>NC_064641.1:846920645-847227430 GCF_023864345.2 Schistocerca serialis cubense | reverse complement strand
CTATTAAAATATGCTGCCTCACCTGCAAGCCCAGCCACATAATTCGAGCATTAATGTTACTGTACAGGATGGCAGGTGGAAACCAAATTGAGTTGGCTAATGTGGTGTGAGCTTACAGGACGTAGCATACTAAATTGGAATTCAGGAATAAATTGCAGAGGCAGTGAAAGCTGTACATCATTACATGTCTTCTAGCATGCTGTTAATAACATAGCTATATTAAGCTGCAGCTGCTGCATTCACAATATACAACCTCAAGATTTCACTGCAGATGGAAAAATGTTAACTTCAGAGTTTTATTACATTAAAACTATATCTAATGGGCTGACTTAAAAATGTAACAGCTTTCATTTTTGTATAAGTGAAATACCTGGACTCCAACAGTGTAATTGGTGTAGGTATAATAGTTGTTTGGATTGTGGGTTTTGATAGCTGGCATAAAGCTGAAAATAGTAGCTGTTAAAATAAGACTCTAATAAAGCAGTGTCCTAAAATTTTGTTAATTTATGCAAACATTCTTTTCTCACAGAATAAAATTACAAATGTCGGGGTGTTTCAGTTATCTCAATGTGAAACTGGTACAGGAAAATTGAAGGAATGACGTGGAAACAGTACACATTAGCTCGGACTCCAGAGACACTTGAGTAGGAAACCTTTGAGTGGAAAAGACATAAGTTTTTAAAGAAAATATGCAAAAATGAATTAAATGAAAAGCTGCAAGAGAAGTTACACTTGTTGAATCTTCTATTAGGAAAAATAAAGTTCAGAAGAACTTCCTTGTGAAGAGTTGGGTAACCTTCCAACCCCAGACCAAAATACACTTAAAATCAGTTTTAAGAATTCAAATAAAAGGTTTTGTTCCTATGAAATTTTTCAATATATTTAAGGCAAGTAAGAGTGAAGACAAAAGATGAAAGATAAATTCATCCAAAGGAAGTGTGCTGGGGATTTCCTTCCTCTTAAAAAGGACTGTATTTGTTGTGATAAATTACAGTATTTTACATTTTGATCTACCCATCTGGTCAAATGTCTCTTACCTACGCCCTAGGCAGCATTTAATGCGACAATTTTCTTAAATTGTGGATAATATAATTATTTTAATATTGGACCTTATGTGAGATGGCTTTGGCTATGCACGCCAAAAGTAAATGGATTACATTTCCATTGTTTAAATTTTTTGTAATTTTGTTGCAGTTGTGGGTAGGCCTTAGTCATCAGAGTATTATTTTACTAAGTTTCCTAGTCCAGGGAAAGCTTTGCATGATAAATTGCAGTGATAGTCATTTTCCATTCACACAACAAATTAATTAGTTCATAAATATTGTTGCATGCTGGACAATTTTAAGTAATTTTTAAAATGTGCAAATGTAAGTTAGTAATTCTTATGTGCTGCCTTTTGCACATTACAGTAATTTAGAAATGATTCAACAGAATAGTTGTCAAGACAGAACTTCAAGTTTTCAAATTTTGCTTTGCTGTCTCAGCCATTATATCACTGGGTATGTGATACAATGCAGGAAGTACAATTTTTGTGTGTGCTATAGAAAACCATGATGTAGAGTAATGAACATTTCTCCTTCTGGTATTTAAATAATGTATATCATTGTTCCTTTCGAACTGTGGCAGTTTACTTACAACAAACATCTTGAGGGGACAAATATAATGTGAAGCAGTAGTCAGATTGCTCAACTATTTAGTTATGTACAGGAGGATTGTGGGTGAGGACTACTTATTAGTCTCAAAGAATTTGTGACAAAAATTCTATTTCTTTAAAGATAGTCAGCAGATAATCATTAAACATGACATTATTGAATGAGAATGTGCATAGTATCAACATACTGATTTGTCTTCTGAAGAATTCCAATAATTGTGCAAATGTGTCTGAAGAACTAAGTTGTTTTAGGACATGGCTTCGCAAAAGTTTTTCCAGTTTACTTTCAAAAACATGGACACCTTATTTTATCCTCGTCATGATTGTACTACCACCTGAGTTAAATATAACTCACAGGAAGTTTTTTCTTTGGGCCACATGATATAAATACAACTCGCGGACATTTTTCTGTTTACAGCTCCATGGTGCAGTTGTAACTCGCAGGAACGTGCTGTGACTCTGTGTTGTAGTAGGTTATGACCCCAGTAACAAAGCATGTTCGTGGCGTACGGTTTTCAAGAGCTCAAGAGTAGTTACTGACATTTGAATTCGTGAGTTATATAATATAACTCACATGGCTCAGTCATATTAGACTTTACAGCTTTTCATTATTTATTTATTATTTGGTTTGGCATATTACTTACACAGTAGATGCAAATCGCATACAGTTTTATTACAATTCTTCCACTGTAATTGCAACAACAATGAAACTGAAATAATTTGGGTCATTCCACTTTTTCTCTAAGACCTGTATGCATGGTGCTTTATGCAGTTAGTTTGCATTTCTTGACAGCTTGCTCTCGTCAGAATTCATTTTTTTCGTAGCACACTGTATACCTACGTCTGGCTGCTCCCATGTTCAATCTGCAGGTAACGCGGAGGCTTTGGTGAGAGATGTCTCGGGCTCATCGGCATCTTCTGTATGGAGTAGTCTCAAGTCACTTCCTCTTTGAATTCTGTGATTGAGATCTTGTCAGTAAATCACATGAGCATTTACCAGTGTTGACCCTGTCAACAATTAAGTTGCAAGCTCCCTGTACCATTTCACACCCCGCCTTAGACAGTGCGAGTAAGACCTCATTTGGTCAGAAAGATCTATAAAAGACTTTGATTATAGTCAGTTATCATTGCTGGTTTTTTATTTGTGCCCTTCCTGGTTTGAACTTCTGCTGCTTCTTCTCCATGGACATTACTCAGCATCAGAACATCCCTCTTATCTTTCCATTTCAGTACTACTACGCCTCTGGTACTTTCCTTCACTTTGTTCCCCCTTCCTCAGTTTTGCCTCTACAACATCTTGTGGATTCAGTTTCCTGTATGATCTTAGAGTACCAACTAAATGTGTTGATTGTTCAAGAAGCTGGTGTGCTAGATGAACACTTGTGTAAAAATTGTCTGTATATAACAGTCTGCCCTCATTTAGTAATCTACTTGTAAGCTTCATAACCACAGAAGTGGCAAGAGGAAAAACAGGATTTGCATTCTTCCCACAGTAAGCTTTCATATTCCAGGTGTAACAACTGTTAAGACAAAATTTGAACAATTTAATTCCGAATTTATGGCGCTTATTCTCTTTATACTGAATGACACTGTCTTCCTCCAAATGGCTCAAGTATTTCGTCAATGCAAACTTTTCTCCGGCACAACTGCACTTTGAAATATCTGCAGTAATTTACTGATAAGAGGTTGAATTTTGAATAAGCGGTTTCACAGCGGGCACTTTTTATCTGAAAAACGCCACATACATAAAAGCAGTTCAAAGTAATTGCGTGACATAACATTTTTTGCATTGTTGTAATAGAGCATATTTTTTGACCAATAATTTGGAATCGTCAGTTTTACATTTAGTGACATCCATGAGAAAAATTCTAAAAATTGTTAAATTTCGGTATTGCTGACATAAGTGCACTCTTTAGACATGAATTAAGTTACTGAATGACTTTCTAAAATTTCTTTTGGATACAAATTAGTTTGAGTCACATATTCTAAAATTTCATCAGTTACAAAATATTTGAAGAAATCATGTGGTGTCTTGCCTTTGAGAGTTAGTGCAACAGAAGCATTGACACCAGAACTGGAATGAAGAAATGTAAAGTTTTCACATTTTTTACCTGTAACTGGCCCCCAGACAATCCCATTGGAATTTGTTCTGAGTGTGTTATCTTCATCTTTGTTATTACACATACTTCAATTGAACCTGAATCAACTGCAGTAGTTATGGTACTAGCACGGTTAGAGGTGCTTTGCTGCCTGGTTCTTGCAGTGAAGTCTGATTCTTTGACTGAATGTGGACATAGAACTCTTCTTCCTACCATCACTGATCTGATTCCAACATCAGAACGTCCTGTTCACTTCCGGTCTCCTCTGGTAAAAATTCATCTGAGCCATCACCAAATACACAGAATCTTCATCACTTATGTCCATAACTTCATCTAATTGCTGTACATACCTTTGTTCCTTCGTAACTTCTGAGAGACATTTTCTTCTGCCACAGTATCACTTTGTTATGGAGCAAACAACACTGAATAAAGACCATAGCAACAATGCAGGAAATCAATAATGCAACTGTACACAAATAATGCTGTGGAATGAAAAACTGACAGGAGTACAAGCCTAAAATTATTAGCGACATAGCAAATGACAAACCTGGTACCTTTACTCTAGGGCCATACAATTCATATGTAAATTGCACAAAAAATTTAAAAAGGTACTAAAGTGCCACATTTTCACTTTATTTGCACTTGACAAGTTTACTTGGAGTAAAGTAAAGCAGGATATTGAATAAAAAGTAAATGGCCCCAAGGGGTCGGTAACCCAAATAGACTATGCCAATCAATGTGTCAACATGCAAAAGGGGAAATTTTTTAAATGGAGAATGAGATCTTTAACAGGAAGAAAGTTGATGATACCTCGAATAATGTTGTTTACATTCAAATCATAGGCAACAGCAATTGGTCATCCTCTCCTTGGAGATTTTATTTGGCAAATCTAGATTTGGCTAGTGCGTAGCCATTATCAATGCATATTCTAGTAGGCTACATCAGTCCCCTGTTCTTGCTTCAACAAGTCCGAACAAGGAGGCACTGACGTACTAGAACATGCATTGATACTGTGAAATGGTGCATTGATAATGGCTACGCATTAGCTGAAATGTTGATTTGCCAAATAAAACCTGCAAGAAAAGGGCAACTGAGTGCTGTGGTCTATCATTTATTTGAAAGTCCTATCATACTCGTTAGTGCACTTATGTTCCTAATGGAAGGTAACCTGACATTGTTTGCAATTTCTTCTGTTCTGTGTATGCTTTGTTACTAGTGTCATCTGCAAAAAGAACTAATTATGCTTGTATATTGGGCCGATGGTGGTTTACATATTAGAAACAATAGGGACATAACATTGAGCTTTGAGGAACCTCATGATTTTCACTTGGCCTATATAGGTTGAATTGCTAAGTACATTTTCCTGTCATCTTGTTGATACATATCATAATCTGCTGGTTGTCTGTATAACTCTCGTGAAACCTAGTTATGTGTAGAATACTGTGATTTGCAAAATCAAATGCCTTTGATAAGTTGCAGAAAATACAAACTGGCACTATTTTATTTAATGGTTGTGGTATAGCAACTCTTCTGAAACAATATTGTAATTTACTGAGGAGATTATTGTTGCTAAGCTGAGATGCTACAGTAGAATACCCCGGCACCTCAAATTCTGGAAAATTTCAGCAGTGAAACAGATCGGTGAGTGTTGGCCCTTCTATCACCTTACTTAGAGATGTTTAACAGCATACTTCAATCAATCTGGAAAGATGCATTTGAGTTTCTGATGTATTACAGCTTTCAGGTAAGACTGGGATTATATGGAACAAATCTTCAGTACTCGATTGGAAACAACGTCAAAACAACACAAACATTTTCAAGAATGTAAAATTTCCTTAATTTCAGAAGGGAAATTGGTGATGCTTCCATATAATTGAAGTTCGACATACTGCTGTGATTTTTGTTTAGAACTGTGCCTTTATGCTTCCCATTATGTTTAAGAAATAACTATTAAATATTTGCTATCTGACTAATCATTTAGGGTACTTCCATTCAGTTTGGTAGTGATATTAGCCTGTTCTATGGCTAGTTGCCCTGCCTTGTATCACACACATTTCCATTTTCGTTTTACAATATACTTTAATCCTAGTGATTCTTGGTTTTTTACGTGGCTGTTTAATGTTCTGAGTAGCTTACATGACTTATTTTTAAATAAGTTGAATTTTGTGTTAGTGTTTGGTTCAATATAATTTCACCTCAGTCATCTCTTGTAAATTGTCCTTAAAAGGGAATGCCCCCATGGAACTACTCCTCCGCCTTCTCATCAGATTTACTGATACGAGGGTCCGGTAGACAGTCCGTCAAAAACTGAAAGCAGATCAAGCATGAAAACAGGAATAAAGTGTACTGAACTGTGAAGGAAAAAAAGCAAAAGTAGTTTGCCTTGTTAGGAACATTTGTCTTTGAATCATTATTCTGATATGTGCTGAGGATTACTGTAAGGAACTGTTATTTATCCTAACTGTCCATCATGGTCAGACAGAGCATGTCACTTAATTGTTTTTTCTTTGAGCTTCCCTAAAGAAAGCATCAATTTGGGTCATGTTGTTTGTTTGCACCTGTTAGTTACTAAAGTCAATTTGTAGGATCCAATTGTTTACAGGTGATGCTCAAATAAGCACTGAATCTCTTGCCTTTTCAGAGTTCTGTAAAGTATCTGATCCCTGTGTAATATTATGCTGATTGTTTTCACAACTCCAGTTGCAATTTTTAACAGGAATGGATGAAGATGATGAAGAAGTTGTTCCTCTGCCAAATGTGAACTCTGCAATTTTGAAAAAAGTGATTCAGTGGGCTACTTACCATAAGGATGACCCTCCTCCACCAGAAGATGATGAAAATAAGGAAAAGAGAACAGATGATATCAGTTCATGGGATGCAGATTTCTTGAAAGTTGATCAAGGAACACTGTTTGAATTGATACTGGTACGTATACTGTCTACTGGCACATATTCCTGCGAACTGTTGCAGTGTATTAGTGGTCATGTTACTGCTTGTAATGAAACAATGGAAATCACAGGTTGGAATGTCAGCAATCTAAAGAAAATATAGATCTGTTTACCACAGAGATTGCATATTAAGTTGCAGGCACAACCAGCAGTTACACATTGGCAGCCATACCCCTAGTCAGAAAAGACCCACTGTGTGCATATGGGGGCATGAACAGCATTTCCAGTAGCTCAGACTAGTATCTTCTGGTCTGTGTGTTGCCTTTGCTGGTTAAGGCTGTTGTTGAAAACTTACTAGTGTCTTGAAACTTCCTGGCAGATTAAAACTGTGTGCCGGACTGAGACTTGAACTCTGGACCTTTGCCTTTACTGGGCAAGTGGTAGAGTACGTGCTCGTGAAAGGCAGAGGTCACGAGTTAGTCCGCCCCGGCCCACAGTTTTAATCTGCCAGGAAGTTTCATATCGCAGCACACTCCGCTGCAGAGTGAAAATCTCATTCTGGTAATTAGTGTCTTGTCTGTCTGCATTTTAACATGTCATCTTTACAGTATGTAGCAGTCTCTTTTCCTTGGATTGTTCTTGGTAACGGATTACTTGGACTAGTCACTGACAAATTCCAGCACACAGGCTGTGGGATGTTAAACCATCTTCCACTTTCTATGGTGGTTTGGTTGGGGGGGGGGGGGTGAAGGATGCAGGTAGCTGAGTGGGGACTTGGGCAGCAATCAGTGTGTGCATGTTAAATAAATGTAAATTGACCTGATGTAATAACACACTTAGTTATCAACTCACTTCCTTGTTACGTGCAATGGTTATAATTGATTACTTATTAAGTTGGAAAGAATAAAGGGCTCATTCCATACCAAGTGGCCCAGGAAAAAAATAGTTGGTTGCTTGACCTTACCAGAAAATTCCATAGTTGCTCAGTGAATTTCCTAATGTTAAATGGGCTAAAACTTTTTTAAAAATGTTGTTTATCATTTAGAAACAACGGCCATTTTTGTTTCAGGCAACAAGCATTATTTCATATTTACAAGTACGTGTGGTTTCTTAAATTATTTGATAATGGGTTGTCTTGGACCTTCCAAATGAGAAGCATTTAGTTCACTATACCCTAACCTATAAAGTAAAACCATGATCTCCTAGCTGAATATGCTCCTTAGTACATTTTTAATAGCTCAAAGTTGTTGGTTGCAAATTGAAAAAATCAGTTTTTGAACAGTAATTTTTCAGAGGATTAATTTCTGAGCCTTAATACTTTGTGCTTGTATATTACATGCTACAGGGAATTTTTATAGAGTATAAGAGGTGAGCTTATGTTTAAAAATACAAGAATAAGATTCTTGTATTTTTCATTCTTTGGCATGCAACATCTTCATCAAGGGAACAAATATGGATCTGAAAATTACTCTGAAAATACATTTGATATCAAACTTGAGTATGATTTTCAACTTGGAGATTAAATTGTATGTTGGGAAACAATTACAAGAGAGTCAAAATACACTTCTTAATATCTGCACTGTCTATACTAATGGAATAAAGTACATAAATTTAATTTCATATGTAAATTATGTGATTGTTAAAACAAGTAATCAATCATCTGCAGAAAGTTTCAGCAGGGTAGCAGACAGCATCTGCAAGTATGCACGACAGGCTCACAGACAAGCCTGTCAGTCTGCCCCTCCTCCCCTCCCCTCCCTCCCTTACCACCAACTTGTTAACTTGCTCAGTTGAAGGTGAGCTCTTGAAGTGTGCAGTTAAATAAGTCTTTCATTTTTATTATTAATTAAGCTTGCTGTAAGTGTAACTGTTTCCTAAAGACATTAATTAATTATCAGTGAAGAAGAAAGTTTTACTTCAGAGTTAACTCGCAGGTTAAGCTTGAAAGTACCATTAAATAAAGAACTTGAAGAAACTTCATCTGTTTCTGGCTCTCAGTATTCCTTGAAGTCTTTCTTAAAAAAAAAAAAATGAGCAGCCTATACCAAAAGGCCTGAGAGAAATAATGTTTGATCAGTGTAAAAAGATAATCCTTTTATCAATATAATACCAGGAAAGTCGTTCTGTAAAACATGTTTTTCTAAGATATTTGCCATTAACAGAGAAATGGGTGGTTATAGTTCAGATAAGACTTTGACTTACCAAAAAACTATAAAATGTGGATTTAGTTCATGAAATCCTGGGTGTATTGGAAAACCAAGTGAAGAAGAGACCTTTTAGTTATTGCAAATGTTGAAACTAGCAACTACTGTCAGAATTTGGAACTTCCATTTCAAAAGAAAAGGTGATACAAACTACATAGTTCTAAAAATTTTCCACCCAAATATGATTTGATAGAAAAGCTGAAAATGAAACATTGTGTGTCAAAGAGGATCAAGTTATCAGTTTACTATCAGATCTCGGAGTCAAGCAAAATTAGTGATGAATTTAATGTCTGAATATTTAAATTAACAAGGCAGTTGGTAAAAGAAGTGCTATCTGTATTAAAAAAAATGAAGTGCCTCTAACTTCATTAAATGAAAAACACTAGAAAAAGTTATTAGGCTGTTATCTGCATAACTTCTGATGCCTTGCAAAAGGATTGTTCCAGCGAAAGAAAATAGTAATAAGGTCCAGAGACAAAAAGATTAATATTGTGTGGGTTAAATGAACTATTAACAGACTTAGAAAATTCAAATATTAAAATTGGAAGGTTGAATTTTCATGAGTTGAGACCAAAATGGTGTATTGTTGCAGGGGTATTTGGCACCCACAATGTTTGCATTTATATCATCAGAATATAATTTTGAAAATAAAAAGGGATCCTATCTCAGTTGACTGTAAACCTTTCGGAAGTTTGGGTCTACAATATTGACAGTTCCAGTTGCATGATCACGGGGAAAATGTCAGAACTGTCCAGGCAAACTAACTTTACTTCCAATGTTTGAGTAATCTGAAGACGATGACTTGATGCCTTATAGTATAGAATACAAATAATGGATGACACAAATGTTAATCACATAACCAGAAGAAGAATTTTGTGAGCTGTTGGTAGCTAACTGTGAAAACCTGAAAATGCATAATTTTATTGCCAAAGCACAGGGTAAATTTTTGAAAGCTGAAAACCAAACCTTGGCAGTTGATAAATGCTTAACTCTTGCTGACTATCCTGAAAACTGTTTGTTCAAGGTGAAGTAAAAGAGAATCATTGGGTAAACACAGGCCATAGTGCATCCATTTGTGTTCTATAATAGTCAGACAATGGAAAATCCTGGGTGGAATGTCTAAATGTTATGAGGAAAATTGCTACTCACCATATAGCGGAGATGCTGAGCCGCAGATAGACAAAACTAATAATTGAAGCTTTTGGCCATTAAGGTCTTCGTCAAAACGCACACGCACACATACCCACACACAAAGCTGCAGTCTCGGGCAGTCTAAGGTTTGTTTCCTGATACTGCAGTTGAGTGCGAGTTTGCATGCATCCGTACGTGTGTCTATTGTTGACGAAGGCTTTAATGGCTGATAGCGCTGTCTTTTTTTGCTGTGCGTATCTGCGACTCCATCCCTCCGCTGTATGGCGAGTACAAACTTTCCTTCTGACAATATTGTTACTATAATAGTCACAGTTAGTCATAGGTGACTGACCACCTTGAACACAATGCTATGGCAGTACATGCTTTTCAACTGCAATTAACTACATAAAACTGCACTACCCTTCCATAAGCTGATAAAACTTCTGTGATGCTGTGAGCCAAAACAAACCAAAAGATGTGGACTTCATACAGAGTGCCACTTACTTAAATCATGCCATGGAAACAATGCATGTGATGGTGTTTGGAATACAACCAAGTAAGCTGTCTGCGGCGAACCTATGACATCCAGATCTTGACATCTTGAGAAATCTTTAAATTCTGTAAAGAACACCTAAAAGGAATTACCGACATGTTTAAAAAATAGAGGAAATAAAAGTACTTTCTGCTGGTGTCTTTGAGGAAGGATTCAATATTTGTTACAGATTAGAGGTACCTGACATTACATTGTTTCATACCTCAGCCACACAGCTTGCTCAAGTGTAAGTTCACATGAACTTCCCTGATAGTTAATTTCATCAGTGTGTATAACTTGTACCACTCGGACATCAAAATGAGGACATAGTGGCTTGTGTGTACTGTGAACAATGGTGGATTGCTGAAGCTAACATTCTTTGTCAAAACAGATGTGCATGTTAAATTTTCCACCCACCTGGACAAAGGACCTAATTTTTAAAAAATTGAAAAGGATCCTGTCTGGATGCATGTTAGTGTGCTGAAGCAGTCTTCCCTGGAATTTTCAGCTGCATCTGGATGAACTTACAATGTAATACCCAGACTGAGTGAAGAAATTTCTTCCATGAGCAGCATAATAAAAGCAAACAAGATAATGTAATATGTTAGCACATATTAACTCGTATTGGTAATTTTTTTACTTCCCATCGAATTTCAAACATTAAATTCATGCTGAAGTTTGATATCGGAAAGGTCTATAAAGTATGTAGATTTTTATGTTTTCCTAACAAAGATATTGCAGGCCAAAGAATGAAAAAATTCGAAAACTATTTTTAAAATAGTGTATGTGTAAGCTTATCACCATTCATACTATACAAAAAGTAAATACTTTTCACTAATATATTGTTAATGGCTCAATCAGCTATGTGATCATGGTTATAATTTATAGTCTACTTTGTGGAACTAAATCCTTATCATTTGGAAGATATGAGGCAACCCCCTACAGAATAATTAAAAAAAACACACACTTGTAAATGCAAAAAATGCTTGTGGTCTGAAACAAAATGGTCTAAGTTTTCAAATGACTTATAAAAAATTTTTCTCTGGGGTGATTGAGAAACCAGTCCTGGACTGTTAGGTATGGATAAACCCCAACGTAGTTTTGCATTTAAATTAAAGAAGGTTGTATTTTAGCTTTTCATGCATTGCTGTGTAATTACAAAGGACAGCTCATCTTGACCAGATATTTTAGTAGTAGACCTTCTGTTGTGTAGGTTTGGACAGCTAGTTCTTGAGTAGCTGCCAATTTTGTAATATTTACCATATAATTTGTGTAGAATTTATTTTGTGTATAACTAATTTGCTATAAATTCTTGGTGTTGAAAACTGATTTTGGATGTTCATAAATGTTACTTCTGCCATATTAGACTTCCTCATGAAACAAAGAAATATTGATAACATGCATTTTTTGATGCACTTTTTAAATATTTAAAAACAACACACTTCTGGGGAAAAAGTGCTTACTGCCTTATTAAAGAACTGTGAACTAAATTAGGAACAGTTGCTGGTTTTGAAGATAACTTAATTCTGAATGTTAGTTTACGCTATTTCCCCCCCCCCCCCCCCCCTCCCTTGTTCAGCTTCTTTTATCCTTACTGTAAAGTGTGTACAGTGCTGGATAGTAATAATGCATTAATTTTTTTTAACTTATCTAGGCAGCAAATTATCTCGACATAAAGGGTTTGCTTGATGTCACATGCAAGACTGTTGCTAACATGATAAAGGGCAAAACTCCAGAGGAGATACGCAAAACCTTCAACATAAAGAATGATTTTACTGCTAGCGAAGAAGAACAAGTCCGCAAAGAAAATGAGTGGTGTGAGGAGAAGTAAAAAGATTGCTCAAGTCACTTAAAATTTTATTTGAATTTATGTATACACAATTGTAATCTCCATCTTCTCCCTTCTGTTAATTGTACCTAATCATATGCTTCTGATTGTCCAACCACATAAACTTCGTGCATACATTTATTGTTAATGACATAGTGTATCTTAACACAGATGTGCTGCCAAGTCATCATATAAAGCTGATGATGCAAATGTATAAAGCAAATTAGAAAAGGCTTTGGCAGTTGTACATTTAAGTACACTTACGCAAATCCAGGGTTTTTCCTCTTTATTTTGGTTATTGCAAAATAAAAGTTCCTTTAAGTGTATGACCTCAGTATTTATTGTCAGTTGTAAAACATATGTGAAGTAGATTAGAGAGAAATCTGTTATAGACTGCATTTTAATAAAACCTTACATAAAACCAACTATGCATTTTCTTTGGTACTTGGTGTGAGCAAATTTTATTTTAAATGTAATAACCAGGACAGTGCATCTGGACTTACTTGCCACAGTTTAATTTAAACTGAAAAGTATAGTTGAATAGTTGATCTTAGAAAGTTTGTGTAGACTAAGCTTGTCATAATTTAATGATCTGTTTTAATCAGGTTGCTCTCTCGAAAAGAAATTCCAACATCTTCAAACTTACCTGAGAATATTACTAAGGGTTGTGTAATAGAAGCACATTAAAGGCAAGTTTGTGTATTTAGCTCTAAGGAAGTCTTCAGTTTACTTGCTACATGTTTGTCGTAGTGAAGGGAGGTTCTATTGTGGATATAAAACTTCTATGTGGTGTATTCTGTGTGTTTTGTTTACTATTTATTAATGTATACTATTGACATATTAAAATAAACCATTGTGGTGAGAGAATGTAAGTTAAATTTATGTGAAATAAATTTCTTCCTTTAAAACTGTGTTTAGTAATAAAAAAATGCATGTACTGCATAAAAATGTATTAAATACATGCATGTTGATTTGATGTATTCTGGTTTGTATTCTGTGAATTTGCAGTGGCTTACAAATTTTGGGTTTCATAAAATATCTAGAATGAAAGTGCTTTTGCCAAGTCTCCAAAATTGAGTTATACTGATAACTTCCATAGTTAGCATAGTGAAAACACTGATGCATATAATGAAATCTGGATTTCTTTAGTCTATTTCTTCATTTGTGGGGTGACAGTTACACTAGAAACATTTTGGTCTCAATGCAGAACACTGCCCAATTCATTCTTGTAAATTGGTGGTGGAAAAGTCTAATCATAATTAAATTCTTAAATAGTGAATTATTGATACACAAATAGAAGAGCAATGTCTAGATAAAATCATAAAATATCATTGGGGAAAAAATCCCTACAATGTTAATACTGGCATGCGTTTAACTAAGCATATTGATTTCCATTAAATTGGCCTGCTAGAAATGACAATACTTTATCTTTTTGTTGGAAGTTTCTTCTACTTTAAGCAAATCCAGATCTTCTATGCTTTTAAACATGTCAAAAGTAATTTCCCCCCCCCCCTCTATGGTGCAAAATATAGCCTTAGAGAAACACATGATCTATTGTACGGCAAAGAACTTCATGATGGTGGCTGACAATTGCACAGGTAATTGCTTCCCACTTTCATGATGGCAGTGCATTATTACTGTACATTTGTTTTATTGAACTTAACCATTTTCAATCCTTAAGTGAAAACTAAAATTATGGCCGAAGCTTAACCAGTGGAAAAATTGAGAGCATCTATTAATTTAAAGGGGTGTTTGAATTTTTAAATCCATTCTTCCCCCCCCCCCCCCCTTTTCCTGCAAATAATTGTTTGAAGCCAGCTACAGATAGGACATTTGGGAAGTGTGGGAATGTCGTAGTTGGGATTTGATGTGAAGGAAATAGCTGTTGCAAGTACTACACCTTATAAGAAGTGACTAGTATAGTGTGCCAAAATCCCAAAGGTGGCAATGTTTGTTTAGGGGTGTGCCCTGTTCAAATGCCTGGACTATCTGAAGGAATACATGGGTGGAGTTAATAAATTTGATCAGTACTTCTTTGTATAGTTGTTTGGAAATTGTGAAGATGGTAATTTCGTTAAAACTATTGTCAATGGCTACATTTTATATCAGAAAATATTAACACAAAAGATACTAGCAATTTCAAATTTGTATGTACTCTTTTAGTTGAGTAAGAGCACCGATAAACTGAGTGTTCTATATGTAAATACATACATACACCACCACCACCACTGCTGCTGAATTCAAATATCAACTAGTTAGCACACTTCTGGGATCAATAATTGTAGGGAAAACCAGATTACATGCCAAAAAGTTCTGGAACCCAAAAAATGCAGAGCTCTTTCTGAGGAGGTACTGGAAAATGTTAATTTTATGAATGTTGGCCATTGCTTTCCAAAAGGGAGCAGATGACGCTGCATATTGCAATACTGAAACATGCGCAACAGTAAACTACTTTGTGTGATGAATGGCAGCATGCTGTAAATGTAGAAAAATATGATTAAATGTAGATCAGTAGGGGGGAAAAAAGGTCTTGTAATGTTTGAACACAGTACTAGTGGTGTGCCGATTCAATAACCTATATTATTTAGCTACACTGTGGCAAAGCATTATGAAATCGTATGAGTGTAAAAGGACAATGGTAGGTAAGATGAATGATTGACTTTCGTTTATTGGGAGAGTTTTAGGAAAGTGAGTCTACAAAGCAGGCCACATATAGAATACTTCTGACACAGTCTTTATAACTAATGGTGCTTGGGATATCTACCAGGTCAGATTAAAGGAAGACGCTTGAAGCTATACAAAGGCATGCTGCTAAGATTCAATCAGTGCAGGAATACAGGGACCCTTACGGGTGTCTTGCCCCAGGAAATTTGCTAAATTTTAGAGGGAAAAATAGGGAGTTTTAAGCATTTAAGTCATATGATCAACATTAGAACCCTGAAAACTGGACTCTTTGGTAACTCTACACTCTGGGAAACTCAACAAGCCTGACATTTTTTGGCTTTGGAAAAAAAGGGAAACAAAACATAAATACACACGGTAATTTTGTAGAAAGCTAATTTAATTTACAGTAATAATCATACTAATAGACTATTACAGAGCAGTGAATATATAACTCGGAAAAGACTGAAATTATGTTTACATAAATCCTAAACTATCATTAAAAGAATAAAACGTAAAATATTGCTGTTGCACAGTTCAATTAATAAGTGAAATAGCTAATTTAAGCTTACTTTGAATAAGGCTCAGGGTTCATTAAATAAAAACAATATCTCAAAGTTAATGCTTTAATACAGTATGACTAATACTTTGTCGAAAACTATGTAAACAGTCTATTTTAATTGGGTCTTACACCGTAAAAATATTTGAGTATTTGAAAATAACTAATATAGTACTATAGTAATGCACTACTAAACTAGTAATATTTCAAAACTGAAAATTAACATTATGTATGTATTTAATTCTCTATTTTATAAATATTTTTAATATTGCTCTAAATGCCATTATTAGGGCTAGAGTGTCTTTAGAAAGATGCAAATGTCGACGGTCTGTCTGAATTACTGAATATGAAATCGTTGATGACTGGTCGGATATCCAATTCATCCGAAACATCTCTGTGGGCATGGAGAACAGCCAAGTTGTTCAATTGCTTCCGTCCCATTGTTGATTGGAGATATGATGTCAGGCGTCTAATGGCACTAAATGACCGTTCTGCTGTTGCTGTTATGATTGGAACTACTTGGAGAAGCTTAATGCACTTCACTACTTCGCATAACATTTCTACAACTGCAGGCTTTTGTGTAATGTACTTTCTTACATCACACATTTTTTTTACGACCAGTTGTTTTTTATTAGCGATATCAGCTAACATATTAAAGTGTAAGTGCAGTCTCTCAATGTCTTAATTCATTTTTGAAAACTTGTTGATTTTTCCAAATTTGTTTCACCTCTATTTACTAAAAGCAAGCGCACTTGTTCAACTGGAGTGACCTGTGTGAGTCCAGTTGAAGCAAATTGCTCAGTAATGCAAGAGTGCACCATTTCACAAACTTCAATGTAAATAGCTTTGTAGTATTCCTTTGGGGTTTTGAAAGTTCATGGTGAGCTGGCTTCCTTGTTTTCATACTTATTTGGTATACTTCGATTCCGAAGAAGCAAAGGATCATCAACTTGTGGATGTTTTTCTTTTAAACACAATTCCCAAAAGTGTTCAAAATTATCACGCCAGCCATTCAATATACAAATCAAGCCCTCACATATTTTTTCCAGATCAGCAACACTTAGATGAGGGCATTTAATGTTTTCATCGACATCCTCTACTGGGTTCATTGCATGGCAATAAAGACATAAAAAAAGTAAGTCTTGAATTCTAACATTGACTCAAGGTAGCCTGCACATTTCTAACCTGCCTCTGTTTTGTTCGCCGCAGAAAATGTTTCATAAACTTCTTCAAAGTTTTTCAATGTTCCCAAGATATTAGAAGCTCACATAGTCCATCGAGTTGGGCAAAAGGGTTGTAGACCAGCTTGATCGTTGGCTCTCTCACAGCGTATGGTTCTGGAAAGTCGCGTCCTTTTGTTGGATTTCCTTAGTATTTATTAAGTCCTTGGCTAAAGCTGTAATATCCGTCATAGACATAAGGTGGTGGAGACTGTCTACAACTGGCAAGTTTAAACTGTGAGCAGTGCAGTGCACGTAACGTGCTTTTGGTTGTATATCCAAAACTTTGTAGTCCTTTGAACTTAAAATCTTATATTCGAGGCACCACTGTCCTCTTTAAGTTATCCATTGACAAATCAAGACGAGCAAAAATGTCTTTTAAAATACTAATCAGAGTTTGCGATACAGTGTGGGGGTCTCGTATAAGCCAATAAAGTCATTGATGATTAAGGAGTCATCAACAGTACGAATACAAAATGACACTTGTTCGTGAATCAAAGAATCACCATGTTTTGGCAACCATAATAGAAAAATGTTCAGTCTTCTTGATTGAAGCCAACACCTCTCTCAACACAGACTTTCCTAGTAGAACCGTGATCTTGTTTTGAATATAGTGGGACGTCCACTTTTACCCTGAATGCCCTAAACAATCTTTAAACTCAGGTATGTCATTCTTTCGGAGTTCCAACAATTGGAAAAAAATTGAGTTTACATCTTTGTGCCCTCTAATTGATAGTCCTTATCGACATAGAAATTGCACGATAGTAAAAATTGCCTTAAGAGCTAAAAGGCCTTTCTTCATATCACTATCTAACTGTTCATTCAATTGGTAGGCCACAGTTTGGTTAGTGATAGAATTTAGTTTCAGAACACCTTCTTTATGCGTAAGTGTATTTTCATGAAGACGGAATTTTTCCAAAGCCCTTTTCAAGTTAGAAAACCTACAGAAGCAAATGCATCCTTTTTTTGAAGAAAATTGTGATAAATTTTTAGCATCTGCCACTTTGCAGGTTTGCAAAAAGAAGTTTTTCGGTAGATGCTTGATATTCTAGCCGTTTGTATTTGATCAACCAAGACTTATGAAATGATCTTCCCTTACTGGATTGTCCAGGTTTCGGCTGTGAACAGTTCTTGCCTGAAGACGACGAAGCAATTGGCGACACAGTAATTGTTGGAGGTTGACTTAAAATATCACAATATCAACAACTTCCAAGTGTGCCTTTTTGGTAACAAATTTATTCATTGCAAACTTAATTCACAGTACATTAAGAGACTAAAGTAAATGAAGAAAATATAGTCATGTAAAATAGTCCACTAGACACTAAAGTCGGAACACTAAACATATCTGCAGCATGCACTGAATGAAACTATTCACACTGAATGAATCGGACAGCAGGGTGGGCTTTATATAGCCACGGCGTCATTTATCCTGTTAGTCCTTTTTGGTACTTGTCTACTAACTTGAGTGGTATTGTAAAACAGGCCACACGAGTGATTTGTTTGCAATCTCCTGATAGCACTTCCCCAGTATTCTACCAATAAAATGAAGTCTTCCACCTGCTTTACCCATGACTGACCTATGTGGTCATCCCGTTTCATATCCCTATAAATTGTTACATGCAGGTACTTGTATGAGTTGGCTGATTCCAAAAATGAGTCATTGATATTATAGTCATAAACTACTATTTTCTTCATTTTGTGAAGTGCAAAATTTTACATTTTTGAACATTAAAGCAAAATGCCAATCTTTGCACCACTTTTAAATCACTTCATATTTATGCAGCTTCTTTCAGGTAGTACTTCACTATAACTGCATCACCTGCAAAAAGGCTTGGTTACTATTGTCTGCAAGGTCTTTAATATATATCAGCAGCAAGGGTCCCAACACACTTACCTGGGGGGGGGGGATGCACTCTGACTATAACTCTCTATCCAAGATAACATAGTGTCTCCTCCCTACCAGTCTTCAATCCAGTCACTAATTTCACTTGATACAACATATGGCTTCACTTTTGACAATAAGCATAGTTTTGGTACAGTAAAATGCTTTTCGGAACTGCGTTGATACAGAGCCTACATGTCATGTGAGAAAAGTGAGGTGGGTTTCACATTACCAATGTTTGTGGAATTTATGCTGGTTGTTACGAATGAGACCATTTTGTTCAAGGTACATCATTATGTGTGAGCTCAAAACATGGTCTAAGATTCTACAACAAATTGATGTCAATGATATTGTGCAATAGTTTTTTTTGGATTACTTCGACTGTCATCATAGATGGGTGTGACCTGTGCTTTCTTCCAACTACTGGGTGTTTTTTTGTTCAAGGGATCTATAATGATTACAGTATAGAAGCTGATAAGGATTACATTAGAGCCTGGAGCTTTGTTTAGTTTTAACACTCTCAGCTGTTTCTTAACATCAGTGACAGAAATACTTATTTCACTCATTTTATCACTAGAGTGAGGGTTAAAAAATGGGGCAATTCTCTTTGTTTTCCTTTGTAAAGGAACATTTAAAAATGGAATGAAGCATTTCAGCTTTTGCTTTGCTACTGTCAAATTCAGTTCCTGTCTCTTGCATTACAGACTGGACACTAACTTTGGTGTCCCTAACCGACTTCACATATGACCAAAATATCTTTCAGTTTTGTGAAATATTAATTGACAATATTCTTCTATGGTAGTCATGAAGGCATCACATGTTACTCTCTTGATGGCCAAACACATTTCACTCAGCATCTCTATCCATACCCTACACTTTGTTTTACACCTACTATGCAGTAATCTGTTTCTTTCGAAGTTTCTTTTACAGTTCCTGTATACCATGGAGGATGCTTCCTGTTACAAACTGTTCTACTGGATACATATCTGTCCAGTTATGGTCAACTATTCTTTTGAACTTCAGCTGGAGTTCCTCTACATGCTCCTGCTCTGTGCTGAAACTTTAAAGTTCTTCATTGAGAGATGACATTAACATAGTTCGCTGTATGCATATATCTTCCTGCTTGTTTTAGTTAACTTTTGTACTTTGGTATTCATTGTTGCCTCAGCAGTGACATGATCATTAATACCAATTTTGATGTGGACATCCTCAAGGAGGTCAGGTCTGTTTGTTGTCAGTAGATCCAATGTATTCCCATCATGAGTGGGGTTTCAAACTTATCTGTTCAAGCCAGTTTCAGGAGAAGGCATCTAGTAATGCTTCACAGGATGCCTTATCACACCCACCACTAACAAAGCTGTACTTTTCTCAATTGATTGTTGGATGATTAAAGTCTCCACTGATGATTATAATATGATTTGAGAACTTAAGTACAAGCAAACTGAGGTTGTCATTGAAATTTTTGGTTACATCAGAGATGAGTGGTGGGTGGTAGGATCCAGTTGTCTTTGTATGACCACCCCTGATACTGAGTCTTGCCCAGACCGTATCACAAGCAGCTTCAATTTCCACCTTGGTGGACATGAGTTTTGGTCTACTGTGATGAATAAACTACCTCCATTTCCCACTAGCCTATCCTTTTGATATACACTTAGTTTTCCCAAAAATCTCACTATCAATTTCAGGTTTCAAACAGGTCCATTGCTTTTCAAGAAAGCTCTGGCTCTTTGTTACAAATGTTTTGGCAACCAAACACTAGGATTTTACTGCTCAGGAAAGCATTTGTTTTGGTATTACACTGATATGTCTGGGTTTACTACAGCTATCATTATCTGGACTGAGTGGAGAGTCATCTAATCTAAAAAGATCTTGTGTGGACCCCTTACCATCAGCTATCTGACTAGCTGCCTCTGATGTGTAATGCACACCTGACCCCATTTGGGGGCCCTACAGTTCTCAATCCTATGGTACAAGTTCAGTAACTAGCAGCAGCCTAGCTTGTCACAGGTTTGAAGTCCCTGGTTCAGTCCTTCTACTAGACTCAGAACCAAGGGGCCGCGATCAGTTCTGGGGACAACATTACAAATTGTGAGCTTTGCTGAAACTCCGTGCACGAGGCTGGTCTTCTCAACCTTCACTGCCAGTCACTGAAATGATCAAAGTATGACCATGGATTCCAGATGATAGGCATCATTTGTTCCAACGTGTGCCAAAATCTGCAGTTGATTGCACCCTGTTTCCTCAATGACTGCTGAAATAGCCTCTTAAACATGTTTAATGAGGCTGACAGGCATACATAATGAGTGCACCTAGTGTCTTTTCTGGCCCTTGTTGCCATTTCCTTAAGGGGTACTACCATTTGTTGTATGTTTGACTGCCGACGATTAATAGTCACCCACCTTTTTCCATTTGCATCCTCTTGACACTGGAAAAAAGTTTTCCCAAAACTGACTCGTTTGCAGTTTGAGTGAGAGGCAGCAACTCAAATTTATTGGTTAGGGGGATTGGTATAACGGTCCTCCCTGGTCTCAATCCACCCTGTGCAGGATGTCTTGTTCTACCATTGAAGTGCCATTTGTGGTCAAGTGGACAAGTAATGACAGATCTCATACTTTCTGCAGAGGAGACAGGGTTCCAGGAGAGGACAGTACTTGATGTACCTTTGGTACTGGTACCACAGCTGCTTACGAATGTTGACCAACTCATTCCATGTTCGAGAACAGTATTCACAGTGGGGCTGCATTCTAGTTGGTGAAATGTATTACAGGACAGTGAACAAATAACGATCTTTTAATCTGTTGAGCAAAAACGTACTAATTCCCTATAAGAAATGAAGCACTTACACTAACTAAACTGTTCACTTCCTGTTTAGAACTATGAACATGGAATAAGTTGATTACCTCCAACTTTACACATTTAGAATGTGAGTGGTTCAAATCATGTAAATCCAATTTTTCTACAGCTACAAATTTCATCGAAACTGACAAAATTTTTATAGTATCTTTCAGTTCTAAGTTCATTGACAGGTCCAGTATTTTCTGCCATAACAGTTATTTTGTCTGGTTCTACTTCAGATTGCTCTACGTGAACTGTTAACATTCACCAACCCAACAATTTCTATTCCTTGATAAAGTAAACAGTGTTTCCACTGTCCAATAACATTATGTAATTTCCAACAAGAAAATCAAGACTCCTGGTGGCTGGGCTCCATCTTGTTTATTTTGAGGCTAGAGCTGCTGCTCTGTGGATCTGAGCATTGCCTGTACCTTGTTCAACATTTCACAGGTCGTCTGCCTGATCACAAAGGTTGTGTCCTTCCTCCTTCTATAACAATTACTAAACAGAAGGTACAAAGTTGTGACATTGTTCATAATTATGTATGGGAGACGGTATGATTCAGAAGTCTTGATGTCCCAAAAAAATTTGGACCGTCACATTATATCCTCCTTTAACAGTCTACGTATTTTCATATAGTTTTCATCTTCATTGAGGATATATTTATTAAGTTTCTTCTGGTTACTGTATGGATAACACTTGGGCTCTTTTACTGATTTTTGTGGGTAAAATAACAATTCTAATTTCTTTCAGTATTCATCTTTTGTATTGTTCTATTAGTCTTGTAAAAAGGCATTCCACCACTTACTATAATCCCATATTACATTTCTGTATCTAGTAGTAAGAAAATTCATTCCATGGAATAGTCTTTGGAAAGTTACTACGGCTATCCCATTTTCATTATCAGCTTCCTACCAGATAACTGAACTTGTGAGCAAATGCATTGCACTTCACTTACAAGCATTAAAACAAGTCCCCTGTTGATGTGCAAATACATCCATTTAGGAACTTTATCATGGCAATCTTCTTGCGCGGTCTAAGGCGCCTGGCACAGTTTGCGCAGCTCCCCCCGTCGAAGGTTCGAGTCCTCCCTCAGGCAAAGGTGCGTGTATTGTCCTTAGCGTAGTTAGATTAAGTAGTGTGTAAGCCTAGGGACTGATTACTTCAGCAGGTTGGTCCCATAGGAACTTCCCACAAATTTCCAAATGGCAATCTTCTCCTATGATCAACTTGTAAGCAAAAGTATAATTAATTGTTGGAGCCATTTGACACGAAAGACTCACTGCTTACCATTCTTAAACAAATACAAACTGGAGCCAGGAATGTCTCTTATCCATTGCTGCTACAACTGTCAGGCCCAATTTCTTTGTTTGTGATTGCGCCATATTATAGCAGGATTTTCACTTGTTTACCAACCACTGTTGCAACAGGGCATGTTTCATTGTTCAGTACCCTCTTCTTTTCTAGTCCACAATGACACACTTTTATCTACTTTTAGAATCATTCATAATGATCAGATTGCCACTTACAGAAATTTTATTTTGCCTTACAGAAATTAGACAATTTTGCTCCTACAATAATTCGCACTAAACAGTCACTGCCTAACTTAAATTCTCCTGCTGAAAATTATGTTCCTCCAGGTGCCTGTGACCTGGATCACCGAATATTGTGAAGTGTTTGAATTACAACTGTAATTCTAAAAGGGATTAGATTCAGATCCGAAGGAGTAGCTGCTATTCCTAAGCAGCATCCCATATGAGCAAACCTTCTATTTCTTTTCCTGTAGTTGGTCATACTTTAAGTATTTGGGCTATGCATGGCTCTGTTTAAAAGAATAGCTCGATGTTGTCATAGGGTTGAGCCACGCATATCTGCTTTCGTGGCTTGCAAATAATAACATTTAGCTGTAATCCTGCAGTCAAAATAGTCTATGCATTGGCTAGAATTGTGAGTTAACAAAAACAAAATAAAATTAAGTGCATAATTTAAGAAAAAGGGTTCCATTCTAACATCGTAAAAAATAAATGGGGAGTGGAACTACAATAATCAATCAAAATACAGATAGAAAATACCCTTATGAAATTCAGTAAAGTTACGTTGAGGGCGTTACGATAATGGTAACAAATTCCCCAAACTAAATAGTCATCAAAGACTCACAAAAACTAGTTCTATTTGATGATCGCAATACATGAAAGATTTACCAGTTCAAAATAGTTCAGAGTTTATGACAATACACAAATTACCCCATGCGGTACAAAGAACAGTAACTCATACTCTTTTTCTATGTGCAGTTCTGTATTGCAAGTAGAAAAAGGTAGTCCTACTCTGGAGTACATTCAGACCTCTCGAATAATAAAGTCCCTTCAGAAGTAGGACAGCAGCCCATTCACTGCCAAGAATCAAACACCTCCACAATCAAATCGCACTCGTTACCACAGGTAGGGTCTGGCTCCTTCCAGCACTCAACATAAGGTGTCTAGAATAGTACCCTTGAGCTCTTCACTTGAGAAATCCCAATCTCCACTTGACTCCAGCAGTGTTCCACCACTGACCAACTCTCATTGGGTGAAGGCCATTCCCACCAAGAATACATAGTTCTCAAGCTCTACAGACGTGATGTGTTTCCAGTTGACCACTTCTCAGACTAAACTAATATATTACAACAATATTTAAATAAAGAAATGTAAACAATATGTTACACTCATATCTTTTACAATAAATACACTGAAGAGCCAAAGAAAGTGGTACTCCTGCCAATCGTGTGGAGCCCCCGCGAGCATGCAGAAGTGCTACAACACGACATGGCAAGGACTCGACTAATGTCTGATGTAGTGCGGAGGGAATTAACACCATGAATCCTGCAGGATTGCCCATAAATCATTAAAAGTAGGAGGGAGTGGCGATCTCTTCGGAACAGTACATTGCAAGGCATTCCAGACATGCTCAATAATGTTCATGTCTGGGGTGTTTGGTGGCCAGTGGAAGTGTTTAAACTCAGAAGAGTGTTCCTGGAGCCGCTCTGTAGTAATTTTGGACGTGTGGGGTGTCACATTGTCCTGCTGGAATTGTGCAAGTCCATTGGAATGTGTAATGGACATGAATGGATGCAGGAGATAAGACAGGATGCTTATGTACATGTTACCTGACAGTCATATCTAGAGACCTATCAGGGACCCCTATGACTCCAACAGCACACACCCCACACAATTACAGAGCCTCTACCAGCTTGGACAGTCTGCTCCTGACATCCAGGGTCTATGGATCCATAAGGCTGTCTCCATATCAATGATGTTTTATTGAATGGTTCGCATGCTGGCACTTGTTGACGGCTCAGCATTGAAATCTGCAGGAATTTACGAAAGGGTTGCACTTCTGTCATGTTGAACGATTCTCTGCAGTTGTTATTGGCCCCATTCTTGCAGGATGTTTTTCCAGCAACAGCAATGTCGGAGATTTGATGTTTTACCGGATTCCTGATAAACACGGTACATTCGTGAAATGGTCTTGGAGGAAATCCCCACTTCATCGTTACATCGGAATGCCATGTCCCATTGCTCGTGTGCCAAATATAATGCCATGTTCAAACTCACTTGCATCTTGATAATCTGCCATTGTAGCATCAGTAACCGACTAACAACTGTGCCAGACACTTGTTATCTTATATAGGTGCTGATGTCCACAGCACCGTATTCTGCCTGTTTACATATTTCTGTATTTGAACACGCATGCCTGTACCAACTTCTTTGGTGCTTCAATGTGTAAGTAATAGTTGGTTCATAAATAAATAAGCCAGCCAGTATTCTTGCACATGTGTGCTCGTATTAAATGACTACAGATTACTGGTAAGCATTGTTTAAACAATTGTTTATGCCTGCTTGACAGAAGAGTCTTTTCACACCCTTTACAATAGTCATGTCGGCTAGCACAAGTGACTGACCACTTTTTAATTAGTACAGTTTATTTTTAATAGCACTTGTAATCAACATTTAAATCATGTTACTGGGGAACTAGTAAAGTATTTGTTAAATAGAAACAGAAGTATAAAAAAAATATGAGGTATTTATGCTACATTCATTTTCTGTATAAATGAGGAGAATTCAATGTTCTGAAGAAAAAAAAAAAAAACCATTGTAAATCGATAAATAAAATAGATACAGATATATATCTTTCAGGGATGATAGGTATAGTGCAATGCTATCATCTGAGGTACTGTTTGTTGAAATCACATGAAGCAATTAAAAATTGTTATTTCAAAGGTTTGTTGTGTCTTCGAACATGCCTCAGTTTTCGGAGATTGCAGATGTATTCTGATTTGTGCTAATATATAACTGTGAGTCATTGTCGAATGTCAGAGAGCTGTAACTGAGCCTCTTTAAGATTTTCTGACACTCTGCCCTTTTCCGGAGCATCTCCTGTGCAAAGGACATGTGAGTAACACCCATCCAAATTCCCTGTTTCAGGATTTTCCCCACATCTGGTCCTATGCTAATGCACATGGCTTGCCTGGAGCGGCTGTGGTGGCCTGCCAGGCCACATTGTTCTGTTCATGCTGAGGCCAGACAGCTTTGCAAGCAAATCACCTTACCTTGTACTAGTTCTCAGTGATAGATTAATTTGCCTACATATGCGTGATGTTACATGTCTCCTCAAAGTGTAAACTATTAGCTCTGCCCTTTTCCGGAGCATCTCCTGTGCAAAGGACATGTGAGTAACACCCATCCAAATTCCCTGTTTCAGGATTTTCCCCACATCTGGTCCTATGCTAATGCACATGGCTTGCCTGGAGCGGCTGTGGTGGCCTGCCAGGCCACATTGTTCTGTTCATGCTGAGGCCAGACAGCTTTGCAAGCAAATCACCTTACCTTGTACTAGTTCTCAGTGATAGATTAGTTTGCCTACATATGCGTGATGTTACATGTCTCCTCAAAGTGTAAACTATTAGCTCAGTTAATGAAGCCCAGAAAATGTCAACTGGGGGGAAAAATTCATGTAGTCACAAATCTTTGTGCAGTGGTAGATGGGAGTGTCATGAACAACATATTAAGAAGTCTGGCCAGTAGGGTGTGAGTGTGCAGATGGGGTGCAAGCACTTTTTTATGCTTTGCTTGACAATCTTGAAAAACCACAGCATCTAATAAAAATGTTTCCCAGTATAAAGTTAAACTACACTGGATTTCTTACAAAAAAGGTCATATTCATTTTGTCTCTCTTATTAATACTTTCTGTGTCACGAGTAATGGAAGAATCACAGATCATTAAAAGTAATGTTTTGATGGTATGAAATTAATGTTGATTGTTAAATGAAGTTGGTTACGTTCTTAACCAATTTCTTGTCTTAGTGATGACTATTCCGTGCAATGAGTTTTTCCTACTACTATGAATATATATCTAATATGTTATGAGGGAAGATCATAAACTAATGGACAATAACCTTATTGCCAAAAAGTTTAATAGGCAACAAAAAAAATCACCAAATGAACTTATATCTTTTAGCTACTTTTCTACATAGTCAATGACGTTCTGAAGACATTTTTCTCATTGTGGCACCAGTTTCAATATGTCCTCTTTGTAGAAGTCCATTTGTATGGCGTACATCCATCTTTGGGCTGATGAGTTCACTTCTGCATCTGTCACAAAGCATTGGCTGGCCAGAAATTTCTTCATGGGACCAAACAGATGAAAGTCTGATTGTGCAAGATACTGGGTCATGTCCCAAAAAAATGTGGTGATGTTCTCACTAACAGATAAAGTAACATAGGGGTGAGCATTGACATGAAGTTTGACAGTGTCAAAATTAATATTGTGGTGTTTGTCAAGAAGGGCACGAGACAACTCAGCCAAAGTTTTAATGTAGGCTGCAATAATATTAAATCTGTGTACCACATCTAAGTGCAGTAGAATGGTGTTAATGAATTAATTGTGTTGTGGGTATGTAACAGGGTGGAAAGGTGGGGGAGGAGGTTTGAAATGTGAGGGAAGGTAGGGTGCCAGATTGTGGTCATGCATTCCCCTCCTTCATTAGTCTGCAGAACAAAATGCAAGCAGGCAATTCTCAGCCCCTCTTCTGCACTACATCATGAAAAAACAGCTGCAGGGTATTCCACAAAGTTATATGACCCTTCCTCAGCTCACCTTATGAATTACTGGTGACACAGTGCGCAGACCATTCAGGGGAGGGGGCCATCGTGTTTATTTTCCACAACACTACAAGAGCTGTGAAGTTATTATGTCTACTTCTCTAAGAGAACTGGACAGGATTTGCTGAGCAGATACAGTGTTGTCTGTAAACTAAAAAGTGATTAGAACTTGTGTTGGAGGAAGTCACCTTTTATGGAAGACAGATACAGCTGGATAACTAAGAATCAATTTCTCCAGCAGCAGTGCACAACAGTGTGCATAGATTTCCATAGAATCTGTCTATATGCTTTCCTTGTGTTTGTACTATCAGCATCTCATATATCTGTATTCACCGTAGTGTTAACACACACTCCTCAGGGAGTGTTTAGACATTATGTTGCCAGTGATTCATTAGGCGAGCTGTGCAATAGTTGGTATAACTTTGTGAAATACTGTGTAGTTACTGTTTTTTTGGCACAGTGCAAGAGAAAGAATTGTCTGTTTTCTCTTTACTTTGCAGATGTATGAAGGAGGGTTAAGTGTATGACCTGAATCTGGTACCTTCATGCTGATATCTACCCCTGCCTTTCACCCCCAAAACACAATTAAACCCATTTATTATGGTTCTACTTAGAACTAGTATACACGTTTAATATTTGTTCTTCACCCACATTATTTAGCAACAAACAATAATTTTTTGCTTTAAGAACCCAATTTTTAATAATTTACCATCTTTCCCATCCCTAGCAATGTGGAAACTGCTAATCCTAGAGTAAAAGTGAACAGGACTTTTTTGTAGGAAATTTAGAATAGTTTAATTTTGTGCTAGGGAACATTTTCACTAGAAGCTGTGGTTTTCAAGGTATTCAAGAAAAAATAAGTGTGATCTTTAAACATGTGCTCCGTCCCCATGCCATGGTAAGCTGCGCTAAGTTTCTTGACTGAGGATCTATGGCACAGACAGTGCGATCGAGGTGGTACCACAAATTCTCAACTGGGTTTTAATCCAGTTAGTTTGGTGGCCAGGGGATTACAGTAATCTCATCCTGGTGCTACTCAAAATACGCACGTACACTGCAAGCTGTGTGACATGTTGCATTGTCCTGCTGATAGATGCCATCATGCCAAGGAGAAACAATCTGCATGTAGGGGTGGACATGGTCCCCAAGGGCAGATGCATACTTGTGTTGATCCATTTTGCCTTCCAGAATGATGAGATCACCCAGGGAATTCCATGCAAACATTCTCTAGACCATAATGCTCTCTCATGGTTGCAGGTTGTTTACTTTCAGGTGTCTCACGCCATACATGGCAATCTGTCCAATAGAGTGTAAAATATGATTCACATGGAAAGGCCACTAGCCACTACTAAGTGGACATCCAGTTGCAGCTTTGGTGTGCAAATTCCAGCCTTTGTCAGTAATTAACAGCAGCCAATATGGGTGCATGAACCAGGCATCTGCTGCGGAGGCCCACATGCAACAACATTCACTGAGCAGTCATTGAGGAGACACTGCTGGTAGCTCCTAGCTTTGTCTGGTTAGTCAGAAGTTGCAAGTCTGTTTGCCCACCCACATCTCCATAGCTGTCATTCACCCCCACCATCTATGGCCCACCTTAGTTGCCTCAGCACTTGTTTTGGATATCTTCATTTTGCCATGCCTTGTGTACTTTATGCACAGTGGCATGCAAACAGTTTACTAAGTTAGCCATTTCAGAAAGGTATCTAACCTTTGCCTGAAAGCCTGTGATCATGCCCTTTAGGACGTCAGATAAATCGCTCAGTTTCTACGTTATGATGACTGCATAGTTTACTGTGTCACCTGCCTCTTTCCCTCCCGAACGCACTTTATGGACACTTCACTGCTAGTGCTGCCACCTGCCATTTGTGTGTGGTTATTTTACATTGATGTCAAACATAGGCAGTGGTCACATTATTCTGACTGGACCATGTACTTCTATAATTCTGAATATCCTTTGAATGGGGTGTTTCTTTTCTCTCTCTGGAATTCTTTTTTGGTTTAATCAATAAAACGACTCTAATAATGGTTCACTTTTCACCTACAAGCTGTTTCCTAAATCAATCTGTTAATCTTGTAAATACGTCTATTAAATTAAGGAAACTAACGAGTTCACCTAAATAAAAAGCCGGATTAAGTTGGTACTCCATGAAGCTGTGGTAACCACCCCAAACAGTCATTATATCTTTGTGGAATAAATAATTCTAAGTTCCCTTTGAGCATTCTTAGACCAATATTTAGCCTTGAGAGATCTGGAAAAATCTTCTATAATTTTTTTAAACTTTTCAATTGAGCTGCATCTCGTTCTTTAGAGTGATTACAATGCTAATTCTCCAGTGGTTATTTCAAGTTGTATATAAAGTTCCCTGAAATAACTAAAATATATTACAGTTTGTGTTTCTCTTTTTGGTGTAAAATGAGGAAAATGGTTTATGCCATTCTTTATTCCAAACTATATTCTGTACCCAGTCAAGTTTTTTGCTATGGGCTGTAATGATTTCTGTATTATGATAGGAGTCTTGTGATCTATGGATTGTGGTATGGGCCCTCCCATTATTGTTATTATTATTATTATTTATTACACACATTACAGGCCATTATCAGACCACACAAAGCATTTGGCTACTTGTTCTTCCTGTTCTTCCAGTACTCTTTCATTCGTTCGCTAAAGGCTGTTTTCCTTTTCTTTGGTCTACTTTGGTCTCTGAGCTTTAGGTGCTGTCTTCTCTGACATACTTCCCAATTGTGCATTTTGTGTCTATAGATGCTTTTGTCTGTGATGTCCACTGAATCTACCTGTGCTTCTTCCATTTCAATTTTGACTTGTGCTATCCGAGGTATAGTGATTTTCAGCCTCTGTATATATCTGAGGATTCTGTTGGTGAGTCTGATCTGAGAGTGTCTGCTGATGAGGCTGTAAAATTTTAGTTGCCTTCCTCTGATGTCCGCTGCAAGGTTGGACAGCTTCTCTGTGGTGTCTGTGGAGTGAAGCCTGTATCCTTCATCTGTGAGTTTTGATCCAATAACTTTCCTTATAATTTTTCTTTCCTGTGTGAGGATCTTCTTAGGTCACCCTTTGTGTGTAGTGTCAGTGTCTCACAGGCATATAGCATCCCAGGTTAGATTACAGTATTGTAGTGACGAATTTTGATGGAGGTGGACACACATTTTTTGTTGTGTGTTGTATAAGGATCTCTTCATCTCCAGTAACCTGGTGTTCTGCATGATTTTCTCCTTTCCTGTCGGTTTGAGCACTTCCCCTAGGTATTTAAAATGTGTTACTCTGTTGATCTTGCCATATTTTGTGTTTAAATTCAGTATGTTGAATTTCGTGCAGAAGAACTCTGTTTCTTGGAAGGAGATCTGTAGCCCTACTTTTTCTACACACTCTTCTACCTTCCTCATTGCTGTGGTTTCATTGTCTGCAAGTAGTGCCAGGTTGTCCGTGAATGCTAAACAGCCAACTTCCAGTTCATCCTAGTCGCACTGGCTTCCATTATCCTTGTAATTTAAGCTTTTTTTCATATTCCTTAATGACTTTGGCCAACATTAGGTTGAAGATGAGAGGTGAGAGACAATCACTTTGATGCACACCTGTCGTGATCTCAAAGGGTTCAGAGATTTCCCCCCTAAATTTCACTTTTGATGTAGTATGTGTATTTTTGATTTGTCACAGTGTCTTGTTGTCCAAAGCTTGTTCATATAGGATGTTAAATAATGACTGGCAGTCAACAGAGTCATACACTTTTTTATAGTCAATGGAAGTTCATATGACTGGTGTATTTCTGAGGGCTTTGATTTTCAGCATAGTTTTCAAATTTAAGATTTTTTTCTGTGCGGGAGCGACCAGGTCAGAAGTCCATCTGGTACTCGCCAATTTTGTGTTCCAGCTGGTCCTGTGGCATACTGAAAGGATCTTGTATGTGACTTGTAGCAGAGAAATGCCCCTGTAATTGTTTACATCTGTGCAGTCACCTTTTTTATGTGTTGGATGAATCAGGATGCATTTCCAGTCGTCTGGCAGCTTTTCTGATGTCCAGATGTCTGTGATAATCTGTGTGAGTTAGGTCCGATGGTTTTTGGTAGTTCAGCCAGATGTTCTGTTGTTTTTGAGTTTGAGAACGTGTCTGTAGACCTCCTCTTGTGTTGGGGGTTATGAATCTGTGTGCTTTTCTGTCGGTTCTTCCTTTATGAATCTCTCTGTGGGTTCCGGGCAATTTAGAAGTTCTGAGAAATACTGTGCCAGCACCTTGCAGTTATCCTTATTTGTCAGTGCCAATTTTCCATCACTTTTCCTGAAGCAGAGGTTTGGGGGCGTGTATCCTTGGATTTGTCCTGCAAATGCCCTGTAGAAGTCTTATGTTGTAGTTACCAAAGTTGTCCTCTATGGAGTCCAAATGTTCTTTCATGAATTTTCTCTTTGGTTGTCTGATAATTTTTGTGGTTGTTTTTCGTGTTTCGTTGAAAGCCTGTAAATTTCCTGAGTTGTTGTTGTGGTCTTCAGTCCTGAGACTGGTTTGATCCAGCTCTCCATGCTATTATATCCTGTGCAAGATTCTTCATCTTGCAGTAACTACTGCAACCTACATCTTTCTGAATCTGCTTAGTGTATTCATCTCTTGGTCTCCCTCTACAATTTTTACCGTCCATGCTCCCCTCCAATACTAAATTGGTGATCCCTTGATGCCTCAGAATATGTCCTACCAACCGATCCCTTCTTCTAGTCAAGTTATGCCACAAACTCCTCTTATCCCCAATTCTATTCAATACCTTCTCATTTCCTGGGTATTTTTTGCTATTTTATTTCTGGTATGCAACTTTCCTAGTGATGAGTGCATTCTCACAGTTGGTGTCCCACCAAGGGTGTTTGGTGTTCTTCTTCAGGAGAATGAGGGCTTGTGCTTTTTTCTGTGATTTTTCGGTGGAAATTTTGCCAGTCATTTACATGTTCTTTTTCCCAGGTTTCTTTCACTCCATATTCTGTGATCTTCTTTGTGTGAAATTTTGGTAAGGGGGTTTTCTTACTGAGACTTCTCTTTGGAGCAAATTTGACTGTGACACATGTGAGGTAATGATCCGAGTCGATGTTGGCTCCCCTGCGTACCTGCATATTGTGGATCTCTTTCTGTAGTGGGTACGAGACTGGCACATGGTCGATTTGGAACTCACCTAACTGCTAGACTGGTGAGTGCCAGGTTTTCTGTTTTCTAGGGTCTTTTCTGAGGGATATTGGCATAAGCTTGAGGTTGTTCTGTTGGCAGAGTTCTATGAGTCATGTGCCATTTTTGTTAGTAAATTTATGCAGTGGATAATTTCTGACTGTTTTCCTGTGTCATTTTTCTCTGTCTATCTGTGCATTAAAGTCGCCCAGGAGGAGTTTGACATCATCTCTGGGGACTACGGACATCACTTTCTCAAGGGTCAACCTGAATTTTTCTGTGTCCTGTGGGTCTTTCTTGTTACTCTGGTTAGTGGGGGCATGGGCGTTGATCAGTGTGTACTTTTTGTTGACGCACTGAACCTGCATAGTCATCAGTTGGTTGTTTACTGGTGTAACTTCTTGTATGGATTCGACTATGGTCTTGTGAACCATGAAGGCCATCCCCAGTAGTGGAGCACCTTTGGCAATGCGCTTGTCAGTTTTGCTTTTGAAGATGCGGTATTTGCCATAATCCATGGTGTCTTCATCTGTGATATGTGTCTCCTGGAGCACAAGGATTAGAATCTTCTGTCTGTCGAGTTCTATCACTAGGTTGTACAGCTTTACAGGATGTATGGGAGTTGAGAGTCCCTAAGTATGTTGTTGTCTTGAGTGGGAGTTTGTCAGAGAACTCCAATTTACTCTGTATTCTTTGAAGCTCGGGTCCCCTAGACTGCCCGGATGGATTGGTTACCACCTGGGGTATTGCTGTTATTACTTGCACGAGCTGTGGTTGCTTGTAAGCAGTGGTGTCCAGTGGTTGCCCACTAGGTTTGTTAGAACCAGGGATTGTCAGTTCTTGGAGCACATGTTGCAGCCACACCTCTTGGTGAACAGACGCTGACCATACTGCCACTTGCTCCAAATCAGACGTAGCATGGATTTTGGTTGTCATTTCAGTCCATGGGTGGTATTTTATTTCTCACATTCCCTGCATATCTGCCGGGCATTTCCCTATCTGCCACCTGGGTATGTGCCAGATGGGTGCTGAGGACCCCAAAATAGGCCCTCCCATTATTATTATTATTATTATTATTATTATTATTATTACTATTATGTTTACTCGTATATTTACTGCATGGAGTTGCAGCTACAAAGCACGCACTAACTGAATTCAATTAATTATTGTGTGTTTCACCCTGCTCATAAAACTAACTTCTTTTAAAGGAATAGTAGCCTGTTTAACCTTTTCGCTTACCCATTTTTGAGAGGTTTTTTTTCCAGTTTTGTATTGACAACAAACCCTAAGCCTTTAATTTGTTCTTGCAATTCAGTTGATTTCTATACTTCGCTATTTGTGAAAATGTTTGTTCTCCTTACAGATTTTAAAATTACTGATCATCTTATCACATTTATCATATTTCTGTTCCATTACATCATTTAAAAATAACCGTATTGCAATATCCTGAGAGTCCATCATGTGATTCTGCTGGAGGGGAACTCAGTTTGTGTACCCTCTCATAAATCTTCAGTTTGAGCACTGAGCTTTTCCTGGTTACTTTTCAGTATTTCATTTATTTTGTCTCTTTTTAATTGTTCCTGTCTTCGATTCAGTTCCTGTTTTAACTGTTCCTATCCTGCCATTAGCTGGGCAAACATCTTTTTTGATCACCTTCCATTTCCTAATTAAAACTTAAATACAAATATCAAGACACAAATCATAATTCTTAAATGCACTGCTAACTACCCCAAACAATCTTTTACCAAGAAATGTCAAATATTGAAAAAAAAATTGACTTGCGAAAACACACACAATATATCACTCATCATCAGTGTTCTGTCAAAAGGCAGGTTTTCACATGGTAGTTCTCCAGGCTGTCTGGTCTTCTGCCATTAGCAAATGTACTGGCTTGTTTGCCACGATTGTGAGCTTATTATGGCTGCACATTCACTTATTTTTATAAGGAGTTGTGTAGCCTTGCTTTCAAATTGCATACCTGAGTTTGCAGTTATTACTGCCAACAAGTCATCAGCATAGACTGCTATACCCTTCACCCTATCATCTTCGTGTGGATTGTTTAAGAGTAGTTCTGTGGCAATATCCCAGAAAATTGGCCCACAGGTTGAGCCTTGTGGACATCCTTTTGTTATTTTCTAAATAACTTTATGTGTTTGTGCTTGCCATTGCACAACCCTATCTTTGCAGTGGTCAAGTAAGCTATTGTATAATACTGTTGTGCCTGCATCTCTCGTAGCCTTGCAGACAAGGCAGGCCACCAGAGATTGTCCAAGGTGCCTGCTGTAACTATTGTTATTGCTACTGTGTATGTTTCTTGTGTGTCCTGTATTATTTCCAATGTGCAGTAAACTGCATTGTCTATTGGAAATTTTAGTCAAAAACCATACTGATGTGGACTAAGACCAGAGAGCATCCTCTGCGACTGTAAGCAATTACACAGGAACCTCTCTTGCACCTTAGCCAAAGTTGTCAAGAGGAAGATGGGCCTTGGAAGTCATTGGATCTGTTGGATCCTGATCCACTGACTTTTTGATAATTACTATGTTTGCTGTTTTCCACATGGCATGGATGGACCCTACCTTGCAGCAGTGCTTCATTCAGTAGCTCCATTAGAAATGGGATGACCTGTGTAACAGTATTTTTTAGTGTTTCTGAGTGTATGCTATCTGGGCTGGGAGTCTTCTTATTCTTTAATTGTTTTATTGCTAACGGTACCTCTTCTTGGGCAAATGGGACTGTAAGGGGCCCATTTGTGTAGGTGTCATCCATCTGTCTTCGTAAGTCTGTGTGATGTTGCTGGTTATTTGCCTTTTGATCATCAGGGAGAGGATTGCTCAGAAGATACTCTGCTGAACATCTCCAGCTCCTTATAGTAGTGCCATGTGTGTGCCTAAGAGTTGCCAGTACTGTCAGTGTCTTTACCTTATCTGTTTGAGGTTTAAATAGTTTCCCTAATGTATTGTTTTGTAGCTAATTTGTGACAAAATGTTTTCCAGCGATCCTATATGGTCTTGTATAATTTGTTTTTATATTTTTGCTGTGATATAATTTCAATCTTACCTCCCTCTCTTGTGCTGTTTTTGCTTTTTGTTAATGTTTCCTTTTGTCTCCAGTGTCTTTCATTAGTTTTGTTAATTCAGTGGACCAGAGGAGTTTCTGTTTTGGTGAATGGTTGAACTTTGACATAGCTTACAGTTGTGATTTTTGAAGCAGGTCTGTCAGAACATGCTCTTTATGCTGCCATTGACTGTATGGAGGGAAAATTCTTCAACCATATCCCTTGTTTAGAAGAAGTCATAATTTTTGTTGATGTGAAGTTTGTGTGTTCATGTTTGTGTGTATGAGTATGGTGTGTGGTCACTGTGTGTGGCATTTTCTGTTAAGTTCCATTTGTTGACATATATGACTGCATTTGCTTGTGAGATGTCAATATTACTGGTTCCTCCTGCGTTATTGCAGTATGTAGGCGATTGTTCTGCTTTGTTTTGAACAGTGAGGCTGGATTCATTTATTGAGTCAACTATGATTTGTCCCCTATTTTCCCTGTCTGGGTGCCATAGAGTCAACAGTGCATTGATGTCACTAAGTGTGAGTAACCTTTTGTCCCTGACAATTGTGCTATATCTCTTATTTGGTCAGCATAAGGCTTTATGTCATATGAATACTGTGGATACATGGATATGATAATCCAAGAATCTTGTCCTTGCATAATTTCAGCTGTGGCTAGATGTTCAGAGCAAAGTTGTGCTATTTTTGTGATTGTACAATTTAAATTTGTGTTCACCATTACAGTTTCAGCCTTGGCATTTTGGGTCCTGATAATTATGACATTTTTGGGAAGGCCTGGAAGTGTCCTGCTATGGATAGATGGCTATTGGAGACAGATTATATCTGCCTGTATTTGTTTGGAAAACTACTCAGTTCCATTCCAACCATTGAGCTCCTATTGCAGTCTAGTTGTAAGATCTTCACATCTGTCAGTCTGCTCGGTTGTAGCAAAATATATTATTTCGCTCCTGGTTGATTGAGGCATATCACCAGACGCAGAGGAGTCTGTAAACTTTCTCTAGTTTCTATCCTATTTATGTGTAAGTTACTCTCAAGATTATCATTATAAATTACATTATTTTTGTCTTCCTCTATTGTTTGTGTACGCTAGGAATTGCATGTGGATGAAGTACTTTTAACTATATTATTTGCTAGATTTAGCGTTAGACTTTCAGTATCTCTATTTTTGTAATACTGTTTGCCTATCTGGAGGTTATTTGGCTACTGAGTGTTTTGTTTGTGGCTATTTCCCTGTGTGTCAGTGCTGTGTGTACTCCCACCATATGTAAAACATATTGGCTTTATGAATGATGGGCATTTGCTAGAGTCATATTCTGAATGTAATTTTAATGATGTGTTCTGACCTAGTTAACTGTTAACAGGTGTTGTATCTTTTTGTGTTTTTTGTACTGGTGTGTCAATATTTCTATCTGTTCCTTGTTTTTCAGTGTTGTGAGATAAATATGTGTTGGTATTACTGAGGTATCGTAGGGCAGCCTTTTGTTTTTGTTTTCTGATTGTTTTGTTATATTCCTCGCTACAGTGTGAGAAAACGTCCTCTTCCAGCTCTTCCACTCATAGCACAAGTCCGATCTGGAAGATTGCCCATTGTAACATTTTGTGTTTTATCTGCCTTCCTTCTGGCTCCCTGCACATGCATGTGGTCTGCATGATAAGTGTCGTTAAAATATCTTCACATTACTTAAACTACACTACAAATGGGGCACACTAAAACAAGAATTAAAATGCTCCTGTCATAGCACAAATAGATGAATATATCCTTGGCTGAGTTAGGGATGTAAAAGAAAGGAACTGGCTTTTCAACTTACATGGCTTACATGGCAGCTTCAAAGACATTTAAATCAAAACTTCAAGACATATTCCCCTTTTGTTACTTGTTGGTATTAGTACCTGTGTTACGTAATTTAATGCAACATCTCAAATAAAGTAATGTGATGTCATGTTGTATAACATGAACTGTGCCATCATGTCATCCAACATGGCATTTTTCGTGTTGTGCAAGATGAAACAATAGGTCATTAAAGTTTAGAATGCAAGCACCCCCACTCTTGGATACTTCCTATTGTAGGAATGCAACCACTTTCCAGAAACGCATATATTTGTGCCTTATTTGTTCTTACACCTCTCACTGTACATGTAACAAGGGATGGGTTTGGCGAAGAGATGGTGCCCTTAGGGAAAAGTCATCCCCCCCCCCCTCCCAGAAATAAAAAAAAAAAAAATTTTAGCATCCTCCCCTCCCCACCACACCCTTAGAACCTATCCATGCCAGAAATTTTAATGCATGAGACTGTATACACTGATGTATGATTAATAACAATAAATACTTAATACAAATAACAATACTGAAAGAAATATTAAATACTGTGCAAAGCTTATGGCAGTAATGTACGTAAATGGTTTATATAAAATAGGTAAATTCACGATATGATCTTTTTACATAGAAAAACTTACTTAAAAGTGTTCTGTATTGCAAGCTGAACAATTTGTGCAACAAATAATAAACGATTAAAAGCATACATCTTCTTATTATCGCTTAACTTAAAATTTTTATCATCATTTACGTAGTAATAAAAATTGAAAGTTAAGAAAGCACTGCTAGAAAAACTCGTGAATAATGTAGGTGTGAAGTGTTGCAACATCGAGCTGGATTGAGTATGGGTGTGACTGGCTGAAATTTGCAGAACAACTGTGAAACAACATAGGCATGACAAAATACTATCTATTTATTCAATCCTGTACAAAAATGGACAAACTTAAGTGTATTATGTCTGAAAATAAATTTTCTACTAGATAGCATAGTAGTTTTTGAAGAAAATGCAGTAAAACATTTTCTATTCTATGAAATAAGATGACCTTTTTTCTGATATATATTTTTGTAGCAATATTTGGGTTTGTTAAATTTTCTGCATGGTCATTGATAAAGTTTTAAATGTTCACTCAAACAGTATATCATTTTGTACATGGCTGGATATAACTCTGGTTTGGTTCATGCATTATTTTGTATGTCCAAAGATTTTTTTATGATTTCGAGCCACTGGTCAATAAAATCTTTAACATATAAACAATGCAATTTTAATCAACTGTACTAACCAGCTTTTTTTATCATATCCAAATGTAGTGCTTAAAATGCAATGCATTTCTATAAGATACTGTTTCATGTGCAAATACTTGATTTTTTGCATGTAAAATCTAAATTATGAAAGATTTTTGCAAAAGCTTCTTATGATTACAACAAGAATATATTTTTTATTATCATCTGTATCACTTTAAACTGTCTTGGTATGTGCGCTTTGTGTAAAACTGGATTTTTTGTGCGGTTTTAGATTGCTATATCATGGCAATGGATAAAGATTTCACAAAACAGGAAGATCATTAATTACATGTTTTTGTCTACTTTGTTACAAAATTTGCACCAATTTGACTAGTTTGAAACATAGAAGTAGTCCATATAAAATACACACAAAAACATGTTTTTTGCCCATAAAAAAAACAAGATTTTTTCAGATGGATACAACTCATCTTCAATGGAGGTCTGATACACTGGAAGACTAAATTTGACCCGTGAATCTCACTCCAGCCTGAAGTTATTTAAGGGTGACTGTTTTAGCATGTAAAATCGGACAGTGTACACACAAATAGTGCCATTAGCTGAGCATTAGTTTCAGTCCAATTAAAATCTTTTGCAATAGGCATTAATCAATCCACACAACTGGCCTGGATGCCAGCTCCCGTTTGTCATTCAGACTTTGCTTAATATACTGCAACATAGCTACAGTAAGACAGATGCTTGAATGGCTACACAAATGGCCACTGATCCAGATAAAACTAAAAACTTTTTACTACACGTTCCTAGCTTAAATAGGAACTGAGCAGCAAAACCCCTCAAACCCCAATTCTGCTAGCAGCATTTTCATACATATTTGTTACAGCGTTTCCGCACTGTAATGATAGTATGCCTGTAATGAAAATATGATTTTCTTTTCCTTCCTTGATCGGCATCTAGACATTTGAACCATTTGTTAAATTCCCCTTCCTATACTCTGTGCTTCACTCACTAACTTTCCTATCTGTATTTAACAGTTCATCCAGGGATCCACAGGCCAGCAATTGTGGACTGTGAAATTGCTGTTCATTCCCAGCACTTCCAGAGGTACTACTGGAAAACCATCTTCAGTGAAACACTATTTACTTCCTGCTTAGAACTAAGGACAAGGGAGGAATCGATCATTAATGGTTTGCCCACTGCTGATTAACATCATAAATTTGGAATGTGACTGGTTCAATTGATGTCAGTCTGACATTCCTTCAGTTACAAATTTCTTTGGTGCCACTTCTCCGTGGCTCCAAGCACCAAATGTATTTTTTTCATTACTTTACAGGTCATCTGTCTGACCACAAAGGCTGTGCCTTCCCTCCCACATATCAACATACTAAAACAATACAATTATTACAGCACATGATATAAAGTTATGACATTGCATAATTCTTCATTATGTACAGAGGACAGTGTAATTATGTACAGAGGACAGTGTAATATCCCAGAAAATTTTGGGCCATCACACATGGAGTGTCTGAGTTACCAGAAGCAGCTGTTGTGAAAAATTTTTTGTAGATTACATTGCCTGGAATAAATCAGCTGTGACATGTTTGCTTTGAAAAACATTAATCAATTAATTAAAAATTAGTTTAATTAAGAATTAGGTTTCTGGTTATATTAAGTATTAGGTTTCTGGCTATATTAAGAAGTAGTGATGCTTAGTGAAATGTGTTTGGCCATCATTAAGCCTTTAACATATATTGTTGCAGAATCTCAATGAAAAATCTCCTAATGCCTCACTGGATACTATTGTCTCACACTATATTTATTTGCTCATGAAGTTTGTTGTAAATCTGTTGCAGTTGAAAAGAAACAATGATGTATCTAACTGCAATATCACAACTCATCTTTGCTCAAAAAGGGAGGTGCAATAGTGCAATCAAAATTTTTGGTTACTTAGGTAATGATACAAGATGTCTGACAGACAGGAAAGTTAATTTTTATAACAAAGTGAAAAAGTTTCTCCTGGAAAACTCCTATTCTGAAAAACACGGTAGTATGAATTAAAAACTCATATCTATATTTTAAAAAAATCTTGTGAATAGTCAGCATGTAGCCAATTGTGGATATGTAATAGGAATGTGAAAAAATGACTCAATCCACATCAATATGATTAACTGTGTAAGTGATCCATGGAGCATGAAAGTAACAAAACTCAAAATATCTCTTTCATGTGTAAAGGTTGTCAGTGGCACAAAGCTAGTGCCCATACCCTCAGTGGAAGCAGAAATGCAAATATTTTCAAACGTTCCTTTACTTAGCAAGATAAAACAACTGAACAACCTGCTTAATAGTGTGTTGATCTTCCATTGGGAGGGACTACAGCATGGACTTGACAGGTTCATGGCGGGGTTCCTAAGGTGTGTGTCACCAGAAGTCCATGCAGAAGTCATGCAGTTTTTATAAGGTGTGGACCGTCGTTTTGTAGGTGGGGAGCTGGCAACTGATAGCGCCCTGTCTGTGTTCCGTGCAGTCCAGATCAGGCATATTTGATGGACAAGACATCAACACAAGTTTGTTGTTGTGCGCCTCAAATCACTGTGTAATAATTCTGACCTAGCGGCATGGACAGTTATCCTGCTGGAAGATGCCACTGCAGTCAGTAATGGCATCAAGCACAAAGGGATACTAGTGGTCAGCAATAATGTTAACATCTGCCACAGCTGTCACCCTGCTTTTGGTTACTACCACACGCCCTGTAGATGTCCCTCGTCACATAATACTGTCCCCATCGGTCTGCATCCGTGATGAGGTGCATGTTTCGAGTAGCTCTTTGTCTGGATATAAAAATAACATGATTCATTCCATCAGGTGACATGTTCTCATTGATCTATGGGTCAATTTTGAAGATCCTGTGCAGTCATAATGATGATGTTACTGGGTCTTCATGTGCAACAATGTGCATTAAACTGTGTGCTCTAAAATGCTAGGCATTCAATGCCATCATAATCTATCACAAATCGTCCACATCTCTCTCTGTGCTGCTAATTCTGCCTGTTATGGTTACACAGATCCATCTCTGCACCTCCCCAAGCTCCTTACCCGACACCTTCTGTCCTACTTTATTACACCATACTGTAGCCCCATAAATTATCATAGGTCTTATTACAGAGGTGTGTATAGGTACATGCTCCTGGAGTTTAGACCACAGTTTCTACTGCAGCCCTTCTAATGCACATAAGAGCACCTTTTGCCTCTGTGTTATGTGAGGGGCTGTGTTAGTTTCACATCCAGGGCTACCCCTAGGTACTTAACTGACATTTCTATGGGTAGAAATTCACTGAAGAGCATAAGATGCCATAGTGTATCCTGGGTATGCTTCCTTGTGAACAGTACACAATCAGCTTTCATAGGAATGACCCTTAGATCCTATTTCCTAGAGATATAATGAGATATCTCAAACAGTATGGCCATCTGAAACAGCATGACCTCCTCCAAGCCAGCCAGCATAGATTTCGAAAACTTTACTAATGCAAAACTAACTATTGATGAAGAAATTACATGCAATGCCTGGATCCACAGAGAAGTGGAATTTGTAACTGTAGGAAAGTTGGACTGATGTGAACTGATCCAGTCACATTCCAAATTTGTGATGTTAATCAGTAGTAGGGAAACCATTAATATTGATTCCTCCCCTATCCTTAGTTCTAAGCAAGAAGTAAGTAGTATTTGACTGATGACAGTTTTCCAGTAGTACCTCAGGAAGAGCTGGAGGCAAATAGCAACTTCACAGTCCACAACTGGTGACTTGTGGATCACTTGATGAACTGTTAAATACAGGTTGGAAAGTTAGTGAGTGAAGTAGGTAGCTAACACCTTAAGTGAGGCCGCATATTTTTTTAGTAAAAAAATGACAGCAGCGGGCAATATACAGGGTGTTACAAAAAGGTACGGCCAAACTTTCAGGAAACATTCATCACACACACAAAGAAAGAAAATATGTTATGTGGACATGTGTCCAGAAATGCTTACTTTCCATGTTAGAGCTCATTTTATTACTTCTCTTCAAATCACATTAATCATGGAATGGAAACACACAGCAACAGAATGTACCAGCGTAACTTCAAACATTATGTTACAGGAAATGTTCAAAATGTCCTCCGTTAGCGAGGATACATGCATCCACCCCCCGTCGCATGGAATCCCTGATGCGCTGATGGAGCCATGGAGAATGGCGTATTGTATCACAGCCATCCACAATACGAGCACAAAGAGTCTCTACATTTGGTACTGAGGTTGCGTAGACAAGAGCTTTCAAATGCCCCCATAAATGAAAGTCAAGAAGGTTGAGGTCAGGAGAGTGTGGAGGCCATGGAATTGGTCCGCCTCTACCAATCCATCGGTCACCGAATCTGTTGTTGAGAAGCGTACGAACACTTCGACTGAAATGTGCAGGAGCTCCATCGTGCATGAACCACATGTTGTGTCATACTTGTAAAGGCACATGTTCTAGCAGCACAGGTAGAGTGTCCCGTATGAAATCATGATAACGTGCCCCACTGAGCGTAGGTGGAAGAACATGGGGCGCAATCAAGACATCACCAACAATGCCTGCCCAAACGTTCACAGAAAATCTGTGTTAGTGACGTGCTTGCACAATTGCGTGCAGATTCTCGTCAGCCCACACATGTTGATTGTGAAAATTTACAATTTGATCACGTTGGAATGAAGCCTCATCTGCAAAGAGAACACTTGCACTGAAATGAGGATTGACACATTGTTGGATGAACCATTCGCAGAAGTGTACCCGTGGAGGGCAATCAGCTGCTGATAGTGCCTGCACACGCCGTACATGGTACGGAAACAACTGGTTCTCCCGTAGCACTCTCCATACAGTGATGTGGTCAATGTTACCTTGTACAGCAGCAACTTCTCTGACGCTGACATTAGGGCTATCGTCAACTGCACGAAGAATTGCCTCATCCATTGCAGGTGTCCTCATCGTTCTAGGTCTTCCCCAGTCACGAGTCATAGGCTGGAATGTTCCGTGCTCCCTAAGACGCCGATCAATTGCTTCGAACGTCTTCCTGTCGGGACGCCTTCATTCTGGAAATCTGTCTCGATACAAATGTACCACGCCACGGCTATTGCCCCATGCTAATCCACACATCAAATGGGCATCTGTCAACTCCGCATTTGTTCGAGATGAACACTAACCTGTTGATGCTATGTACTGATGTGCTTGATGCTAGTACCGTAGAGCAATGAGTCGCATGTCAACACAAGCACCGAAGTCAACATTACCTTCCTTCAATTGGGCCAACTGGCGGTGAATCGAGGAAGTACAGTACATACTGACGAAACTAAAATGAGCTCTAACATGGAAATTAAGTGTTTCCGGACACATGTCCACATAACATCTTTTCTTTATTTGAGTGTGAGGAATGTTTTTTGAAAGTTTGGCCGTACCTTTTTGTAACACCCTGTATATACATATATTATATTTTTTAATAGACCAGGCCCAGAGTATAGGAAGGGGAAGTTAAGAAATGGTTAAAATGTGTAGTTGCTGATCAAGATGCTCAGGAGATTGTCCCTTGTTACGTAATACTGTCCCCATTGGCCTGCATCTGTGATGAGTCGCATGTTTCAAGCAGCTGTTCACCTGGATGATGGCATATCCAGAGATTACCACTGACCTGATGTAAAAATAACATGATTCATTCCATCAGGTGACATTTTTTCATTGATCTGTGGGCTAGTTTCAATGATCCTATGCAGTCATAATGATGATATTTCTGGCTCTTTGTGGAAGCACATAACGATCATCTGCTGAAGATCTCGTTGTTCAACAATGTGCATTAAACTGTGTGCTTCAAAATGCTTGTGCATGCATTTCCATTGTAATCTGTCACAAATGGCCTGCATCTATCTCTGCAGAGTGTGCAAGCTCTTGTAGCCAGCAGTGGGTGTGCTGCTAATTCCTCTTCTTATGGTTACGCAGATCTATCTCTGCATCTCCCCAAGCTCCTTATCAGACACCTTCGTTCTACTTTATTACACCAATAATGTAGCCCCATAAATTACCATAGGTCTAATTACAGAACCCTATTTCCTGGACAAGTTTCATTGAGGCACAGATGTCCAGCAACTTGCAACTGACTTGTGGTTTCACTTCCCTGCAACCACTTTCCATAGATGCTCAGGATTGTAGCATACAAACAGCTGACTAGCTTCACTGTTTCTGAGATGCTCATTTTCAGACATCAGGCTATAACAACCTGCCCTTTGTCATAGTTACGTAGATTGTCTGAGCTAAAATATAATGAGATACCTGAAACACATGACCTCCTCCAAGCCAACCAGCATAGATTTCAAAAACATCACTAACGTGAAACCCAACTCACTCTATTCCTGCTCATCCTGAAAGCTGTGGATCAAGGCAGTCATGTGGATGCAGTATTTTTTTATTATTATTATTTCTAGAAAGCATTTTACTTGATATCACATCAATGTTTGTTAAAAGAAGAAAAATTACATGGATTGTCAAATAAAACTTGAGACCGGATAGAGGATTTCTTGGTTGTAATGATGCTGGAAGTTATCTTGTGTGGAGAGTCATCAACAGAAGTAGAAAAAATTTCAAGCTTGTCCTGCGGGAAATGTTTTGGGACCTTTTGGTGTTCATTGTGGTTTTTTTAATGACCTGGCAAAAAGTATTAGTAAAACTCACAGAAATTTATAATGAAGTGCTATCTAAAAAAAGCTGCACAGCTTAACAGTCAGAGCCTGATAAAATTTTAAAGTGGTGCAAAGATTGGCAACTTTTTTTAAATATCTTGAAATTTGAAATTGTACACTTCACAAAACACAAAAAAGTAATACTCCATGACTACAACATCAACAAATCAGAATTGGAGTTGGTCAACTAATACAAATACCTGGATGTAACAATATCATAGGATGTGAAATGGACTACTGGTTATTAAATATTTATGAGACTGTTTTTATGAAAATGGGCAGTGATTTTTAATTTCATACTTAGCATGGCTTGTGGGTCACTTGATGAACTGTTAAATACAGGTTGGAAAGTTAGTGGCCATGCACACCAGGTATGCAGTCCCACTCAGAATCTTAGCCAGGGATAGAATCTGCATTGAGTGATATTTATGGCTGTGTACATTGCATTCACTTTGGAATATTTTTCCCTCACAAGTAGCATTAAGCAACAAATTTTCTGGGAAAGTAATTAACAATTTCAAAATCTTTGAAGAAGTTTTCACAATAAAGTGGTCCTGGGACAGTCAATAATATTGCACAGTATGTTCTCCCTAGACTGCTCAGTAACACTGTCAGTTATATTGTACAGTATACGTGGGTCAGAATGTTGGACGATAAAGACACTGCTGCTTTGTTGCAAGCAGAAAAGAAGGTGGATGAAAAATTTGTTCAAGAAACATCAAAGATCACTTGAGGATGCCTTTGGAGAAAATTGAGGTTGAATGAAAACAAAAGTTGTCATAACTTTTTGTGTGCTGATGGTTCAAGATTTGATACATTGCTGGAAATGATTCTCTTCATAAATTGGCAGCCCCATACATAGGCACTTAACCAACTCCCTTTCATTTTGCCAGATAAATTTTTGCAGACATCCATATCCCCATCATCAAAAAACAAAATACTGCAGTGAGATGCAGTTTCACCAAGTCTGTGCTTATGTATTACACTTCAGTAAGTTGTACGGCCAATTATTTCAAAGACTTGAAATTTGCAAGTGCAGTTCCATCTTACAGTATTTCAGATTGATTTATGGAAATGTGTTGTGCAATAATATGTGCACAGAAGTATTATAGTTGGGTAAGTAATCTAGACACAGAGATAAATAGCTATATATATAACTTTTCATTAATTAATTTTTTTTAAATTTCCGTCATGGCCATTCCCTATATTTTTTGTTTTTGTAGTCATCTGCCTTAACATCCCACAGTGCTGGCAGTGATGTATACAATTTGATGCTCTCTAATAACAATGCTCTTTCATCTTGCTTTGAACTCATTTGTCACACAGTAATGACAAACGTAATCTTCTTGGTCTGTATAGCATGTGAGAGACTGTTGAGGAGATTGTCAGTACAGCCCACAGACTGCACAATATTTTCAGGCTGTGCAATATATTTCCAAAGTTTTGATGTTCTCAATATTACTATGCAACATCTCAATCTCACTCCTAGACATAATCATCATCATCATCAGTGTTCTACCAAAGGCAGGTTTTCACACGGTAGCCCTCCAGGCTGTCCCGTCTTCTGCCATCCTCTTCAGGTCTGCATAAGTTCCTCTTCCCTTCATGTCATCTATCATCTTGTATCTCCTTCTTCCTCTCAGCCTTCTCCCACAAACCAATCCTTCCAAAGCATCTGCTAGCAAGCACTCCATTCTCAATGAATGTCCGACTCCTAGACAGTCAATATTATTGTGCATCTGGGAAATATTATCATTATTATTGACCATCTGGGAAGCGCTTAATACTGCATTGACTTTAGCTCCACAAACCCAGAAAATAATTCTGCAAATTAAGTAAACGTTCCGCCTACAGTTATCAAGCAGATAGCAGGGTAGGGGTGGAATACTGTAAAGTGTTGCTTGTGTGAGTGTACAGGGACAAGGTGGCAGGAGGATAGGACAGATAGGTGCAGTCGGGAGGGGAGAGGGGGATTTGTCAAGTTTTAATTTTTGATGAAGGGCTTGTTGGCCGAAAGCTCACTTTCCGACTGTCTTTTTGTTGTACCTGTCAGCAACTCAGCATCTCCACCATATGGTGAGTGGGGACTATCCTTTTCATAATATTGCTACAGTCCATTCTGAATTTTCTATTTAGATTCTCCTTCATGCACACTATGACAGTGAAAATCTCCAACCACAATACGGTCGCCAGCTTCCCTACAGAGATTATGCTTTCTAGTCCAGGCTGTACCATGTATACACTGGCTCCATTACCTTTATCTGTTTCCCATATGTCAGTAAACCAGACCATGTCTCCTGAACAGTATCATGTTTCCTTCTTCCACTGCTCCATACTTCCCATTGTTGCACTGAAAGCTTGAAGCTACTGCAAAGTCATTGAACATTTCCTCAATAATTTCTATATTTACCACATTCATTATAGTTAGTTTGGGATTCTGGACCTCCTAAAGGTTTCCAGTTTTTAATCCTCATGTCCTTGCTGCTGCCTCCATTGTTGTAAACCAAAAATGTAGTGCATGCATATCCAGCTTGAACTCCTTCTGAGCTGTGCCATTAATTCTGCTCTTATGGCTAGGCAGGCCAATCTCTGCACCTCCCCCAGCTCTTTAACAGACTCCTTCTGTTCTACTTTATTACACCATACTGTAGCCCCATAAATTATCATGAGTCTTATTACAGAGGTGTGTGTCCAGTACATGCTCCTGGGGTTTAGACCACAGCTTCTACCACAGGCCCTTCTAGTGCACATGAGAGCAACTTGAATCTCACTACAAATAAGTACCCCACTCATACAGTTATAATTGGTGGAGACTTCAGTTTACCCTCGATTTTTTGGCGAAAATACATGTTCAAAGCTGGTGGTAGACAGAAAACATCTTCCAAAATTGTACTAAATGCTTCCTCTGATAATTACTTTGAACAATTAGTTCATGAGCCCTCGTGAATTGTAAATTGTTGCAAAAACACACTTGACCCCTTAGCCACAAATAATCCTGATCTAATAGAGAGTGTCATGATGGATACAGGCATCAGTGAACACAAGGTCATTGTAGCGATGCTCAAAACCATATCAACCAGAACCACTAGAAATAAATGCAAAATATATCTATTTAAAACAGCAGATAAAAATTCGCATGATGCCTTCCTAAGAGAGAGTCTCCATTTCTTCCAAGCTAATTATGTAAGTGTAGACCAGATATGGCTCAAATTCAACGATACAGTATCGACAGCAATAGGTAGATTCATACCACACAAGTTAATAAGAGATGGGACTGATCCACCACGGTACACAAAACACGTCAGAACACTGTTGCAGAAGCAACAAAAAAAGCATGCCAAATTAGGAAGAAGGCAAAACCCCAAGACTGGCTAAGTTTCACGGAAGCTCGAAATTTAGGGCAGATGTCAATGCGAGATGCTTTTAATAGTTTCCACAATGAAACATTGTCTCAAAATACGGTAGAAAACCCAAAGAGATTCTGGTCATATGCAAAGTACATCAGTGGCAAAAAACAGTCAATACTGTCACTGCACGATATCAATGGAAATGTTACCAATGATGGTGCCACTAAACCAGAGTTACTAAATACAGTTTTCCATCATTCCTTCATGAAAGAAGACAAAGTAAATATTCCAGAATTTGAAACCAGAACAGAACTTGAAACCAGAACAGCTGTTAGCATGAGTGACACAAAAGTAGATATCTTAGGTGTTGCAAAGCAACTCAAATCCCGTAAGAAAGGCAAGTCTTCCGGTCCAGATGGTATACCAGTCAGGTTCCTTTCAGAGTATGTAGACACAATAGCACCTTTCTTAGCAATCATATACAACCACTCACTCAACTAAAGGTCTGTTCCTAAAGACTGGACAATAGCACAGGTCGCACGAATATTCAAGAAAGGAAATAGGAGTAACCCATTGAATTACAGACCCATATCACTGGCCTCAATTTGCAGTAGGATTGTGGAGCATATACTGTACTCGAACATTATGAATCACCTTGAAGAAAATGACTTATTGATACATAACCAACACGGATTCCCATATTCCTAGATTTCCAGAAGGCTTTTGATACCATTCCTCACAAGTGACTATTAATCAAATTCCGTGCTTATGTAGTATCATCTCAGTTGTGTGATTGGATTCATGATTTCCTCTCAGAGAGGTCACACTTCATAGTGATAGACAGTAAATCACTGAGTAGAACAGAAATGATATCTGGCGTTCCACAAGGTAGTGTCGTAGGCTCTCTGCTGTTCGTGATTTACATAAACAATCTAGGTGATAATCTGAGCAGCCCCCTTAGATTGTTTGCAGATGACACTGTGATATACCATCTAGTAAAATCATCAGATGATCATTTCCAATTGCAAAATGATCTAGAGAGAATTTCTGTATAGTGCGAAAAGTGGCAATTGGCACTAAATGAAGAAAAGTGTGAGGTCATCCACATGGGTACTAAAGAAATCCAATAAATTTTGGGTATACAATAAATCCCACAAATCTAAGGGCTGTCAATTCGACTAAATACCCAGGAATTAACATTATGAGCAACTTAAATTGGAAAGACCACTAATATTGTGGGGAAGACGAAACAAAGATTGTACTTCGTTGGCAGAACCCTTAGAAGATGGGACAAACCCACTGAAGAGACAGCCTACAGAGCACTTGTCCACCCTCTGCTGGAATATTGCTGCTCAGTGTGGGATCCTTACCAGGTAGGATTGACAGAGGATACTGAAAAAGTACAAAGAAGGGCAGCTCATTTCGTATTATCTAGCAATAGGGTTGAGAGTGTCACTGATATGATACGTGAGTTGGGGTGGGAGTCACTGAAACAAAGGCAGTTTTCTTTGAGGTGAGATCTACACTCCTGGAAATGGAAAAAAGAACACATTGACACTGGTGTGTCAGACCCACCATACTTGCTCCGGACACTGCGAGAGGGCTGTACAAGCAATGATCACACGCACGGCACAGCGGACACACCAGGAACCGCGGTGTTGGCCGTCGAATGGCGCTAGCTGCGCAGCATTTGTGCACCGCCGCCGTCAGTGTCAGCCAGTTTGCCGTGGCAGACGGAGCTCCATCGCAGTCTTTAACACTGGTAGCATGCCGCGACAGCGTGGATGTGAACCGTATGTGCAGTTGACGGACTTTGAGCGAGGGCATATAGTGGGCATGCGGGAGGCCGGGTGGACGTACCGCCGAATTGCTCAACACGTGGGGCGTGAGGTCTCCACAGTACATCGATGTTGTCGCCAGTGGTCGGCGGAAGGTGCACGTGCCCGTTGACCTGGGACCGGACCGCAGCGACGCACGGATGCACGCCAAGACCGTAGGATCCTACGCAGTGCCATAGGGGACCGCACCGCCACTTCCCAGCAAATTAGGGACACTGTTGCTCCTGGGGTATCGGCGAGGACCATTCGCAACCGTCTCCATGAAGCTGGGCTACGGTCCCGCACACCGTTAGGCCGTCTTCCGCTCACGCCCCAACTTCGTGCACCCCGCCTCCAGTGGTGTCGCGACAGGCGTGAATGGAGGGACAAATGGAGACGTGTCGTCTTCAGCGATGAGAGTCGCTTCTGCCTTGGTGCCAATGATGGTCGTATGCGTGTTTGGCGCCGTGCAGGTGAGCGCCACAATCAGGACTGCATACGACCGAGGCACACAGGGCCAACACTCGGCATCATGGTGTGGGGAGCGATCTCCTACACTGGCCGTACACCACTGGTGATCGTCGAGGGGACACTGAATAGTGCACGGTACATCCAAACCGTCATCGAACCCATCGTTCTACCATTCCTAGACCGGCAAGGGAACTTGCTGTTCCAACAGGACAATGCACGTCCGCATGTATCCCGTGCCACCCAACGTGCTCTAGAAGGTGTAAGTCAACTACCCTGGCCAGCAAGATCTCCGGATCTGTCCCCCATTGAGCATGTTTGGGACTGGATGAAGCGTCATCTCACGCGGTCTGCACGTCCAGCACGAACGCTGGTCCAACTGAGGCGCCAGGTGGAAATGGCATGGCAAGCCGTTCCACAGGACTACATCCAGCATCTCTACGATCGTCTCCATGGGAGAATAGCAGCCTGCATTGCTGCGAAAGGTGGATATACACTGTACTAGTGGCGACATTGTGCATGCTCTGTTGCCTGTGTCTATGTGCCTGTGGTTCTGTCAGTGTGATCATGTGATGTATCTGACCATAGGAATGTGTCAATAAAGTTTCCCCTTCCTGGGACAATGAATTCACGGTGTTCTTATTTCAATTTCCAGGAGTGTATTTACAAATTTTCAATCACTAACTTTCTCTTCCGAATGCGAAAATATTTTGTTGCCACACACTTACGTAGGGAGAATTGAACATCATAATAAAATAAGAGAAATCAGAGCTCGAATGGAAAGATTTAGGTGTTCCTTTTCACCATGCACCATTCAAGAGTGGAATGGTAGAGAAGTAGTATGAAAATGATTCAATGAATTATCCGCCAGGCACTTAAGTGTGAATTGCAGAGTAATCATGTAGATGTAGATGCCTTAGAACTTTTATTCAATATGTAAGGGGCTATGTTAGTTTCACATCCAGGCTTACCCCTAGGCAGGGTGACCAGATGCAATTGTTTAAAAAGGAGGACAAACAGCTTCAAAAAGGAGGACAAAGGAAGAAAAAAGAGGACACATCAAACGGGTCAACTGCAGATGAGGATACCACCCGTCAGCTTTGGACAAGTCACGTGACTGCTGGGAATTACCGGTAAAACTAGTAGTTGATGGTTACTGATGGTCAGGTGGTGGTTAACTGAGCAATATAAAAAAAATTAAAAACATTGAGTGTGGTGACAGTGTGGCATCAATTGTTTTGTTATGTCAACAACACGGAATTGCTTACAAAGCGAAAAACGTAAGACCATTCACCTCCCTTCATTCGATGCACCGCTACCAACATCTACAATTCAAGCAGCAGCTGATGACATGTAAACTCCACTTTAACCTTCCAAATACAAATAAATTGAATGACCATGAAACAATGAAATAAAACCATGACAGTTAATCTGTTGAGTTATTTCATACCTTTATTGGCCACTGAGATGTATGTCCCAGCTCTACACATCTTACATTCCACTTCAAATTCATTTCCCCCTTTCTTAAAGCCAGATATTTGCAAGAAAGGACATCAGAAAATGTACACTTTTGTTTAGGCATAGCCAAATATTTTACGTAACTCACTCGGTTAAGAATTACACTCACAAATCACACGTGCATGACAGGAAGCCAAGGCAATACAAAGTGAAGATACGCAATGAAAATTTTAAATAATCGATATTTGCATTCGCTCATAGGTAGATCAATGATAACATCGACGATCCTGGTGCCACCTACTAACACCGCCTTCGTACGCGTTTATCATGAAGGCTGTGCCAATAGTTAAAGTACTTAACAAAAGAGCAATAGAACAGGACAAATTGTAAATTTAGCTGTATTACGCTCAACTTTGCAAAAAAGCCAGACACTGTAAAAATCCTCCTGGACCCCGGACAAAGAGCTAAAAAGGAGGACATGTTCGGATTAACCCGGACGTCTGGTCACCCTACCCCTAGGTACTTTACAAACCCCTCCACTGGTAGAAATTCTTTGAAGAGGTTAAGGTTCCAATGTGTGTCCTGGATGTCCTTCCTTGTGTATGGCACTACAACAGCTTTAGCAGGACCGCCCCTCAGATCCTGTTTCCTAGAGCAGCTTTGTACAATGTTCAGAGTGCAATGTGCCATTGTTCTAGTTTGTCATGTATTACCATGACTAAGTTGTCTCTGTATCCTTGGCCAAAGTAACACCTAGCATTTAAATTCTTAATCAGTTCATTCATCACTAGGTTCCACAGTATTGGGGACAAAACCCCACCTTGCATACACCCTCTGGTAGTGTTGATCACCACTATCACATCCATAATGGTGGCTTTTACCTTTTGTCCATTCATCATTGTCTTAATCCACCTACATATAGCGATCTTAATGTCCTGGTCTTCTCCAACTCTAACCATGAAATCAAAGCATGTATTGCTAAAAGCCACCTCATACCCAGGAAGATGCAGAAAGCAGTTTCCTGAAAGGGTGGAGCTTTTTCTACCTTCCCAGAAAGATGGTAAAGTGAAGTGCTGTTTCGCATGATTTTCCTGGTTGATCTGCATGTTATTTTTCATGTAGAGGAACCTGACTTACCCTCCTTCCCATAACATACATATTAACCAATTTTCCTAACGTCTTTAAAATAAAGGAAGACAGACTGATTGGTCTCATATCCTTAACCTTGGCACTGGTATGATCAGTTCTCCCCAACTTAAGAGTGAAAACAAACTTCTTCCTCCTCCTAGCAATAGCAATGACTCCTGTTGCTAGGTTGACTCCAAACAGTTGGCATATGAGTCTGATTAATCTCACTCTTGCTTGTTGCAGTAGAGCCAGAAAAATTCTGTTTGGACCTCATGACTTGAACAGTTGAAATGTTCCCACTGCCCACTGGATTTTCTTGAAGTCAACACATATTCTGGTAGGTTCTGAGTTCTCCCATTTGTGATCTGTACACCAGCACTTCACAGGGACTGAATCTTGGTCTGTATCATCTGTTTGAGTGTGTTGAGGGAAGTGAGTCTTGAAGAGCACACCCAAGGTCTCATGCACTGTCCTTGTATATTCACAGTCCTCCTTACTCCTGGATTTGTTGGTACGTTTGTGAGAGTTTTATGAAGTCTGGCCCTGACAGCTGAACCTTCCACCTCCTGACAGAATAGCTTCCAAAATGATTGTTTTGCTTACTTAAGAACAAGATTGTATTCTGCAAGTATCTCCCCATATTTTACCCATTGTCTATTCCTTCTTACAGTATTAAACATTCTCCTTACTTGCTTTGTTTGCAGTTCAAGATAAATGTTCTACATCTACATCTACATCCATACTCCGCAAGCCACCTGACGGTGTGTGGCGGAGGGTACCCTGAGTACCTCTATCAGTTCTCCCTTCTATTCCAGTCTCATATTGATCGTGGAAAGAAGGATTGTCGGTATGCTTCTGTGTGGGCTCTAATCTCTCTGATTTTATCCTCATAGTCTCTTCGCGAGATATACGTAGGAGGGAGCAATATACTGTTTGACTCTTCGGTGAAGATATGTTCTCGAAACTTCAACAAAAGCCCGTACCGAGCTACTGAGCGTCTCTCCTGCAGAGTCTTCCACTGGAGTTTATCTATCATCTCCGTAATGCTTTCGCAATTACTAAATGATCCTGTAACGAAGTGCACTGCTCTCCGTTGGATCTTCTCTATCCCTTCTATCAACCCTATCTGGTACGGATCCCACACTGCTGAGCAGTATTCAAACAGTGGGCGAACAAGCGTACTGTAACCTACTTCCTTTGTTTTCGGATTGCATTTCCTTAGGATTCTTCCAATGAATCTCAGTCTGGCATCTGCTTTACCGACAATTAGCTTTATATGATCATTCAATTTTAAATCACTCCTAATGCGTACTCCCAGATAATTTATGGAATTAACTGCTTCCAGTTGCTGACCTGCTATTTTGTAGCTAAATGATAAGGGATCTATCTTTCTATGTATTCGCAGCACATTACACTTGTCTACATTGAGATTCAATTGCCATTCTCTGCACCATGCGTCAATTCGCTGCAGATCCTCCTGCATTTCAGTACAATTTTCCATTGTTACAACCTCTCGATACACCACAGCATCATCTGCAAAAAGCCTCAGTGAACTTCTGATGTCATCCACAAGGTCATTTATGTATATTGTGAATAGCAATGGTCCTATGACACTCCCCTGCGGCACACCTGAAATCACTCTTACTTCGGAAGACTTCTCTCCATTGAGAATGACATGCTGTGTTCTGATATCTAGGAACTCTTCAATCCAATCACATAATTGGTCTGATAGTCCATGTGCTCTTACTTTGTTCATTAAACGACTGTGGGGAACTGTATCGAACGCCTTGCAGAAGTCAAGAAACACGGCATCTACCTGTGAACCCGTGTCTATGGCCCTCTGAGTCTCGTGGACGAATAGTGCGAGCTGGGTTTCACATGACCGTCTTTTTCTAAACCCATGCTGATTCCTACAGAGTAGATTTCTAGTCTCCAGAAAAGTCATTATACTCGAACATAATATGTGTTCCAAAATTCTACAACTGAACGACGTTAGAGATATAGGTCTATAGTTCTGCACATCTGTTCGACGTCCCTTCTTGAAAATGGGGATTACCTGTGCCCTTTTCCAATCCTTTGGAATACTACGCTCTTCTAGAGACCTACAGTACACCGCTGCAAGAAGGGGGGCAAGTTCTTTCGCATACTCTGTGTAAAATCGAACTGGTATCCCATCAGGTCCAGCGGCCTTTCCTCTTTTGAGCAATTTTAATTGTATCTCCATCCCTCTGTTGTCTATTTCGATATCTACCATTTTGTCATCTGTGCGACAATCTAGAGAAGGAACTACAGTGCAGTCTTCCTCTGTGAAACAGCTTCAGAAAAAGACATTTAGTATTTCGGCCTTTAGTCTGACATCCTCTGTTTCAGTACCATTTTGGTCAAAGAGTGTCTGGACATTCTGTTTTGATCCACCTACCGCTTTGACATAAGACCAAAATTTCTTAGGGTTTTCTGCCAAGTCAGTACATAGAACTTTACTTTCGAATTCATTGAACGCCTCTCGCATAGCCCTCCTCACACTACATTTCGCTTCGCGTAATGTTTGTTTGTCTGCAAGGTTTTGGCTATGTATATGTTTGCTGTGAAGTTCCCTTTGCTTCCACAGCAGTTTTCTAACTCGGTTGTTGTACCACGGTGGCTCTTTTCCATCTCTTACGATCTTGCTTGGCACATACTCATCTAACGCATATTGTACGATGGTTTTGAACTTTATCCACTGATCCTCAACACTATCTGTACTTGAGACAAAACTTTTGTGTTGAGCCATCAAGTACTCTGAAATCTGCTTTTTGTCACTTTTGCTAAACAGAAAAATCTTCCTACCTTTTTTAATATTTCTATTTACAGCTGAAATCATCGATGCAGTAACCGCTTTATGATCACTGATTCCCTGTTCTGCGTTAACTATTTCAAATAGTTCGGGTCTGTTAGTCACCAGAAGGTCTAATATGTTATCGCCATGAGTCGGTTCTCTGTTTAACTGATCAAGGTAGTTTTCAGATAAAGCATTTTAAAAAATTTCACTGGATTCTTTGTCCCTGCCACCCGTTATGAACTTTTGAGTCTCCCAGTCTATATCCGGCAAATTAAAATCTCCACCCAAAACTATAAAATGGTGGGGAAATCTACTCGAAATATTTTCCAAATTATCCTTCAGGTGCTCAGCCACAACAGCTGCTGAGCCAGGGGGCCTATAGAGACATCCAATTACCATGTCTGAGCCTGCTTTAACCATGACCTTCACCCAAATTATTTCACATTTCGGATCTCCGTCAATTTCCTTCGATACTATTGCACTTCTTATCGCTATAAACATGCCTCCCCCTTCACTGTCCAGCCCGTCTCTGCAGTATACATTCCAATCTGAGTTTAGGATTTCATTACTGTTTACATCTGGTTTCAGCCAACTTTCTGTCCCTAGTACTATATGGGCGTTGTGACCATATATTAATGAGAGCAGTTCTGGGACCTTTCTATAGACGCTCCTGCAGTTTACTATTAGCACATTAATATTGTTATTCCCTGTTGGATTTTGCCTACTCCTACCTTGCTGCGTCTCAGGAGGCGTCTTTTCGGGCCAAGGGAGGGAATTCTCTAACCTAAAAAACCCACATGTGCACTCCACATGTACTCCGCTACACTTGTAGCCACTTCTGGCGTGTAGTGCACGCCTGACCTATTCAGGGAGACCCTACATTTCTCCACCCGACAGCGGAGGTCGAGAAATTTGCACCCCAGATCTCCGCAGAATCGTCTGAGCCTCTGGTTTAAGCCTTCCACTCGGCTCCAAACCAGAGGACCGCGATCGGTTCTGGGAACGATACTACAAATAGTTAGCTCTGATTCCACCCCGCGAACAAGGCTTTCCGCCTTCACCAATTCCGCCAATCACCTGTATGAACTGAGGATGACCTCTGAACCCAGACAGCAGGAGTCATTGGTGCCGACATGAGCAACAATTTGCAGTCGGGTGCACCCAGTGCTCTCTATCGCCGCCGGTAGGGCCCCCTCCACATCTCGGATGAGACCCCCCGGCAACCAGACAGAGTGAACACTGGCCTTCTTCCCCTACCTTTCCGCTATTTCCCTAAGGGGCTCCATCACCCGCCTAACGTTGGAGCTCCCAATAACTAATAAACCCCTCCGCCCATGTGCCTGCTCGGACCTTGCTGAAGGAGCGGCCACATGTCCACTCACAGGCAGAGTGGGCGATGCCACAGAGCCAGCCTTCACATTGACCCTCCGCCTCGTGCGCCGCGAACGCCGCTGAACCCGCCACTCCCCTTGGGGAGAGGGTGGCCCAATTGCGCCTGGTACCTGCGAAGATGTCTTGACAGCAGGGACAGTGGGTGAAGCACGTAACACCTGGGGTGTACCATGCGACGCACCAGACTCCCCACTGCTGCTACACTCCAAGACAGCAGCCTGAAGACGGCTGACCACGACCATCAACACGTTCAGCTGTTCGCGAACAGTGGCCAGCTCCTCCTGCGTCCGTACACAGCAGTCACACATCCTATCCATCCTAAGAAATCAATTTACTGTAGAGAGTTAATCAACTTTCAACTAGACTGCTAATTCACTAAAGGCGGCTGATTGTCGAATAAACTGTGGTTGCTAGCCACTTCTTGTAGAAAACAATGAAAATAGCACTACCTGTCTCTGGACTGTATCGAAAACAAACACTAGCACTACTGGCACTATGGTTAAATGTTCCACAAAACTACATTACTGTTTGTGCATTTCTTGGTGATGGGCAGTTTTCTTAGTATAAGATCATGATGGCAGACATCACTTCATCTGCCATTCCTCTAAATCTGCTGCTTTTCTTACTGAAAATTTAAATTCAGATAAGTATGAGTTTAGAGTAATGGAATGTAGTGTAATTAAGTCGGGTGATGCTGAGGGAATTAGATTAGGAAATGAGGCACTTAAAGTAGTAAAGGAGTTTTGCTATTTGGGGAGCAAAATAACTGATGATGGTCGAAGTAGAGAGGATATAAAATGTAGGCTGGCAATGGCAAGGAAAGCGTTTCTGAAGAAGAGAAATTTGTTAACATCCAGTATTGATTTAAGTGTCAGGAAGTCATTTCTGAAAGTATTTGTATGGAGTGTAGCCATGTATGGAAGTGAAACATGGACGATAAATAGTTTGGACAAGAAGAGAATAGAAGCTTTCGAAATGTGGTGCCACAGAAGAATGCTGAAGATTAGATGGGTAGATCACATAACTAATGAGGAAGTATTGAATAGGATTGGAGAGAAGAGAAGTTTGTGGCACAACCTGACCAGAAGAAGGGATCGGTTGGTAGGACATGTTCTGAGGCATCAAGGGATCACCAATTTAGTATTGGAGGGCAGCGTGGAGGGTAAAAATCGTAGAGGGAGACCAAGAGATGAATACACTAAGCAGATTCAGAAGGATGTAGGTTGCAGTAGGTACTGGGAGATGAAAAAGCTTGCACAGGATAGAGTAGCATGGAGAGCTGCATCAAACCAGTCTCAGGACTGAAGACCACAACAACAACAACAACAACAACAATGAGTTTAGATGTTTCTATACAAGTCCCAGTCGGTCTTCCTAGGATGTTTATAGGTAATGGTCTGTTTAGCACCCATTTCACTCCAAACTTAATATACATGTGACCAGATAAGGATGGCTCCATTGCCATTTGCCATTGTTAGAGATAAGTATTGGCCGGCCGAAGTGGCCGTGCGGTTAAAGGCGCTGCAGTCTGGAACCGCAAGACCGCTACGGTCGCAGGTTCGAATCCTGCCTCGGGCATGGATGTTTGTGATGTCCTTAGGTTAGTTAGGTTTAACTAGTTCTAAGTTCTAGGGGACTAATGACCTCAGCAGTTGAGTCCCATAGTACTCAGAGCCATTTGAACCATTTTTTTTAGAGATAAGTATCCACTGAGATGGACCCAAATGCTATGTCAGTTACTTCTTTTCTTTTTCTGTTCCTGTAGGTAGGTTCCTTACTCCTACTCAATAACTCTGTATTGCTCTCCGATATTCAAGTAAGTATTCTTTGGTGTAGTAACCTGATTGTTAAATGATGAATACAAGACTGTAGAGATCAACTTGAAATCTTTTCTTGCTTGCCTGAAATGTTATGGTGATCAGCTTCTACAGTGGATTTATATAGTTGACATATCACTGGCCAGTACATACACTTCACACATCTTAACAGTATGTACTACATGCCACCTGACAAATTTCATCTTCAAATTTGGGAACATTGTAACTGCATGTAGTAGATATTCACACATACAATTTATATGTTGTTTGCAGATTGCTAATTAGTTGCAGAGTGAATCACAACACAATAATACACTTTAGCTGACCTATAAGAAGTTTTTCATTGGAAGTGAGTGTAAGATGTTAACCATTTTGCTATAGGATGCGAAAGACTGAAGGAAGCTCACAAAAGGTATTTAAATAGATGTTTGCAATTTAACATCTGGCATTGACTGGTTTTGACGCTTCAATGTTCATGTTTTGATAAATAAAAGGCAGCTGCTTGAATCATTATCTTGCACATCTACTTATAGAATTCACATCTAATTATAGAACTGCATAGTAAAAAAACTCAAAATCTGTTTTAATCTTATGGATATTATCTTAAAAGAAAGCAAAATTAGTGGACATGAAAGGAGTAAGCCTGTGTAACTATGGGTTGGGTAATGGGGAATTTGACAGAATTATAGGAACTATAATGTGATTGTATGTATGCTCTTGTGGGAATTCATAAATAGCACCAAAAATGACTAAAATATACAAGGTGTACAACTTTGCTTCCGCCATTTGCCGATAGGTGGTGACAACGGTAAGTAGCAGTTGAAAGAAACAGATTGCAGACATCAGGCAGTTAGCTTGGACCTTGGTCAATGTAACCTCATTCAAACATTAGTTGATTTGTGTCTGCATCATAAATTTGTTCTTGATTGAAAATGTCAAATTATGAGCCCAATTCTTGTCATTTGTGGGAGGTTTCACTGTTTTGTTTCAATATGAAGAAAACAGTGGCTGAGTCTCATCAAATGCTCTCATATACATGTGGTAAGGACGCTATTAGTGAAAGAATGTGTTGTGAGTGGTTTCAACCCTTGAAGAATGGTGATTTTAACATCGTAGACCAGCATAGTGGTGGAAGAGATAAGTTTTTGAAGATGCAGAAATGGAGACATTGCTGAGTGAGACTTGCGACAAACTCAAGAAGAATTGCCATGATTAGTGGGAGTGACACAGCAAGGATTTTCAAAATGTTTCAAGGCTATGGGCATGATTCAGAAAGAAGGAACTTGGGTCCCATGTGAGCTTAAACCAAGAGACGTTGAACGGCGTTCGTGTGTTTGTGAACAGTCGATTCAGAGGCAAAAACAGAAGGGATTTCTGCAACACATTGTGAGCAGGGACGAAAAATGGATTCATTACGATAACCCTAAACAAAACAAATCATGGGGATATCCCAGCCATGCTTCCACATCGACAGCTGAACTGGATATTCATGGCTCCAAGATCGTGCTCTGCATTTGGTGGGACCAACTCAGCGTCGTGTCCTATGAGGTGTTAAAACCAAGTGAAACAAACACAGGTGCTCATTATCAAATGCAATTAATGTGTTTGAGTAGAGAATTAAGAGAAAAATGGCCACAATACAGCAAGAGGTACAATAAAGTGATTTTACACCATGACAATGCTCAACCCCACATTGCAAAAGAGGTCAAAACGTACTTGGAAACGTTAAAATGGGAAGTCCTACCCCACCCATCGTATTCTCCAGACATTGCTGCCTCTGACTATCACCTGTTTAGATCAATGGTGCATGGCCTGGCTGACCAACACTTCTGATGTCAAGAAGAAGTCCCAAATTGGATCGATTTGTGGATCGCTTCAAAAGATTAACAATTTTTTCGACACGGGATTCGTACACTGCCCAAAAGATGGGAGAAAGTAGTGGTCAGCGATGTAAAATACTTTGAATGATACATGTGTAACCAATTAGTTCCATTAAAGCCTCAAATGTTGGGGAAAAAACCGTGGAAGCAAAGTTGTACACCTTGTAAAATTTTCTAGATAAAGTAAATAGCAATGTAACAAGTTTTTCTTGTGAGAGTGGGCATTTTTGAAATCATAAAAATGAGGGAGAGGAAACCATGGGACTGAATTTTGAAAATAATCACTGGTTAAGTAATGGAACAATCTGGAATGCAAAGGCTTTAACTACAAATAACTTTTCAAACAGTGAGGTTTAGAAAAAGGTAATATGTTTATAATATGTTTACTAAGAAAAGGGGGAATGATGGCTTTAACCTGAGGTTGTAACACTTCAGTCACAGCTGCCTGTTAGTTCTCCACATGTTCTTGAAATGCCTTAAATTACAAAAATTTCTTTATGCAGATTATTTCCATGTATTTTAACCATAGTGTTATTGGTAGTGATTGAGAAATTATATCCTTAAATAGTGTATGACATAGGCTCTCACAATTTCTTTTTGATATCTCAAATAGATATGTACACCAAATGGGGAAAGAGCAAAAAGTTGACAGAAGAAAAGATGAAGTAAGAAATCTACAAAGTATATCTACTAAGTGAATACAGCATGTGAGATCTGTATCGGAGGAAACTTAATCAAGAACTAGAGCACAAAGAACAAGTGGAAGATGTAGAGGAGGAGTGGGAAAATATATAAACTGCACTTAAGAAAGCAGCTGATGACAATTTAAGAAAAAAGAAAAAATAAGAAGTAAGAAATGGTTAAAAATGTGGACACCAGAATTATGTAAAGTTATAAAAAAAGCAAGACACTTATCTTAAATGCAATAATGATAATACTTTCCGCTTTGTGTACTAGTTATTTGTTAATTACAACTGGTTTCCATGGTACAATTCATAATCTTCAGGCCCCTCAATAATGATGCTGAACATCATGGAAAAACACCATTGTACTTGTGAAGGCTTAGAGCCATTGGTGTCTTTTATCTGTGGTGTATATGGTTGTATCACATTGACTTAATTGTTAGCAGGATGGAAGATCTTAAGCATCTCAATGAATCAATGGAACAGAATCATCAAAATTAGTAACCAGAGAACTGCAGTAAGTTGAGCAGTGAGGTTGTTAGAATCTGGAGAGGGGGAGAGGTTTATAAACATAACAGAAGATGATACTCACAGAAGGCAAATGACAGTTTATAAGAAGAATGAGAATGCTCCATCAGACAGAAAAAGAAGCTGGAAACGTGCTCCACAGGGAATAAAAAAGATGACATTAAACACATTCTCTCTCTCTCTCTCTCTCTCTCTTTCTTCTTCTTTGTTGCAAAATTTGCAAAAACTGACTTACTGATGTATTTCCTGAAGAGCTGTCAAGGATTCTCCTAAATCAAATAATAGACTACCTGTCTATAATTAAATAACAACAATATGAATTATGATAGACTGCTGCTCATCACATAGACGAGGCATTGAGCAATAGGCAGGCAGGCTCATTTAAAAGTAGACATAACAAAGGAACTTCAGTACGAGATTTTATTATTATTATTATTATTGAAATTCACTTTGGTATATCAAAATTAGGAATCAGTCTTCTGTTATTTATTGGCAGCAATAAAAAGTACCTTTAGCACTTGGTTTTTCGAATGCAGTGGACACAAAGCTACATAATGGCTGTAAAAGAAACTGGGTTAGGTATTTAAGTGACTGATGAATCATTCCATGATACTAGAGGTGAAGAATGAAGATCACTTGGTCCCTAATTATGGTGTCAGCACTTTGCCTGCTTCAGTAAGACGTAACTTGTGTGCTTTAAAACAGCTAGCAGGATATAGTTAACTGTAGGAATTGCACAGAGGAGACATTGAGCAGCAGATACGCATATTCAACAGCAGAGTGTTGGATATTATTCAGCTAGACAGTGGGATTTCAGTGCCTGAAAATGGCAGTTCCCATGTGTATGCGAGTTGTGCATGTTTGAACATGTGTCTTTCTACATCTGGTGAAGGACTTTGTCCAAGCTGAATAATATCCACAGTCTACTTTTAAATGTGCCTACCTTATCCTCAATCCTTCCTCCACATGTCGAGTAGCAATCTATCCTAATTCATGCTGTTGTTACTGCATCACAGATTTTCCATTGTTTGAGTTATATGCACAATCATTTATAGTATTTTAGGAAATACAGCAGTAAAAGTCACATTTTGCAAATTTCACAGCTAAGCATGATAGAATTTGCTCTTGACTACATGAAGTTTGATAACTTTGAATGAAATTTTCTGTATCAGCATAACTGAAGTCTGCAAATCATTCTGATTTATGCAACAAATATGTCTGATATAAAGAAGCACCCAAAATAGTGCATTACTTTGCAAAATTGTGAATCATTGTTTAAAACCAATTTAAAGAAGCATGTCCTGGACACCCCATTTTATATTATGGAAGAATTATTTTGCAGTTTTAAAAAAAAACTTGGGATGTGACACTCTGGAATGTAAAGGTGTGTAATACAGGTTTACATAAACATGGACTATACCATGGAATATAACATACATTATGCAGTACATTTCACTGAATCTTGATCATGTGCATATTATATTGTGTCACTTCATGAACATGAGGACAATAGTATATCAGCAAATCAAGTGTAAAATAACTGTTACATAAAACAATGCACATAGCTCATGTTTGTACATTAACAGAAAGAAGACTGAGATTCTCAAGTAAACAAACAGATATTACAACTAGTCACCAGGTGGCACTGTGGCAGTAGTTGCAAACAAAAAAATACATCATGTCATATAAAGAATAAAGGCAAACCAATGATCCAAGAATGTTACACTGCAGACACACAATAAACAGTCCAAATCAGAGTATGCTACAATTATTTGGGTGTAATAATTTTAAATTAACTTATATAACATTTAAAACCACCTTAGAAACAGAACAGGAAGCATTGTACCTTCAATATATCATTTAATACACAAATAGTGAAGCCAGCCATATGGCACATTATAAAAACAGATACAATAGAAATGTACATGAAACTTCCTGGCAGATTAAAACTGTGTGCCCGACCGAGACTCGAACTCGGGACCTTTGCCTTTCGCGGGCAAGTGCTCTACCATCTGAGCTACCGAAGCACGACTCACACCCAGTACTCACAGCTTTACTTCTGCCAGTACCTCGCCTCCTACATTCCAAACTTTACAGAAGCTGTGAGTACTGGGCGTGAGTTGTGCTTCGGTAGATCAGATGGTAGAGCACTTGCCCGCGAAAGGCAAAGGTCCCGAGTTCGAGTCTCGGTCGGGCACACAGTTTTAATCTGCTAGGAAGTTTCATATCAGTGCACACTCCACTGCAGAGTGAAAATCTCATTCTGAAGAAATGTACATGTTATAATATGCAGGAAGTGTAAGACATTGACAACCATACACTGTTTTTTGCTACCTTAGTGTAGTTGAATAAAGATGAAGGAAACTACAAAGGGAACATCAAGTGTTCCACTCATAGCTACAACAAAAACATCCTCATAATTACAGGAGCCATACAGTGAAATCACTTAGCTGGCTCACAATATTTACACTATCAACAGATAACTCGACATTTAGTTACTAGCAAGATGCTCGAGGTCTTGGTGTGAAAGACACCGATGACAAGAGCACAGTAGTAAACAGCATAATCCTGTAACTTGCTATGTAATACAAAAAAAACATACTATGTAATATAATCAATTATTCTACTCACAAAAACCATGAACAAGATGTTACAGTCATAACAGCCATACAAACAGGGACATGTAGTTTGCTACATCTACATCTGTACTCTGCAAATCACCATGAGGTGCAAGGAAGAGGTATGTCCCATTGTACCAGTTACTAGAACTTCTTGTTCCATTCATGTATGGAGTGCAGGAAAAATGATTGTCTGAATGCCTTTGTGGGTGTTTTCAGAAATCAAGAAATATAGCATCTACCTGATTGCCTTGATCGTGTGATAAAAGTGCGAGTTGGGTTTCACATGATTGATGTTTTCAAAATCCATGCTGGCTGGCATTGGGGAGGTCATGCTGTTCAAGATACCTGATTATGTTTGAGCTCAGAATATGCTCTAAGATTCTACAACAAATCGATATCAAGGATATTGGAACAATAGTTTTGTGGATCGCTTTTACTCCCCTTCTTTTAGATGGATGTGACCTGTGCCTTTTTTCAAAGACCTGGGCATAGTTTTTTGTTTGAGGGCTCTACAATAGATTATAACTAGAAGATGGGCTAACTCTGCTGCAGATTCAGTATAGAACCTGACAGGGATTCTGTCGGACCCTGCAGCTTTGTTCAATTTTAACCATTTTAGCTGTTTCTTAACACCACTGACACTAATACTTATTTCATTCATCTTTTCAGTGCTACAGTGATTAAACTGGGACAGTTCTCCTTGGTTTTCCTTTGTAAAGGAACATTTGAAAATGGAGTTAAGCATTTCAGCTTTTGCTTTGCTACCATCAGTTTCAGTTCCTGTCTCATTCACTAGAGACTGGACACTAACTTTGGTGCCACTAGCAGCCTTTACATACAACCAAAATTTCTTTGGGTTCTGTGAAAGATCACTTGACAATATTCTGCTACAGTAGTCATTAAACTCATCACGCATTTCTCGCCTGAAAGCAAAATGCTTTTCATTCAGCATCTCTCTATCTGTAGCCCTACACTTTGTTTTACATCTGTTATGCAGTAATCTCTGTTTCTTTAGAAGTTTCTTTACAGTGACTGTATATTATGGAGGCTCCCTCCCATTATGAACTGTTCTACTGAGTACATATCTATTCAGTGCATGGTCAACTATTAATTTAAAATTAAGCCAGAGTTCCTCTACATGCTCCTGATCTGTGCTGAAAGTTTCAAGTTCCTCATTGAGATATGACACTACTGTTTTTTTTTTTTATCTAGTTCACTGAACATATATATCTTTCTGCTTGTTTTAGCTGTCCTTTCGACTTTGATAATCATTGTTGCCACAACCGTGTCATGGTCACTGATACCAGTTTTGATATTCATGTCCTCAGAGAGATCAGGTCCATTTGTTGCCATTAGACCCAATATATTTCCATCATCAGCATGGTTCCTAACTATATGTTTTAGGTTATTTTCAGAGAAGGCATTAGTGAAGTTTCAGAGGATGTCTAATCACACCCACTACTACCAAAACTGTAATTTTTTCATTTAATTGTTGGATGATTAAAGTCTTCACCAATGATCACAGTACAATTGGGGAGCCTACGCACAAGTAGACTGAGGTTTTCTCTAAAGTTTTTACCTACATCAGGAGATGAGTCTCGTTTGTGATAGAAGGATCCAGTTACCAGTTTTTGCCCACCTTTGATATTGAGTCTTGCTCAAACAATCTCACATGCAGCTGCAATTTCTTCATGGGTGGATTTGAGTTTCTTGTCAACTGTGACAAATATACCATCTCCATTTCCCATTAGCCTTTCCTTTTGATATACACTTAAAATTTCCCCAAAAAGCTCACTACTATCAGTTATAGGTTTCAACAAGTTTCCTGTATAGTATCATGTGAACTTCATTGCTTTTCATGAGCACTTTAAACACTAGCACTCTGTGATGAATGCTTCGTCAGTTTACCATTAGGATTTTAATAATCTCACCTGTGGGAGGCATTTCTTTTCATCTTACACTGACTCTTCTGGGTTTCTGATAGCTTTTGTTATCTGGATTGAATGGAGAACCACCTACTCTAAAAAAAACCTTTGTGTGCACACCACATACAGCCAGCTACCTGAGTAGCAGCCTGTGATGTGTAGTGCACACCTGACCCATTTGGGGGGACGCTACAGTTCTCAACCCTATGTTGCAAGTCCAGGAAGTTGCAGCCTAGCTTGTAACAGAACTTTCGAAGTCTTTGGTTCAGTCCTTCCACTTGACTCTGAACCGAACAGCCATGATCAGTTCTGTGGACAATGCTGCAAATTGTGAGCTTCGTTGAAACTCCATGCACAAGGCTGGTGTACTCAACCTTTTTTGCCAGTCACTGGAATGACCCAAGAATGATTTCTGACCCCAGACAGCAGGCAACCTGCAGTTGGTTCCACCCTGTTCCCTCAATGGCTGCCAGAATAAGTCTCTTCATTTTGAATGAGAGTCTCAGGCATAAACAAACAGTGCACCTGATGGCATTTCCTGTTTCTTGCTGCCATTTCCCTAAGGGGTACCATTATTCGCAATACATCTGAACTATCGACAATTAATAGACCCCTACCTTTTTGTGTCTGCCTCCTTCTGACACCAGACAAAACAGGTTTCCCCTAAATGGGTGAAGTGAATCTCACTGTCTACCCTGTACAGAATGCCTAGATCTACCATTGACACACCACTCGCAGTCAAGTGGATGAGTAATGATAGATCCTGTACTTTCTGCAGAGGAGACAGTATTCATGGAGAGGATAGTACTTAAGGTACCCCTGGTACAGGATGTACACGACTCTTAGTAGCTCTTCCAGCATACAGATTTGCAGCAGCCCTCAATCGTTTGACAGTAGTCAGGGCAATTTCCAGTTGCTTATGAATGTCAACCAACTCATCCCATGTTTGCAGCAGCTGCCAATAGTTTGACAATTTCTAGTTGCTTATGAACTTCAACCAACTCACCCCATGTTTGAGAACGGCATTCACAGTAGGGCTGCATTTTGGTTGGTGCAATGTATTATAAGGCAGTGAACAAATAACATCAAATTAATCCTGATGATTATCTTTTGATATCTTGAGCTAGAAAGTTGCTAATTCCATATAACAATTGATGCAAATACACAAAATGAGATTTCTTTTAATGCAACACAAAAACCTGTGGTAAAAATTCTAGTTTCTTAAAACATTTTGAGGTTAATTACAGTTGTTAGCATACTCAGAAACAGAGTTAATTTATGATAAATACAGATAATATATAGGGCTGCTTTAAGAGAAGATTAGATGTAACACAATGTGTTAGTTAGAAAATCTGCTAAAGTAACGAAATCACAAATGCTGATTTGTTACAAATTGCTCATAGATTATGCAGAGGACAATGGTAGCTTCCAAAAATTCTCAGAAATGCACATTTATTTTCATTGATATACAGTGAAGTTTAGGGGTGATATATGTTTTGGTAGAACTGTGATCCACAAGCGCTTGTTTCCTACAAAACAAAAGTACATATCCAAAACACTTGTACCGATAACTTATGAAAATATAGTTTTCTAAGTGTCTGAAAATTCTCAAAATAACCTATTTCTCATGTAATTGTACAATGAAATTAGAGAATGACTCTTCTGAATGAGGACAGGCTTACTGTTCTCAAAAATTTTAAAATAACACAATTAAGTTTACACCTGCAATTGATGAGAAAAGTACGAGTTTACCACAGCACTTGTGAATGTTCAAAAATTCACAGTATAACAGAATACAAATGAGTACTGACACAGTCAATGAAACTTTATGCAGAAATGATGTGAACAGTAAAATATGTGAAACAAGAACTTTAAATTGGCATACAATCTTGTACATGATGGTCTCGTACAAATAAAAATCCCTAAGTCAGCTTCTATATATAAATAAACACGCCCATTGCACAGATTTTTGACTTAGCTGATTCTGTGCACACTCCAGCACAGGCCTGCTGAAGAACACTCCAGCATGAGTTTACCTTGATAAAAATCACTAAAATGTGCAGCACCAACAAAGCACATCTTCCGTCTGTTGCAGCTAACAATGCTATACACACTTCACTCAGTATTAAGCTATCATATGCTATTATATGCTAGCATAGTGCTCGAGGTCTAAGTATGTAATAGGAACTGACAAGGACAAATGGAACAAACAGCATTGTCCCAAAAATTATAATTGTTGTAAATGTCTGTGATGTTTACTTTAGAATCTCATTCTGCTAATGTATGAACATGAGCTTGTATAATCATTGCAATATGTACATTGTTTTATGTAATAGTTATTTTATGTTTGGCTTGCTGATATACTATTGTTCTCATGTTCATGAAGTATCGTTCTATGAATACAAATATGCAGTTGATAGAGATTCAGTGAAATGTACTGCAGAAGGTATGTTACATTCCATGGTATAGTCCATGTTTATGCAAAATTGTCTTATGCCCCTTTACAACTTGATCCCAGTGTGCTTGAATATGTTAATCTGTGATTTACAGCTCTTATGAGGGCAATGTAGTTTGCTGAAATCGGTCATTACAATAAATGTTGTACAACAGTGACTTTGGCTGTTTGAAGTTGTACTTCTGTTTCTACATTAACATAGATCAGCCCTAATTTGATGATGTCAAGCATATACAACCTCAATTTTTGGTCAAATGTGTCAGAAAGAGCACTCTTAGCACATATATTACATGTCACATATAATACAAATCTAGTAAGGAAATAGAAACTGTCCGTAAAATATTTGAAAAAGTGAAAGTATTGGATATTTAGCAGACCTTTTTTAATTAGATTTGTGGTATCTGTCAGAATTAAACATTTATTTCCACATAAAACACGTCTATACAGGATAGCTTACAAGCGTGGAAGGCTGAACAGTTAACTATCAAGAGAGACATGAAATTGTCTATATCACTAACTCCAAAGAGTAACTATAATGACAAATACTAGTCACATAGAATGTTTATACACCACTGTACACTCACGTCTGCAGGAACAAAATAAGATGCTACATGACTCTCCCCCCTAGTGTTAATAATATTGCAGATTAAACTTCACCTGTCGCCCTGCACACTTTATCACTGCTTTCCTGAAACCTGGCATTGTGCCACTCGAGCCAGGGGTTCCAGCAGGATGTGAGGTACCAGTCTTAAGCATCAGTTTCTTCTCCGAGGTGCCTGGTGACCATAGTGTCTAATGTTGGCTGTGGAGTATGGGGACATTATCTGGTGCTACATTCTTATCTTCTCACTTGCTTCCTGTAGTCCTTGCTGCGTCCGATACATTGAAAAATGCAGGCTTGAATTGGTCTAGTGTGATGCTGGCAGGCATACCATTTATTCTAATGTGGAATGTGTGACCACCTCTGCTAATCACTGGATAAGGTCTGCTGTATGGTGGCTGCAACAGCTTACATACTGCATCATTGTGTCAGAAAACATGTGTGCTGTTCTCAAGTTCTGCAGACACAAATGACCATCTCCCAGCCTGACTTCTGTGTGCTGTTGGTCTAAGCTGGCGTATGTTCTTTGGTAATCAAGCAGCAAAATCTGATGCATCGACAGTATCGTCTGCCATGCTGTGCAAGAATCCTCCTGGCAGACGTAATGTTTGCCCGTACACTAGCTCTGCTGCCATAGCTTTTAGATTGATTTTGAATTATGTCCATAATCCGAGGAGTATAAAAGGTAGTGCCTCCATCCAATTCTGTGTCCCGTGACATCACAGAACTGCTTTCAGTTGGCGATGCAGGCATTCAGCTATATCATTTGATGCAGGATGATAGACTGTGGTGTGTATACTCTTCATGCCTAATAATGTAGCTAATGCTCTGAAAAGTTAGGCTTTGAATTGTTGTTCCTGTCTGCGGTAATCCATAGTGATATGCCAAAACAGGTGATCAAACTGTGAAAAAATATCTGTGCCATGGTTTCAGCCGTGATGTCCTTCATGGGGGAATGCTTCAGGTCACCTGGTAAATTGGCTCACAATTGTAAGACAATAATTGTAGCCTTCTACAACGTCAGCGGGCCTATGATACCAATGTGCACATGTTCAAAATGTTGATTCGGCAGCAGAAATGCACCTAGCAGTGCTCTGATATGCTGTGTGATCTTGTTCCTCTGACATGCAATGCATTGCTTGACAAATGTTTTGCAGTCTGCATGCATTCCAGGGCAGATGAAACTTTGTTTGACCAATCTAATAGTAGCTTGTATTCCTGGATATACCAGAATATCTACTGATGCAATTGCTTGTGGTTGAAAGTGTTGTGGCATGAAAGGATGTGCTTTCACTCCAGATAGGTCACAATACAATTCAATATTTGCTTCTGGCATTGCAACACATTGTAACTGCAGTCGCCCCAGTTGTTTCAACAAATCTTATAACTCATGATCACATTGGGGTCACCAATTATGTGGTATCTGGCAGAACTGAACATTTATTTCCGCATAAAACAAATCTATACAGGATAGCCTACAAGTGTGGAAGGCTGAAAAGTTAACTGTCAAGAGAGGCATGGAATCGTCTATATGACTAACTTCAAAGATTAACTATAATGACAAATACTAGTCACATGGGAAGTTTATACACTACTGTACACTCGCATCTGTTGGGAGAGAAAACTGGTGTTTGCATGAATGTTTAGTACTAAGGCATCAAACGAGCTCCAGTATAACATAATAGATACTTATTGTTTTCGCTCCTAACAAATATTATTTGAATGTGGTGGATGTGTTAGTGAACAAATTGATCAAATTTCAACAGTAACCATCTTATACTTTGAAACTCCTTGCAGATTAAAACTGTGTGCCAGACCGAGACTCGAACTCGGAACCTTTACCTTTCGCAGGCAACACACACACACACACACACACACATACACACACACACACACACACACACATGTCAGATGGAGGACTTGAACCTCCGACTGGGTAGCCGCATGAACCGTGGCAAGGCGCCTTAGAACACACAGCTACATGCGTGGCAAATTTTAATTGTAAAATTAAAAGTTACTGTTTGAAACAATGAATGATTCCATAATTCAATTGTTAAAAAGCTATATAAGCAACAGTGTCAACTTTGGGGTACAAATGAACAAGTTAGTAAGTACATGTTCATTTTGGCATCATTTATTAGGTTTGATTAATCTGATGATTAACTCCTGAGATATGAAGAGCCCAGGTTTTCTTCCAGGTGGAAACAAGTAGCAATGAAGAGATACACACCTCAAATATGAGGGTTGAAACTTAAATATTGGCAACTATTTATGCACAACCAATACAAAAGAGTTACATTTTTGCATCTGTTACTGTCCTTCAAAGAAATCACCAGCACTGTGTAGAAACTGTTGGCAGCAATGTGGAAGGCGTAGTATACTGTTAGCAGAGCCTCTTCTGTTGATGGTGCGAAGGGCGCGGTCTACTGCCTGTCGAATCTCTGGAACAGTTGCCACAAAGAGGTTACTTCATCTTCAGAATTTAAAAAAAAAAAAAAAAAAAAAAAAAAAAAACATAAGGACTTAAGTCCGGGGAGTATGGTGGATGATGGTACAAGTACTTCCCAGTCCCATCAACTGAACAGAGCAGCCACAGCTTGCGCTGTATGCGCCCACACATTGTCTTGCAAAATGATGGGTGGGTTGCACAGAAAGTGTTGCCACTTGTTTTGCAAAGCTGGTTGCAGGTGATGCTCCAAAAATGAACAGTAATACTGTGCATTGATGATCTGCCATGGAGGAACATAATGCGTTAGGATAACACCATCACAGTCGTACATGAGAATCACAATAACTTTAGACTGCTCCATTCACACCATCAACAGAACAGGCTCTGCTAACGGTATACTACACCTTCCACATCACTGGCAACAGGTTCTACACCAAGGTGTGCATCAAGGTGTACATAATGAAGTATTAAACAGATTGGCGGCAGAACATATACATACAAGACTGTTCTAATTGGCAAGCTTTCGGAGTCACTCCTTCTTCAGGCAGATGGGTTGAAGGGGAAGGAAGAAGGGTGAAGGAAAAGGACTGGAGGGATCTAGGAAAAATGGTAGATTTCAGGAACCATGGGTCAGGGGAGACTTACCGTACATAATGAGAGGGAAAGCCTGATTGTTGGGAACTGCATTAGATGAGATTTGAAAACCTGAGATCATAAATGTGGAGGACAGTGTAATATGCAGACAGAAAATACTGCTTAAACACCATGCATGAGTTAATAAGAGTTAAAAGCTATGCGTATTGTATGTGACAGAGGTGGGCAGTAAAAAATAGATTGGAAAGACAATGAAAGATGCAGAAAGCTAAAACAGAGTGAAGCAAAGAGTAGTTACAGTGAAAAAATGATGAGATGGGAGAAATTAACATAAATGAAGGCCAGGGGGGTGGCGAGAACTGAGAACATATTGTAGTGCTAGTTTCCACCAACAGAGTTCTGAGAAACTGGTTGGGGAAGAATCCACATGGCGCATGTGATGAAAGAGGTGCAGAGGTTATGAATGTCATGTTGTGGAGTGTGCTCTGCAACAGAATATTGCGAGTTGCCAGTATACACCCTCTGCAATGCCAGTTCATCCTAATTGATAATTTGGTAGGCCAAACGGTGTTTACACAATAGCTGGTATATGACATGTGCCATTTCACATATGACTCTCCCTTTGATAGTATATGTTTTGCCAGTTACAGGGCTATTGTAAGTGGTGGTAGGAGGGTGCATAGGACGTCTTGCAGGGGGGACTGTCACAGGGGTAGGAGTCATAGGATAGGGAGATGGGTGCAGAAGGAGCATAGGGTCTGACAAGAATATTGCGGAGATTGAGAGGGCAACAGAAAAGAATGGACCTCATTTCAAGGCATGATTTTAGGAAGTTATGGCCCTGTCAAAGTAGCTGATTAGCGCATTCCAGACCACGATAATACTGAGTCACCAATGGTGTGCTCTGAAGTTTTGTGGAGGGATCAGCAGTACCAGGATTGGATGTGATAGCCAGGAAATCTGCTTTTTAACTAGGCTGGTGGGGTAATTATGTGCATTGAAGGCTGCAGTGAGAATGGTGGTGTATAGCTGTAAAGAGTCTGCATTTGAACAAATATGTCTGCCTCGGATACCAAGGCTGTATGGGAGGGAATGTTTGACATGGAAAGGGTGGCAAGTGTCAAAATGTAAGTGCTGTTGATTGTTGGTAGGTTTAATGTGGGCAGAAGTGTGTAGCTGGCCTTTGGTGAGGACAAGATCAACATAAAGGAAAGTGGCTTGGGATTTGGAACAAGACCATGTGAAATTTAATTGGGAGAAGGTATTCAGAGATTCCACTAATTTTAGCAGGTCAGCCTCACCATGACATCATCAACGTATCTAACCCAAAACAGTAGCTGAAGACTTATGGATCACAGGAAAGCCCCCTCCAAGTGACCCATCGAAAGATTGACATAGGAAGGAGTCATGCTCGTTCCCACGGTTGTACTCATGATCTATTTGTATGTCTTCCCCTCAAAGGTGAAGTAGTTGTCGGTAAGCATAAAGTTGATTAAGGTGAGTATGAAGGATGTGGGCACTGACTGAGGAAATGTTCAGAAGCAGATAGACCATGTATGTGGGGGATGCTGGTATAGAGGCATCAATGGTGACAAGCAAGGATTTTAGACGATGATTGGTATCTTTGATGTAGGAGGGGAGTCTTTGTACTATGGGTTGCAGGTGTTGAGCAACTAAAGCAGGTATCAGTCAGTGGGAGCTTTGAAGCCAGCAACTATAGGATGGCCAGGATGATTGGGTTTGTGGATCTTAGGAAGAAGGTAAAAGGTGGGGATGGGGATGTGTGTTTCAGGTGGGGTGAGAAGATATATGGATTGAGGTGTTTGTCCTTGTGAGGGGCCTGAGATTTTAAGGAGGGAGGGTAGTTTGAAACACAGGGATGGGATCCTGATGGCAGACGCTGTATGTAGAGGTGTCAGGCAGCTGGTGTGGACCTTCACTAACATACTCCTTTCAGTCAAGCGCTACAATGATAGGTCCTTTGTCTGCTGGGAGGATAATGATGGAGTCATCAGCTTTTAGGGAATGTAGAGACTGCAGTTCTGCAAAGGACAGGTTAGGGTCATGCTGTAGAAACTTGAGAAAGGGTTGTGAAGCAATGCTGCATATGAGGAATTCTTGGAAAGCTTGCAAGGGATGATTTTGAGGTAGTGGTGGTGGATCAAGTTGGGCTTGTAGTCTGAACTGTTCAAGGCAGGGTTCCGTGTCAAGTTTGTTGTTGGAAAAGTTTTGGGATTGGGTTGCAAAGTGATATTTCCAATGGATATTACGTGTGAAAGAAAGTAGGTCCTTCACCAAGGCAGCATGATCAAATGCAGGTTTAGGGCTGAAAGTGAGGCCCTTTGATAATACAAATAATGCAGGAGGGGAGAGTACTTTAGATGATAGGTTAAGGACACTGTACTGTTGTGACTGGTTCTTGGGATTATGGGTTATTTGTGGACTGGGAGGCAATGGTGAAGGCAAGGCCACGGGATTTTAAAGAGGTTGGCCAAGCTCGGTGTGTAGGAGAGAGGTGGTGGTTGATGGTGTGGCTGTTTAGGGAGCTGCAGAGGGACAGGAAGGCAAATACAACTGTTCAGGTAGTTTAGGAGAAGATGGGGTAGCTTTTTGGTGTGAAGTCTGGCATGTTGTTGCAGATTGAAGTTGGCTTGGCAGTTGATACCATTCAAAGAAACATGAGGGGCAGATAATTGCAGGATTTTATAGAAGGAGAGAAGTCTGGTAGAGTGGAAATTTGCTGATGAGGCATATAGGTCACAGACCAGCCATGTAAGAGCAAGGGATTGCTGTATTTGAAACTGTAAAAGAGCCTCGCGTAGGGTATGATTGCATCTAGCAACAGGGACTCTCAGTGTTAGGCCTTTTGGAGTAACTCCAAGGGACAAGCAGGTTTCAAGAAACGGAATATGGGACCTTAATTTTGATAGCGCAAAAGCATGTTTTCGAAAAGAACGGATGTAATATGAGATGGGATTCATCATGGCAAGAGAGGACAGTTTGGAGAGTTAGAAATCGTGGGACTAGCAAAAATATAAAACATAAATAAGCAGAGGGTGTAAAAGATAGAAAAACGGTAGAAGAACAAGGAGAAAATTCGGAAAAATGTGTGCGAAAGTCGTTAATAAGAGATCGGGAAAGTCGTGAAAACAGGCGAAATTTGATAAACTGGGTAAACAGAAAGCGAAAGTCATAGGAGAAAATGTAAACTACTAACCTTGGCAATTAAAATGATGTAAGAGACGACAATAAAAGTTGATCAGAACGGTTTGCCGAAAAACAAACGCAGAAAAACGTGAAATAATTATGTATAAACAAGATAAGTGGATGGTGGGAAAAAAATAGCTGTCAAATTTGCGAATAAATCGGCAAAAGACGATCGGGAGAAGGCCACGCAGTGTAGTGAACCGTAAATTATTGTATGCTAAATCGTAAATAACAATGGAATTGTTACATGCAAGTAAAAATGGACCCATCTACAAGCACTACAATCAGTATTAGAAAAGATGTAGGGGCAAAGTGTTGATTAATCTTGGTGATACATGTAAATGAACGAATGGAAATGGAAATGAGAGTTTGGCATCATTGGCCGGGAGGCCCCTTATGGGGCAGGTCCGGTCGCCTTGGTGCAGGTCTTATTACACACGACACGACATTGGGTGACTTGCGCGCTGGATGGGGATGAAATGATGATTAAGACAACACAACACCCAGCCCCTGAGCGGAGAAAATCCCCGACCCAGCTGGGAATCGAACCCGGGCTAAGGGTCTGTCACACTGACCATTCAGTTATCGGGGAATGGATTAGCACATAAGGTAGAAAACAGACGACAGTTTGAACAATACAGACGACAACAGAAACTTACAAGAGGTTAAATAAGAAGGAATGATGGCCACATGGGCTAATATAAAACGAAAAACAATCAATTATTGACAAAATTATTTAATTAGATACATAAAAAATCTGCTCACCAAACGGCAGCAGGACACGCACTTGAAGACTGTTGTAATTGGTAAGCTTTTGGAGCCAATGGCTCCTTCTTCAGGCAGAAGGGGAAGGAAGAAGGGCGAAGGAAAAGGACTGGAGAGGTCTATGAAAAGGGTAGATTTCGGGAAAGTCACCCAGATCCGCAGTTCAGGGGAGACTTACCATACAGGATGAGAAGGAAAGACTGATTGTTGGGGACTGCATCGGATATTGAACGAGATTTGAAAACCTGAGAGCTTAAAGGTGGAAGATAGGGTAACACGCAGACAGAAATTACTGCTATGCACATTGTACGTAACAGAGGTGGGAGAGGGGCCATGAAAAATGGGTTGCAAAGACAATGAAAGATGTAGAAAACTAAAATGGAGTGAAGCAAAGAATAGTCACCGTGAAGAAATGCTGATATGGAAGAAATTAACATAAAATAAGGCCAGGTGCGTGGCAAGAGCCAAGGACATGTTGTAGTGCTGGTTGGTATCTGCGGAATTCTGAGAAACTGGTGTCTGGGGAAAGAATCCACATGGCGCATGTGATGCAACAGGCGCTGAGGTCATGAATGTCATGTTGTAGAATGTGCTCTGCAACAGGATATTGTGAGTTGCCAGTATACACTGTCTGCCTATGCCCATTCATCATAATTGATAATTTGGTGGTACTCATGCTGATGTAGAAGGCCAAACGAGCGTTTACATAACAGCTGGTATATGATGTGTCATTTCGCAGGTGGCTCTCCCTTTGATAGTGTATGTTTTTCCAGTTACAGGGCTATTATAGGTGGTGGTAGGAGGGCGCATAGGGTAAGTCTTGCAGTGGGAACGGTCACAGGGTAGGAGCCGTAGGGTAGTGAGATGAGTGCAGACTGCAGAAGGAGCACGAGTGATTTTATATCTGAACAATATTATGTCCGTGATAGATCCTTCTACTTATTTCTTATAATGTAACATTCAAAATTACGATTTGGTGTTACACTTTGCACGAAAGTATTACAGTTTATTCTAAAATGATAAAACAGAAAGCGTTCTCTCCAGATACAAATTTGTCATTTAAATACTTTAATAAAAACATTTCATAATAAAACTATCTGTTCCTTGATAATACCCAGTTTTAATGGCACAAATAATTTGATAACACTGGTGTCCTCCAAAAACCCATAAGTGTGTTATTTCCATGCCATCCTAGGATAACCATTACCCAGCAGACGGCCACTGTGGGCTGAATGCTGTAGTAACAGGTGTCTACTGAGAGACCTCGTAAGACGAACTGGCATATGCTGCATGTCAATAAATACACTGATGGAAAACTAAATCACAATACCAAGAAGGAGTTGTGCACCATAAATTAAAGTTGGTAGGCATTTCTACATCTGAAAGATGAAGTGTGTTCTAATTTCATGCCTCATCATACCACTATGAGGGTGAAAGTCGAGTTTTCTTTAAATACTCATTGTAATGGTTGTGAGCATTAATTACCTTAGAGAATAGATGTCATGAGTTGATGTTAGTCAATAATGCTTTTAAGGCTACAAAGATGCCATTATTAACACCTCAGTGAGTTTAAATGAGGTCATGTAATAGGGCTATGAGAAGCTGGATGTTTCTTCTGTGATACTGCAGAAAGACTTAGCAGGAATGCAGCCGCTGTACATGATTACTGGCAATGGTGGTCATGAGAATGTAGAGTCATTAGAATACTGGGCTCCGACAAGAACGTAGCACTACTGAGAGGGAAGGCCATCGTCTTCAGTGGATGGCTCTGGTACATCGTACTGCTTCTGCAGCAGCAGTATGGACAGCAGTTGATACAACATCGACACAACAAACTGTTACAAACAGGTTACTTAAAGGACAGTTGTGAGACAGATGCCCTATAGCGCATGCATTCCACTGACTGCAAACTGCCACAATTTACAAGTTAAGTGGTGTCAAGCAAAAGATCATTGGAGGACAGGTTGGAGGTCTGATGTATTTTCTGTTGAAAGCTGGTTTGTGCCAGTGATGGCCATGCCTTGGTTAGAAGGAGGTCAGGTGAGCACCTGCAAACAGCCTGTCAGTGGCCTAGACACACGACCTGGAGTTATGGTCTGGGGTATGATTTTGTGTGACAGCAAGAGGACTCTCATGATTATCCTGTGCACCCTGACTGCAAATTTGTAATCAGTCTGGTAATTCAACTAGTTGTGCTGCCACTCATTAACAGAATTCCAGGGGGTGTTTCCAGCAGGATAACGCTCTCCCACATACTGCTGTTGTAACCCACCATGCTCCACAGTGTGTTGACATGTTGCCTTGACCTTCTCAATACCAAATCTGTCTCCAATCGAATATATGGGACTTTGTTGAACAACAACTCCAGTGTCATCCACTAGCAGCATTAACTGTCCCTGTATTGACCAATCCAATGCAACAGGCATGGAAATCCATCCCACAAACTGACATCCGACATCTGTAAACACATGCATGTTTGCATTCAACATTCTGGCAATTACACTAGTTATTAATGTCCAGCATTTCACATTTGCAATGGATTATCTCACACTTAGCCTGTGATCTTGCAATGTTGATCACCTAAATATGATACCTAGACAAATGGATAAATGTGTTCCAAAAATATCATTACTTGACATCAATTAGTTTTTGGTGTTGTCATTTTTTTTTTTTCCCTTCAGAGTACAGCGGTCGGTGAACACACACCGACCAGACAAAGTATTTGCAAGCTGCCTTTGGCTGGCTTCTTGAGAACCTTTGGCACCAGCACTGCCACCCTTGGTGAACACAGCACTGCTGGTAGCACTACATTCGACATATTACTGTACTTGCACTGGTCACACGTCCACCGAGCACCGAGTGAGTGTCCACCTGCCAGGTCTGTACTTAAGTGACTGCCTGGTGCCAGAGCAACCATTTCCAGTCATGGAGTCATTCCAGGATGTACTCTTTGCAACGTGGAGGCACCACTATGAGCAGTCAAGCACTCATACTGTGGCCTAACTGGACTGTGTGATCCAGTGACAGTATACCACCAGTTGAACTTAGAACATGTGCTAATTTCAATTAATTGCAGTTAATGAGACTCATCCTGGAACACCTGGAATGTCACTGCCTGTGCAGCCTAACTAGTGAGCTTATTAGGCAGAACTCTCAATAAGTACAATCATTGACATATGTCCTACAGGACTTTGACTATCATTGTTATGCATCATAACTGTGTTATCAAATTATTTGCACAATTAAACTCAGTTATTGTCAAGGAACAGATAAATCAAATGACTCTGAGCACTATGCGACTTAACTTCTGAGGTCATCAGTTGCCTAGAACTTAGAACTAATTAAACCTAACTAACCTAAGGACATCACACACATCCATGCCCGAGGCAGGATTCGAACCTGTGACCGTAGCGGTCGCTCGGTTCCAAACTGTAGCGCCGAGGACCGCACGGCCACTCCAGCCGGCAAGGAACAGATAGTTTTATTATGAAATGTTGTTTTATTTAACTATTGAAATGATGAATTTTGGGAAGGGAGGAATACTTTTTGTTTGTCATTTTAGAATAAACTGTAAACTACGGTGTAATTTCTGAAATCAAATCATAATTATCATATAACATTATTATTTTAAGAAATTCACCTGTTCGTAAATAGAAGAATCTATCATGAACATAACATTGTTCAGATATAAAATAATTTATCATCTTATAAATACAGAGTTATGTAAAATTCATGTGAATGTTAAAAAATTACAAACAATGGAAACTCCAGAGAGACATTCCATCTGTGCTGCCTGGCATGGAAGGTGTGTGCATGAGGTGTGCTTGCTTGCATGAATGAATATGCATGTGTTCCCTTTTCTGAAGAAGGCTTTAGCTAAAAGCTAAATGTGTAACAGTCTTTTTGTTGTGAGTGTTTGCAACTTAACATGTAAACAGCAATCTATCATTCTTTATATTGTTAAAAAAATTACAATTGAGAAAATGCATACGTGTTAGTGATTTCACAGTTTCCCTTATGGAACTTGTTCAGGAACTAATTAATTTTGTGTATCATTCAGATTCATGTGGACTATGATTCCCATGAAAGTCATTAATGCATTCTGAGTTTGAATAAAGAATTGGTTGTACAGTATTGGCTGGGAATCTTAATTTTTCTTCTTGGCTGTTCCTTCTATTCTGTTGGACAGTTTCTATAATTTTAATGTATAAACAGTTTCAGGCAGGCGTTACTAATTTATATCCATACATATAATAATAATAATAATAACTTTATTTGTAAATTGCCAGTATGTAGCCATATTTACAAAACTATTTATTGGGCAAATGGTCTATGGAACACAAAATTAATTAGCTTAATGTGTGTGTGTGTGTGTGTGTGTGTGTGTGTGTGTGTGTGTGTGTGTGTGTGTGTGTGTGTCCTCTTTGGTCACAACAATTATAATTATTTTTACATCACAACACATGTTTCTAACATAGACAGAAATTTGTTTCATACGAAAAAATTGTAATTCTCAGTAAAATATTTAATATTTTTTTCAGAAACAATTCATACATTTATAATATAACCAAGGATATAAACTGGCAAACAAAAATCTTGTACATTAACATTTTGGTTACAGCATGTAACTTCACAATTTTAGTCTTTATTGAAAAGGCAATGTCACATAAACACTGTTAAAAATAGAACAATAATCTGCTATATTTATGTGATTAAATGGTCACTTCGGGCATTTACATGACATACTGTTGAAACCTCACTTTTCTCTAGGAAGACCTATTAGATATTCCATTATCTAACTTGCCAGAACTTTGCATAATGATTAATAATTAACATTGTTGCTCCTTAAAATATGTTCCTAATATTATGAATTGCTACAAAACCTATACATAACATTACTCCTTTAAAATAATCTTGTTAATATGGCAATTTGGTATAAAATTTGTACTGTGTGGCAAGGAGAGGAACATTGAACAAGAGATTGTACATGCAGTTGCAGCCCTTAATGGAAGATATAGTATTTCAACACAAGCAAACGATCATGTTGGTTGCCTTATTGATGCAGATGGCAGCTGTATGGCATGGACATATGGAATGGACCTAGTAATTTATCCTGCTTGCTTCCATCAGCTCTCACTTAGATATAATAAGGTTTCTCCCAGAAATTCATAGTAGCATCAGCCTTTGCAGTCTGAGCAGCTGGCCATATTTGTTCTTTACACACAGATATGAGTGGGGTCCTCATCCTCATCAAACAACGTTGCAGCTAGTGTGATGAATAATAATCAATATCGATTACATCGATACCTGCAACTTGCTACATCTAATTTGTGCTCCATAAGCCGGCACACGTGATTTGGCAGAAAATACATAATGTCCCAGTATCACATCCTTTCCATTCTCTTCTATCCTGTTTCACTTGCAAGTGGTAAGCAGACAAAGATTACCAGTACCCATCTACATAAGTTTGTGTTCCTGTAATTTTACTGTTTTTGGTCATTACGCAAGGCACGTGTCAGAAGAAGTAATTTGTTTCTTGACTCTTTTTGAGTGTGGGCTCTTGGTATTTTTAGCACACAACATCACTGCTGTAATGTCTCCCACTGCAGCCTGTTGATCATTTCTGTGACACTTTCTCAACAAGTTAACATGCCCGTAATGAGTCATGCAGGTCTTCTTTGAGTCTTTTTCTATCTCTTTTGCTGATACCACTAAGTATGTGTCCCTGTCTGATGAACAGTATTAAGAAATAGGTAGGATGAGGGTCTTGTAAGTTACCTCTTTCATGGGTGAATTACACTTCCTTAGATGTTGCACAGACAATTGCTTAGTCAGACAATGACAAATCTTTCTACCTTTTTATGCACTTTATATTATATTTAACTAACTGACCAAGACCTGCTCCGCTTGGTCTTTATTTTTGTCTGTTTTCTGAGGATATTCCAGATCAATAAAGAACACAGTAAAAATGAACATTAAAAGAAATCATGAAAACATTAGCATTTCACACTTGAAAATGCTCTCCAGTGCTCTATTCTTATGTAAATAATTTAGGAGTCAAGAAGACCACTCATTGAATAGCAAAAGCATTGATTCACACACACATACACAAAGAGAAAGAATATACCCTTCCGGAATAAACCCTTTATTGAGCTAGTGTGCACATGCTGGGATTACATTTCAGCAGGTGGTCTAGGGTTGGTGGGGGATGTGTCTGGTGGGGTAAGTAAAGGGGAGAGATACGCAGAAGGCAGGGAGAGGGGTTGGGGTTGCATAGCGAATGGTGGATGGAGCAGCTAGTTTTCTGGCTAGGAATACAGGAGGGAGGGGTGGCAAATGCACATGCTAGGCATATGATAATGAGTACTGGAGCTGGTGGGTACAGCACACACTGAAGGTAATGTGGAGACATGGATTGGGAGGCATAACTGGACAGAGGAAGGCGAGAATGTTGGATGGAGAGTGTGGAGACAGTGTGCTAACATAGGTTGAACATTAGAACATTAGTGTGCCAGGAGGGTTGCAGGAGCGGAGGATGTCTTGCAAAGATAGCTCACATCTGTGTATTACAGAAAAGATGGTGGTGGAGGGAAGGATCCAGATGGCCCGGGGTGTGAAGCCACCATTTAAGTTGAGAATTTTGTGCTTAGCTGCATGTTGTGCCACTGGGTAGTCAACTTTATTCTTGGCCACTGTTGGTTGGTTGCTATTCATTCTGGTGGACAGCTCTGGTTATCATAACAACACAAAAAACAGTGCAATGATTGCAGCAGATGTGGTATATGGATGGCATGGCTACTGATGATGATGATGATGATGATGATGATGATGATGTTTGGTTTGTGGGGTGCTCAACTGCATGGGTATCAGCGCCCATACAAATTCCTAACCTTTTCTCAGCCCAGTTTCGCCACTTTCATGACGATGATGAAATGATGAGGACAACACAAACAGGGATAAATGTATAAGTGGTTCTGGAAATCAAAATCTGACTATTTACCATCAAAACATATGTACCCTGAGCAACAAGATTAATGAACTCTTAATTAATATCCAGGAGCCACAAGGTATAGATTGTGCCAATGTTCTGTGCTTTAGTGAGCACCATGTTATGTCAGATATTGAAAAATTTGCTATAGATAATTACTGCTTAGCAACATCTCACTGTAGGAAATTTGTAGAAAAAGGTGGAGTAGCGATCTATGTCAGAAACAGCATCACATGTAGTGTAATTAATGTGCTGAATTCTTGTATAGATCAACAGTTTGAAGCGTGTGCCATAGAGCTGGCTTTAAATAACTCTTATATAGCAGTAGTAGCTTTATACAGGGCACCTTCAGGTAACTTTAGCATTTTTTTGAAACAGTTAGAAACACTCTTAATACACATATTTAAACTCAGTAGAGATGTCATAGTTGTTGGAGACTTCAATGCAAATTTCCTAACAAACTCCAGAGACAGAGTAGATCTTGAGAACTTGATGTCCTCATATAATCTTGCTTCTGTTGTAAATTTTCCCACCAGAATGACTTCACGAAGAAAATCATTAATTGATAATGTATTTATTGACATAACCAAAATTGATGATATAGCTCTCAGGCAAGTTCTGAATGGTCTCTCTGACCATGATGGACAAAGACTCACCATTAACAATTCAAGTATTTGTGAGATTAATAGTGGTCCCAACTGGAAAATTACTAGGAAATCTACTGATGAAACTATTGAGATCTTTAAATCACGTCTTCAAAACGTAGACTGGAGTCCAGTATGTAATGTAGAAAATGCCAGTTCCAAAAACAACCTTTTCAGTAATGAAGTGGCTCTAATATTTGAAAGTACCTTCCCAAAAAGAATATATAAAACCCATACTAAAAAATCCACCAACAAGCCTTGGATTACCACTGTAATTAGGATTTCTTGCAAAAGAGAGAGAGAGATAGAGAGAGTTGTACATTGCCTCAAAAAAATCAGATGACCCTAACCTTTTAAATAACTATAAAAAATACTGTAAAATATTGAACAAAGTCATTCTGAAATCAAAAAGTATGTATCTGTGCTCAAAAATTAATAACTCCACTAATAAAACCAAAACTATATGGGAAGTGATACGAAATGAGACTGGTGCAAATTACCCCAACAAGACCCAAAATATTGCTCTTAACAATGAAGGTAAGCTAGTTCAAAATCAAGGTATTGTAGCTAAAATCTTTAATGAGCACTTTTTAACTGTTGCTAAGAAAACAGCATGCAAAGGCTCTTCAGAAAAGGCAATAAAAACTCTGAAAGAACTTTTCCCTAACTCTATAGACGTGATAGATATGGTCCCCATAACCATGCAAGAAGTAAAAAACACCATAATGTCTCTAAAAAGTAAAAATTCTTTGGGTGTAGACAATATTTCCAGCAAACTGCTAAAAGCCAGCTGTAATCAACTCTCTAAAGTTCTAGCTCATATATTCATTTCCTCTCTAAATCAAGGTATCTTCCTTGACAGAATGAAGCATGTTACTGTGAAGCCCCTCTACAAAAAAAGGTGATCCCACAGATGTTTCCAACTATCATCCTATCTCTCTTGTAACAGCAGTTTCTAAAGTCTTTGAAAAATTAATATATGTCAGGATTGTGAGTCACCTTGAAAAATTTGCACTAATTAGTAAACAACAATTTGGTTTCAGATTAGGCATATCTGCAACTGAAGCAATTTACGCACTTACAAATAATGTTTTAGAATGCCTTGACAAGAAAAAATTACCCGTTGGCATATTCTGTGACCTGACTAAGGCTTTCGACTGTGTCGATCACACAATACTTTTAGGAAAAGCAGCCCAATATGGAATCTGTGGACAAATGGGTAACTGGCTCAGATCATATCTAGAAGACAGACAACAAAAAATAGTATTAGGTGTTAACAATCTACAAGTAGGAGAGGTAGAGTCTGACTGGGGAACAGTACATCACGGAGTTCCACAAGGGTCAGTCCTTGGTCCCCTCCTATTTATTATATATATTAATGACCTACTCTTGTCCTCAAATAGTGGTAGCAACTTCACAATGTTTGCCGATGACACAAGTATAGTGACAGCCAGCAAAACCTCCACTGACGTAGAGTTAAATGCCAACCAAGCACTTGCAAATGCTCTGAACTGGTTCACGGCAAATTCTCTAGCAATAAACCTCAGCAAAACAAATTACATGCAGTTCCAATCCAGTTACATAAGCCCAGAAGAGATTAACACTGCACACGAGAGCCAACAGTTGCAGAGCGTTCAGTGCACAAAGTTCCTAGGCGTTCACATAGATAACCGTCTCAACTGGGAATTCCACATACAGCAAACACTAAAAAAGCTTAGCTCAGCAACATTTGCCATCCGAATAATCTCCAAAATTGGAGACATCAACGTATCAAAGTCTGCGTATTTTGGCTACTTTCATTCAGTGATGTGCTATGGAATAATCTTTTGGGGCAACTCACCACTTTCAAAAAAAATTTTTGTAAGCCAGAAAAAAGTAGTCCGAATTATTCGTAGTGTCCCTCCAAGAACCTCATGTTGAAATCTCTTTAAGCAGTTAGGTATATTAACCACTACCTCACAATATCTCCTCTCACTCATGGCTTACACTCTTCTCAACTCCTCTGAATATGAAACAAATGAGGCATACCATCATTATAACACAAGTCGGAAAGGTGATATGCACTGTGAACGGAAAAATCTCTCTCTGGTGCAAAAAGGGGTAAAGTACACAAGTACTAAAATCTTTAACGCACTCCCGAGTAATATAAAGTGTCTTAAAGAAAATAAAATGCTATTAAAAAAAAAGCTAAAGGAATTTCTATTGGAAAAATGTTTCTACTCCTTAGACGAATTCTTCAACAGATATCAGTTATTGGAGTAGTAATTTAGATTATTTCCTTTGTCATTGTTATCTGTATTGTTTTTTTATCACTATTGTATTTTTGTACTGTATTGTTTATCTTGATTACATTATTGTATTGTACCAATTCTGAATCATTCATCTATCATGTGTAATATATCAGTATGTTTTGTATTGTATGATATCTATATTGTATCTGCTTTGACTCGTTCCACATCCAAGCATAATCATGCCATACTGGATCTATGGAATATGTATCTCAAATAAAATAAATAAACCCAGTCATCACGAGGCAGGTGAAAATCCCTGACCCCGCCAGGAATCGAACCTGGGACACCGTGCTCGGGAAGCGAGAACACTACTGCGAGACCACGAGCTGTGGACGGCATGGCCCTGCCTCTGATGGGATGGGATAAGCCTATGACAGGGCTGAAGCATGAAGCCCTAGGTGCATGGATCGGGTAGGTCTTGCACCTGGGTCTTCCACAGGGATTGAATCCTGTGGCAATGTGTTAGTATTGGATGTAGGCTAGGAATGGGCCTGGATGTTTTGTAGCTTGGGTGAGATATGGAATACCACTTTATGAGGGGTGGAAGGGATCTAGGGCAGGCTGTCCCTCATATCTGGGCATGATGATAGGGTGTCAAAGCCCTGGCAAGGGATATGGTTCATTTGACCCCAGGCAGGGTGATATTATGTCATGAAGGGGCTGCTCCTTTTTAGCTGATCATTGGGGGTGGTGGAAGGGTTAAGGGTTTGCGAGGACATGCACAGGAAATCTGTTCGCAGACTGGGTTTCGACTGTAGTGCTTATCAGTGGAGGCTCTCATAAGACCTTCAGCTTACTAGGAAAGAGAGCTCTCATCAAAGCAGATACTCCAACCATGAGTGAACAGGCTGTATGGGAGGGACTTTTTGGTGTAGAAGAGGTGATAGCTGTCAAAATGCAGGTACTGTTGGTTAGTAAGTGTAGTATCCACAGAAGTGGGGATGTAGCCATCAGAGATGTGGAGGTTGACACCGCAGAAGGTGGGACGTTGGGTTGAGGAGAACTGGGTGAATCAGATGGGAGATGAGTTGTTGAGGTAGCGGAGGAATGAGGATAGGTGTCTTGGCACTGAGTCTAGATCATGAAGATATCTTGGCATAGGAGGATGGCATGCAAGTGTCCATGGCTACAAAGGTGCAGCCCCATCAACCAATATCACCCTGAGCTAAAATAATTTCAACCATATCCTTTGCCAGGACTCTGATTATCTACAATCATGCCCAGAAATGAGGGCCTCCCTACTCAAGATCCACAAGATTTACTCACCTCTCCTAAAGCGGTATTCCACCACCCACCCAATGAAAACAAAATCCTGGGCCATCCCTATTCCTATTCCACTTCCACTCCAGGTGCAAGACCTGCCAAATCCACCCGCCCAGCACTTCGTACTTCAGCCTTGCCACAGGTTTGTCCTATTCCATCAGATGCAGACCCACCTGTGAATGCAGTTATGCACTATATCAACTCTGCTGCAATCACTGCATAGCTTTTTATGTTGGTATGATAACCAGTCACCTGCCCATCAGACTGAATGACCACTGCTAAACTGTGACCAAGAACGAAAGTTGACCACACAGTGGCACAAAATGTAGCTGGTCACAAAATGCTCAAGTTCAATGGGTGCTTCACAACTTGAGCCATCTAAATCCTCCTCAATCTGGTTTTCTGAACTGTGCAGATAGGAGTTATCCTTGCAACACATCCTTTCCTCCCCATTAACACTCCTGACCTCAGTCTCTATTCACCCACTATCCCCACACCTTCTACCTAAGTTTCTCCTTCTTCTGTCCTGTCACACACTCCCAATCCATGTCTTCCCCAGAGACATGCATTGAGCCTACATGGCTGACCCAGAAATGTAAATATGATTGCCAGTCAAGCATTGACTCATGCTGCCCAATTAGCTGATGGAGTCGCACTGAGGCCCATCATGCCTTGCAAAGCCCCACCACAGCCCAGGTCTGGCTCAACTGCTCATCAAGTTGGGCATCTGCCAAGCACTACACTGTTGTGAGTCTGAAGCGAAATCTCTGTGGTACATTTCAAGCTGTTTTTTAATTTGCACGGTATTTACTGATACAGTGTTTCACCTTCAGTCATTTATTAAATTAACTGATGGCTGTAACATCAGGAACAAGACAATTACTTAAAACTTATAATTGTTTGTGACTGGTAAATCATCATATTGTTATGTGTACATAAAATAATTCTGTACCTGATTATGCCATGAATATATCAATTTTATTAATGGTTGTCCTGCTAATTATTGAATTTTGTATGAGTAAATGACAAATATTTATAAGATTTTATTGATATGTATGGAAGTTAGGCAGTTATTTCATGGAAGAACTTTATACAAACATAAGAAAAGTTTACTTTTTTCCCACCGGCTACACCTTTCCTAAGGCAAAGTATCGCTTTATACCATGGCTTATTTCACTGACATTTTCTTAAAAAGTAAACAGTTTTAATTTATTACTTCATGGAACAAACATAAACCTTTGCACTGAGCAAGATCATAGCAAATTGTACATTGAAAATTGAAAAATATATTTAAATTCCAATCAAAATGAGTGCTTTGAGAACCTTCACAATTTCCTAACAGAAATTCATCTTTCTTCAGACAAAAATGTGAAGATCATAAGGATATTTGAAAGGACCTGGAAAAACTTTCAAAGACTATTTCCCTTCTCTGTCTAGTAACGAGTCAGATTTTATCTCTTGGAAGAGAGAATAAATTTGGATACCACATTCAAGTGGACATCAGAATGAGCACTGGAAGTTTCCAGTGGCTTTAAGTTACAGAAACGTTATAAATATTTATAGCCTTTTATTGTCTGGTTCAGCTTAAAGGCAGAGTCTCAACTGTTATCATATAAACAGAACAACCCTGTTTGCGCCATATATTTGTGTGGACAGACTTTTTCTTCTTTCACTTAAATTGAAAAAATAAATATGGAAACAAACTTCTTGCCAGAAGTGATGTAAGATTGTCTTTAACTTTCGTAGTTTCTGGATTCAAATTATGTGCCATGAAAAGCAGGCAGATCCTTGTCAAGAATTTGGAGAAAGTTGATTCCACAATGAAAACTTGCACACTAACAGAAAAGTGTAAAATACTTTACTATTGCCATGGGAAAAATGCTTAATCAGCGATTTTAATGTGATACAACATAAATGTAAACCATATAAAGCTTTGGAGCTATTAAACCATTTGCTTCAAATTCAGTTGTTTGCATATTATAGTAACTACAATATTTTTTACAAGTTAGAGGTTTGTAAATGTCAGATTTTTGTGAGGGGGGATCACAGGCTGAAAAAGTTTGGGAACCACTGATTTTAGGTATCTGCAAAAATATCTACATGACATCACAAATATACAATATACCCACTAAATTACCTGTTGGATGCAAATATGTATGATGAGCATAGGAAAAGAACATACTATTTCTCTGTTATCAAATTGCTATGGAAAGCAATTTTAAAGACTGGAACCGAATTTTATGGACACTAATGGACAAAATTAATCAAATGTTGTTGTTGTGGTCTTCAGTCCTGAGACTGGTTTGATGCAGCTCTCCATGCTACTCTATCCTGTGCAAGCTTCATCTCCCAGTACTTACTGTCCTTCTGAATCTGCTTAGTGTATTCATCTCTTGGTCTCCCTCTATGATTTTTACCCTCCACGCTGCCCTCCAGTACCAAATTGGTGATCCCTTGATGCCTCAGAACATGTCCTACCAACCGATCCCTTCTTCTAGTCAAGTTGTGCCACAAACTCCTCTTCTCCCCAATTCTATTCAATACCTCCTCATTAGTTATGTGATCTACCCATCTAATCTTCAGCGTTCTTCTGTAGCACCACATTTCAAAAGCTTCTATTCTCTTCTTGTCTAAACTATTTATCATCCATGTTTCACTTCCACACATGGCTACACTCCACACAAATACTTTCAGAAATGACTTCCTGACACTTAAATCAATACTCGATGTTAACAAATTTCTCTTCTTCAGAAACACTTTCCTTGCCACTGCCAGTCTCCATTTTATATGCTCTCTACTTCGACCATCATCAGTTATGTTGCTCCCCAAATAGCAAAACTCATTTACTACTTTAAGCGTCTCATTTCCTAATCTAATTCCCGCAGCATCACCCGACTTAATTCGACTACATTCCATTATCCTCATTTTGCTTTTGTTGATGTTCATCTTATACCCTCCTTTCAAGACACTGTCCATTCCGTTCAACTGCTCTTTCAAGTCCTTTGCTGTCTCTGAGGGAATTACAATGTCATCGGTGAACCTTAAAGTTTTTATTTCTTCTCCATGGATTTTAATACCTACTCCGAACTTTTCTTTTGTTTCCTTTACTGCTTTCTCAATATACAGATTGAATAGCATCAGGGAGAGGCTACAACCCTGTCTCACTCACTTCCCAACCACTGATTCCCTCTCATGTCCCTCGACTCTTATAACTGCCATCTGGTTTCTGTACAAATTGTAAATAGCCATTCGCTCCCTGTATTTTAACCCTGGCACCTTCAGAATTTGAAAGAGAGTATTCCAGTCAACATTGTCAAAAGCTTTCTCTAAGTCAACAAATGCTAGAAATGTAGGTTTGCCTTTCTTTAATCTTTCTTCTAAGATAAGTCATAGGGTCAGTATTGCCTCACGTGTTCCAACATTTCTACAGAATCCAAACTGATCTTCCCCGCGGTCAGCTTCTATCAGTTTTTCCATTCATCTGTAAAGAATTCGCGTTAGTATTTTGCAGCTGTGACTTATTAAACTGATAGTTCGGTAATTTTCATATCTGTCCACACCTGCTTTCTTTGGGATTGGAATTACTATATTCTTCTTGAAGTCCGAGGGAATTTCGCCTGTCTCATACATTTTGCTCACCAGATGGTTGGGTTTTGTTAGGCCTGGCTCTCCCAAGGCTGTCAGTAGTTCTAATGGAATGTTGTCTACTCCCGGGGCCTTGTTTTGACTTAGGTCTTTCAGCGCTCTGTCAAACTCTTCACGCAGTATCATATCTCCCACTTCATCTTCATCTACCTCCCATTCCATTTCCATAATATTGTCCTCCAGAACATCGCCCCTGTATAGACCCTCTGTATACTCCTTCCACCTTGCTGCTTTCCCTTCTTTGGTTAGAACTGGGTTTCCATCTGAGCTCTTGATATTCATGCAAGTGGTTCTCTTTTCTCCAAAGGTCTCTTTAATTTTCCTGTAGGCAGTATCTATCTTACCTCTCATGAGATAAGCCTCTACATCCTTAAATTTGTCCTCCAGCCATCCCTGCTCAGCCATTCTGCACTTCCTGTTGATCTCATTTTTGATATGTTTGTATTCCTTTTTGCCTGCTTCACTTACTGCATTTTTATATTTTCTCCTTTCATCAATTAAATTCAATATTTCTTCTGTTACCCAAGGATTTCTACTAGCCCTTGTCTTTTTACCCATTTGATCCTCTGCTGCCTTCACTATTTCATTCCTCAAAGCTACTCATTCTTCTTCTACTGTATTTCTTCCCCCCGTCCGCCACTGGTAGCTGAGTGGTCAGCGCGACGGAATGTCATACCTAATGGCCCATTCGATTCCCGGCTGGGTCGGAGATTTTCTCCGCTCAGGGACTGGGTGTTGTGTTGTCCTTATCATCATCATTTCATCCCCATCGACACGCATGTCGCCAAAGTGGAGTCAACTCGAAAAACTTGCACCAGGATAAAGGTCTACCCTACGGGAGGCCCTAGCCACACGGCATTTCCATTTTTTTCTTTCCCCCACTCCTGTCAGTTGTTCCCTTATGCTCTCCCTGAAACTCTGTACAACCTCTGGTTCTTTCAGTTTATTCAGGTCCCATCTCCTTAAATTCCCACCTTTTTGCAGTTTCTTCAGTTTTAATCTACAGTTCATAACCAATAGATTGTGGTCAGAGTCCACATCTGCCCCTGGAAATGTCTTACAATTTAAAATCTGATTCCTAAATCTCTGTCTTACCATTATATAATCTATCTGAAACCTTTTAGTATCTCCAGGGTTCTTCCATGGATACAACCTTCTTTCATGATTCTTGAACCAAGTGTTAGCTATGATTAAGTTATGCTCTGTGCAAAATTCTACCAGGTGGCTTCCTCTTTCATTTCTTAGCCCCAATCCATATTCACCTATTATGTTTCCTTCTCTTCCTTTTCCTACTGTCGAATTCCAGTCACCCATGACTATTAAATTTTCGTCTCCCTTCACTACCTGAATAATTTCTTTTATCTCATCATACATTTCATCAATTTCTTCATCATCTGCAGAGCTAGTTGGCATATAAACTTGTACTACTGTAGTAGGCGTGGGCTTCATGTCTATCTTGGCCACAATAATGCATTCATTATGCTGTTTGTAGTAGCTTAACCACACTCCTATTTTTTTATTCATTATTAAACCTACTCCCGCATTACCCCTATTTGATTTTGTATTTATAACCCTGTATTCACCTGACCAAAAGTCTTGTTCCTCCTGCCACTGAACTTCACTAATTCCCACTATATCTAACTTTAACCTATCCATTTACCTTTTTAAATTTTCTAACCTACCTGCCCGATTAAGGGATCTGACATTCCACGCTCCGATCCGTAGAACGCCAGTTTTCTTTCTCTTGATAACCACGTCCTCTTGAGTAGTCCCTCCCCGGAGATCCGAATGGCGGACTATTTTACCCAAGAGGACGCCATCATCATTTAATCATACAGTAAAGCTGCATGCCCTCGGGAAAAATTACAGCTGTAGTTTCCCCTTGCTTTCAGCCATTCGCAGTACCAGCACAGCAAGGCCGTTTTGGTTAGTGTTGCAAGGCCAGATCAGTCAATCGTCCAGACCGTTACCCCTGCAACTACTGAAAAGGCTGCTGCCCCTCTTCAGGAACCACATGTTTGTCTAGACTCTCAACAGATACCCCTCCGTTGTGGTTGCACCTACGGTACGGCTATCTGTATCGTTGAGGCACGCAAGCCTCCCCACCAACGGCAAGGTCCATGGTTCATGGGGGGTTCATGGTTAATCAAAACGAAAGTCATTTGGAAGGACATGTTATATACATTAAATTTAATATAAACTGATCCCTCAGGTATTTAAATTGTAATTTTATTGGCATAATATTTGCAGTAATGTCATGTGTTACAAAGGAAAAATGTACTACTTGTATATAGCGGAACAGAATAAAATGCAGTAAAACTGTATTTTTTGTGAAAATTGTGCCAGATAATTTTCTAATGAAAAACAATAAAGATATTTGTCTACAAAAGGTAAAGGTCCAGAGATCGAGTCTCAGCCGGGAACAAAGTTTTAATCTGCTAGGAAGTTTGATACCACTGCACCCTCCACTGTGTGATTTCCCTAAATCGCTTCAGGCAAATGCCGGGATGGTTCCTTTGAAAGGGCACAGCCGATTTCCTTCCCAATCCTTCCCTAACCCGAGCATGAGCTCCGTCTCTAATGACCTCGTTGTCGACGGGATGTTAAACACTAACCACCACCCCCACCTTCCACTGTAGGGTGAAAATTTCATTCTGGAATAAAGACACTTCTTGGTAAGTAATTTCTCTTTGCTATTTTAACTTTGTGTTATACAAACACACTAGGTTCTTTTGTGCAATACTCCTTCAAAATCTGGAGGTCTGATACCTTTCTGTTGGGGTTGCCAGAGGACCTGTAAAGCCATTTTATTATTATTATCATCATTATATAAAATTATACTGAAATAAATTTTGATATTTTTACATTTTACCACTGTAAGCAGGAGTTGGGTATTCACGCGAATGTAAATCTTGAAGTCACTGTTAGGGTCTCACTACCAATAAAATCCAAGCTTCATTGTCAGTTTCTCGATGTTGACATCGATTTTTTTTTTGTGTTGAATAACTCTCTGAGTAGTCTTGTTAGGAAAGGACATTTTCTCAAATACTACTTCTTCAGAAATGACCCCCAATTTTTTATCATATCTTAACTGACCAGCACAACATCAAAAGTCTTAGTTTTACATCAAGCTTCAAGCAAGACCTGCTACCAATCCACTGGAACTTCTGGTCATGCTTACAATGATAATCGGTCCCATATTATCACAGTCCATAAGACAGTGTCTTGTAGTTGGGAGAGTTACTTTCATTGTCCCCAAAAGTTTCAGTTCACTCTCCTGATATTAAAATACTTTGGTACAGTATAAGTCTTGTTCTAACGTGAAGATAAATCACAAAAACATCAAGATGTTTGACTTTCTTGTGCAACAATTCTGTCACAATGTAATTTAGACAGGAAACAACTTCATTGATCCCTTTTCTTCCAATGCAAGTGTAGAGCACTGAAGTTGCACTTAAGAGCTAATACTGAGAGAGTAAACAGACAACAGTCTTGTGTAATAGATGTCATTAGTACTTATGTTTGGTAATTGTACATTTTTTTGGTAGTGCATACAGATTTCTTCTGTCTCATAAGACTTTTGGCTTCATAAATGAGCATTTCTTATTCTAGAATAAAATGTTTTACCTTTTACTTTTTGTACTTTCTGGTCAATGGTGATCCCGTTAATTTCTTTCAAGGCCTATTTTTTCATGTCATCATTTACATTTTCAGATAACACTACATTCAGCACTTTCAACTCAGCAGTGTACCTGTTGCAGGTTGAACATGCATCACTCCTTGGATACCCAAAAGCTGTATTTAATTTGGTGTTAAGTACAGTTCTATGCATTTCATATGAAAAATGCCATTTTTTTACCAAAAGTTTCTCTGGGAGATATAACCTCTTGATCTTGTCATCATTTTAATGACTTGATCTACCCTTAAGTGAATGAGTGTGACTGTAAACTGCCATTCCTAATCCTTCTTAATTTTCTATGGCTTATTCCATGCTTATCCCTTTTAGCACGAGCAGACTTGTCCAGCTTCAAAAATTACCGACCTGTCATTAATCATCACCTTGGTACTCCATGTACCTCCATGAAGGCTTTTCTGCATATAGCAGTTTCATGTACAATGTCATCTCCTTTCACTCTTACTCTGAAGTTGAAATTACATGCTCAAAACTGTACTTCATCTACATTCTTCCTTGATAGCATTCTGTGAATTGGAAGTATTGTAACACAACCTGTTAGATACAATGATTGTTCATTCCACTCCACCATATCATCAAATTTTTACATAATATTTGATCTTTCTTCAACAGTTACTGCTACAAAGCACTAACTTACAGTTACATTTTTTCCTAGTTCGTGTGACTCAACCCTTAATTTCTTCATGACTGTAGTCATTTGCCATCTCACCAATGCCATTTCCTAACACTGCGAGTATCTGAAGGACTCCGCCTTTCATCCTCAGATGAAGCACTCATCATTCCATATAAATAATTATATACAAAAAACAAAGATGCTTTAACTTACCAAACGAGAAAGCGCTGGTATGTTGATAGACACAATAAAATAAAAAAGACACAGACACACACAAATATCCAAGCTTTCACAACCCATGGTTGCTTCATCAGGGAAGAGGGAAGGAGAGGGAAAGACAAAAGGATGTGGGTTTTAAAGGAAAGGTTAAGGCGTCATCCCAATCCCGGGAGCAGAAAGACTTACCTTAGGGGGAAAAACACACACACACACACACACACACACACACACACACACACACACACACACACACAAAAAAATCATGTGTGGATGGATATGTGTGTGTGTGCGAGTGTATACCTGTCCTTTTTCCCCCCTAAGGTAAGTCTTTCCGCTCCCGGGATTGGAATGACTCCTTACCCTCTCCCTTAAAACCCACTTCCTTTCGTCTTTCCCTCTCCTTCCCTCTTTCCTGATGAGGCAACAGTTTGTTGCGAAAGCTTGAAATTTTGTGTGTATGTATGTGTCCGTTTGTGTTTCTATCGACCTGCCAGCGCTTTCGTATGGTAAGTCACATCATCTTTGTTTTTAAATATATTTTTCCCGCGTGGAATGTTTCCCTCTATATGTGTAAATGCATAGAGTTTGGGCACCCATTCCATATCAAACGGTCCCTTCCCTACAGCTTAGGTCTTCGTGGCAAACGAATCTGCTCCAGTTCTGAATACCTGAACCAATACAACAATAACCTGAAAACAGCTTTTGCATCCCGCAAATACCCTCCCGACCTGGTAAAGAAGCAAATAGCTAGAGCCCCTTCTTCATCTCCTCAAACCCAGAACCTCTCACAGAAGAACCCCAAAAGTGCCCCACTTGTGACAGGATACTTTCTGGGGCTGGATCATTCTCTGGATGTGGCTCTCCAGCAGAGATACAACTTCCTCAAATCCTGCTCTGAAATGAGATCCATCCTTCATGAAATCCTTCCCACTCCACCAAGAGTGTCTTTCCGCCATCCACCTAACCTTCGTAACCTCTTGGTTCATCCCTATGAAATCCCCAAACCACCTTCCCTACCCTCTGGCTCCTACCCTTGTAACCGCCCCGGAGTAAAACCTGTCCCATGCACCCTCCCACCACCACCTACTCCAGTCCCGTAACCTGGAAGGTGTACACGATCAAGGGCAGAGCCACGTGTGAAAGCACCCACGTGATTTACCAATTGACATGCCTACACTGTGAAGCCTTCTATGTGGGAATGACCAGCAACAAACTGTCCATTTGCATGAACGGACACAGGCAGACAGTGTTTGCTGGTAATGAGGATCACCCTGTGGCTAAACATGCCTTGTTGCACAGCCAGCACATCTTGGCACAGTGTTACACCGTCCGGGTTATCTGGATAATTCCCACTGACACCAACCTATCAGAACTCCGGAGATGGGAACTTGCCCTTCAATATATTCTCTCTTCCCGTTACCCACCAGGCCTCAACATTCGCTAATTTCAAGATGCTGGCCCTCGTAACTCACCTGTCATTCAACAACATCTTTGCCTCTGTACTTCTGCCTCAACTGACATCTCTGGTCAATCTCTTTGCATTTACATATGTTTGCCCGTGTCCGTATATGTGCGGATGGATGGATGTGTGTGTGTGTGTGTGTGTGTGTGTGTGTGTGTGTGTGTGTGTGTACCTGTCCTTTTTTCCCCCTAAGGTAAGTCTTTCTGCTCCTGGGATTGGGATGACTCCTCCTTACCCTCTCCCTTGAAACCCACATCCTTTGTCTTTCCCTCTCCTTCTCTCTTTCCTCATGAAGCAACCATAGGTTGCGAAAGCTTGAATATTTGTGTGTGTTTGTGTGTTTTTTATTTTATTGTGTCTATCAACATACTAGAGCATTCTCGTTTGTTAAGTTAAAGCATCTTCTTTTTTACATATATTTTTCCCCTGTGGAATGTTTCCCTCTATTATATTAATATAAATAATTAACTATTCAAACTGAAATGAATCACTTACAACACCTGCATTACTAAACAGAATGTCTCGAACTAAAGCAATGGTTATCAGTAGTACCAACAACGCACAATAAATGAAAACGCTCTGTTTCTTGCTACAACATTTTCGCCAACCCACAAGGAATTGAAAACTTAATACACAATATTGGACAAAGACATTAGCACATTCTTTCTCTGCATGCCTAATCTGAAATGGGTTATAGAAAATGGACTATTCATATTATCACACTGGTCGATTAACAATATTAAACAACACAGAATCCTTCATCTCATGGTATACATAACAAAAGTGGACAAAGCACGTTCTTTTCCAGCACTTTTCATATGTTAAAATTAAAAGCTAAAATAATACAGGAACACAAACAGGAGTCAAGAAAAACACTGAAAACTTTATTGCTTCAGATAAATAAAGAAATATTCGTTTTCTTGTAATGTTGTACTGACTCAGCACAACATAGCCTTATGTCACTTTGATTGCATTCACATGTGAGTGCTGGAGATGAAGTACATGTGACTGATATGATTTTTAAACAACTGTATGTCGGATATATTTGAGAAGAGAGCACATGTTCATTTCAAGTTTTTTGTTCCAAATCACCAGTACTATTACCCCTGCCTGACACCATGTATATGAAACACAGCCAGCAGAGTAATTGAGAAGGCTTACAACTGATTCACGGCCATCAGCTTAACCTTTGATCTTACAAAGACTTACATTTTCAATTGTAAACAAAAATGAGTAGTTGGTTGCAAAAAAAGAGGTGAATGGGGATACACTGAATGAGGCTTCATTTGTGAAGTTCCTAGACATTCAGATGGATAATAAGCTGAGGTGACACTAGCATGTGGAGAAGTTAACAAAAAACTGAGTTCTGCCTGCCTTAGAAATCTCTTCATGAAATTAACATGCAGACTGGATTACCTGTATACTTTTTCTCAATACTGTTCTATGGTATTATCATATGGGGCAATGAATGAATGCTCAAAAAAACTATTTATTCTACAGAAGCATGCAGTAAGTGTGGAGTGTAGCCATGTATGGAAGTGAAACATGGACAATAAATAGTTTGGACAAGAAGAGAATAGAAGCTTTCGAAATGTGGTGCTACAGAAGAATGTTGAAGATTAGGTGGGTAGATCACGTAACTAATGACGAGGTATTGAATAGGATTGGGGAGAAGAGAAGTTTGTGGCACAACTTGACTAGAAGAAGGGATCGGTTGGTAGGACATGTCCTGAGGCATCAAGGGATCACAAATTTAGCATTGGAGGGTAAAAATCGTAGAGGGAGACCAAGAGATGAATACACTAAGCAGATTCAGAAGGATGTAGGTTGCAGTAGGTACTGGGAGATGAAGGAGCTTGCACAGGATAGATCAGCATGGAGAGCTGCATCAAACCAGTCTCAGGACTGAAGACCAAAACAACAACAACAACAATGCAGTAAGAATGTATAAAGTCGATAACCAAACATTTTGCAGAACCCTCTTTGGAGACCACGGGATTCTTACACTTACATGCTAATACATATATGTCATAATGGTATTTATAGTTAATAAGAGTGAACTTAGGAAGAACTGTGTAATACACAACTGGTATACTAGAAGTGAGCCAACAGCCTTGCTGCAGTTGGTCACACCAGTTCCTGACAGATCACTGAAGTTAAGTATTGTCGGGCTTGGCTACCAAGCGGATGTGTGACAGTCCAGGTCTGCCAAGTGCTGTCAGTAAGTGCAGTGCACTCGTTGCTTATCAAGCCAATTGAGGACCTGCTCCAGTGTGTAGTAGTGGCACTGGTTGCAAAAACTAACAAAGGCCTGGAGAGCAGTGTGCTGACTACATGCCACTCCATCTCCAAATACAGTGATGCCTGTGGGCTGAGGATGACACAGCAGTCAGTCAGCACCATTAGTCCTTCAAGGCCTATTCAGATGGAGCTATAATAGAAGTTGAAATAATTTCCATTCTCTTCTAGGATTCAGAGTGGAGCCCTGTGCTCTGGTTCAAAAGCCTGTAATGAGTTGCCAATGCACATTAAACATCAGGTTGAAAATTCGTAAATACTTAAAAACAAAATAAAATAACACTCGTTAGCCACTCTTACAATTTATCCAAATACTACCTAAATTATGTAGAGCTCTAATATTTAATATAACCAGATCTTGACTTTGCCAGTATACTGACATATGGTCTGTATAAAGTTACAACAATGCTTTGTTAGAAGTATTAGACAAAAACAACAGCTGTGTAATGTGGGGCAGTTGAATTTCTCAGAGTAACTGTTTTTCTCCAAATATCAAAAAAACACATGCAAAGAAATTAGAAGTGATTCTCATAACTACCAGTGTGAAGAGGTTTGCATTAATCACAATTTGTTGTTAGTACATTGTAACAAAGTAACTTTAAGTGCCTGTGCCTGCTCCTACCCATTAATGAATAACTTAAGTTTTTCTCCTTACTGGAATTTACAGAAAATGATGTGCGTTGGATGAATTCTCTATCATCCTCTTCTAAATTGTAGAATTACTTACATATTATAACACCACTTTGATGTCACTGCAATTCCATCTGATTAGTTTCATTTTCATCCTATAAGCTATCCTACTAATTAGATTTTATAGAGAAACATCCCACGTGGGAAAAATATATACAAAAAGAAAGATGCTGTAACTTACCAAACGAGAAACCGTTGGTATGTTGATAGACAAAAAAAAACACACACACACATCCATCCGCACATATACAGACACAGGCAGACATAGGTACATGCAAAGAGGACGGGCAGAGATGACAGTCGAGGCGGAAGTAGAGAGGCAAAGATGTTGTTGAAAGACAGGTGAGCTACAAGGGGCGGCAATTTGAAATCAGCGGAAGGTGAGGCCTGGTGGGTAACGGGAAGAGAGAATATATTGAAGGGCAAGTTCCCATCTCCGGAATTCTGATAGATTGGTGTCAGTGGGAAGTATCCAGATAACCCGGACGGTGTAACACTGTGCCAAGATGTGCTGGCCGTGCACCAAGGCATGTTTAGCCACAGGGTGATCCTCATTACCAACAAACACTGTCTACCTGTGTTCATTCATGCGAATGGACATTTTGTAGCTGGTCATTCCCACATAGAAGGTTTCACAGTGTAGGCATGTCAGTTGGTAAATCACGTGGGTGCTTTCACATGTTGCTCTGCCTTTGATCATGCACACCTTCCAGGTTACAGGACTGGAGTAGGTGGTGGTGGGAGGGTGCATGGGACAGGTCTTACACCGGGGCGGTTATAAGGGTAGGAGCCAGAGAGTAGGGATGGTGGTTTGGGGATTTCATAGGGATGAACCAAGAGGTTAAGAAGGTTAGGTGTACGGTGGAAAGACACTGTTAGTGGAGTGGGGAAGATTTCATAAAGGATGAATCTCATTTCAGGGTAGGATTTGAGAAAGTCGTATCCGTGCTGGAAAGCCACATTCAGAGTCTGATCCAGTCCCGGAAAGTATCCTGTCACAAGTGGGGCACTTTTGGGGTTCTTCTGAGGGAAGTTCTGGGTTTGAGGGGATGAGGAAGTGGCTCTAGCTATTTGCTTCTGTACCAGGTCGGGAGGGTATTTGCGGGATGCAAAAGCTGTTTTCAGGTTATTGGTGTAATGGTTCAGGTATCCAGGACTGGAGCAGATTCGTTTGCCACGAAGACCTAAGCTGTAGGGAAGGGACCATTTGATATGGCATGGGTGGCAACTGTCATAATGGAGGTATTGTTGCTTGTTAGTGGGTTTCATGTGGACGGATGTGTGAAGTTGGCCATTGGACAGATGGAGGTCAACGTCGAGGAAAGTGGCATGGGATTTGGAGTAGGACCAGGTGAATCTGATGGAAACCAAGGAGTTGAGGTTGGAGAGGAAATTCTGGAGTTCTTCTTCACTGTGAGTCCAGATCATGGAGATGTCATCAATAAATCTGTACCAAACTTTGGGTTGGCAGGCTTGGGTAATCAAGAAGGCTTCCTCTAAGCGACCCATAAATAGGTTGGCGTATGAGTGGGCCATCCTGGTACCCATGGCTGTTCCCTTTAATTGTTGGTATGTCTGGCCTTCAAAAGTGAAGAAGTTGTGGGTTTCGGATGAAGCTCGCTAAGGTAATGAGGAAAGAGGTTTTAGGTAGGGTAGCAGGTGATCGGCGTGAAAGGCATATTTGTATATAAGGAAGTGGCATCAACAGTTACAAGGATGGTTTCCAGGGGTAACAGATTGGGTAAGGATTCCAGGCGTTCGAGAAAGTGGTTGGTGTCTTTGATGAAGGATGGGAGACTGCATGTAATGGATTGAAGGTGTTGATCTACGTAGGCAGAGATACGTTCTGTGGGGGCTTGGTAACCAGCTACAATGGGGCGGCCGGGATGTTTGGGTTTGTGAATTTTAGGAAGAAGGTAGGGGTGTGGGGTGTCGGTGGGGTCAGGAGGTTGATGGAGTCAGGTGAAAGGTTTTGTAGGGGGCCTAAGGTTCTGAGGATTCCTTGAAGCTCCGCCTGGCCATCAGGATTGGATTACCTTGGCAAACTTTGTATGTAGTGTTGTCTGCAATCTGACGCAGTCCCTCAGCCACATACTCCTGACGATCAAGTACTACGGTCGTGGAACCCCTGTCAGCCGGAAGAATGACGATGGATTGGTCAGCCTTCAGATCACGGATAGCCTGGGCTTCAACTGTGTTGATGTTGGGAGTAGGATTAAGGTTTTTCAAGAAAGATTGAGAGGCAAGTCTGGAAGTGAAAAATTCCTGGAAGGTTTGGAGAGGGTGATTTTGAGGAAGAGGAGGTGGGTCCCGCTGTGACGGAGGACGGAACTGTTCCAGGCAGGGTTCAATTTGGATAGTGTATTGGGGAGCTGGATCATTAGGAGTAGGATTAGGATTATTTTTCTTTTCCGGGACTGGATCAGACACTGACTGTGGCTCTCCAGCAGTGATACGACTTCCTCAAATCCTGCCCTGAAATGAGATCCATCCTTCATGAAATCCTCTCTACTCCACCAATAGTGTCTTTTCGCCATCCACCTAACCTTCGTAACCTCTTGGTTCATCCCTATGAAATCCCCAAACCACCTTCCCTACCCTCTGGCTCCTACCCTTATAACCACCCCGGTGTAAAACCTGTCCCATGCACCCTCCCAACACCACCTACTCCAGTCCTGTAACCTGGAAGGTGTGCATGATCAAAGGCAGAGCCATGTGAGAAAGCACCCACATGATTTATCAACTGACATGCCTACACTGTGAAGCCTTCTATGTGGGAATGACCAGCAACAAACTGTCCATTCGCATGAAAGGACACAGGAAGACAGTGTTTGCTGGTAATGAGGATCACCCTGTGGCTAAACATGCCTTGGTGCACGGCCAGCACATCTTGGCACAGTGTTACACTGTCCGCGTTATCTGGATACTTCCCACTGACACCAACCTATCAGAACTCCGGAGATGGGAACTTTCCCTTCAATATATTCTCTCTTCCCATTACCCACCAGGCCTCAACCTCCACTAATTTCAAGCTGCCGCCACTCGTACCTCACCTGTCATTCAACATCTTTGCCTCTGTACTACCGCCTCAACTGACATCTCTACCCAACCTCTTTGCATTTACATATGTCTGCCTGTGTCTGTATATGTGCGGATGGATGTGTGTGTGTGTGTGTGTGTGTGTGTGTGTGTGTGTGTGTGTGTGTGTGTTTGTTCCATCCTGTTGTTCCTTCTTTGTGACTTGAAAGCAAAGTTTTTAATCATACCAATTGATTGTTAGCCAAAAGATACCACATCTGCCTGTGGTGCTGCCACATTTCCAATTACAGAACACTGTTTGATTTTGTGCTTGGGATGTCTCCCTTAGTCTTTGATAGTACCCTACCGAACCTGCAAGGCAGCAGATTGTCCTCACATGATTCAGCCAGTGGGCCAACACTTTTTGCCACACTCTTGGATTTAAAACTGTACGATCCTCTGGGCAAACCCATCCTCTTGTACAGCACTGAAACTTGATCACTCTGTAGAGATGACAAATGGAGACTAATGTGGACTGAGATACAGTTCATGAGAAGAACTGCTGACTACACTCTATGGGCCAGGAAAAGATCTGATGACATCCTCAAAGATCTCAAAGTAATTTGAATACTTAATCCAGTGTAAACTACACAACATCTTGGAAAAAACATGTACTATGGATGAAGACTGACTGGATACCCCAAAAAATTCTCAAATACTAACACAGATGTAGAAGATACGTATGCAGTTTAGGAAGGAGATGGACTGAGATGATAACAGGTCACTAGGCCTAATACTGGATTGGGGAAAAAAGGCTTTTCTCTTCCACTTATGACCAACAGTAATTTTGAATAAGAATAACATTTGAAATAAAAGACTTCTTGAAAAAGTTAAATGTTTATTGAATGGTGGAGAATGAGGTCTTATAAATAAGCTATAACAATAAGAAACAAACAACTTTCAGAAACACTGAAATTTTACATTCACAAAAAATGTTTCCACATGAACCAAATGTACCATTGTCATCAGAAGTTTGAAAATTACCTTGTGAATAATAAATTTTGATGATATCCTGCTTGAATACGATATTGGTTATTTCATGTAACTATTTTATTGCCTTGGAGCCCAGAGACACTGACTGTGCATGTGTGAGTTGCTGTTGTGTGAATGTGTATGTGATTTCTACTTCTGAAGAAGAACTTCGTCTGAAAGCTGAAATATTTCTAGCATTCGTTTATACTGTGCGTGTCTGTGACTCAAATGTCTGCTCTTTGTGGTGTGTAGCAATCTACCCTTGCCATATTGTTGTTACTGTATATGTCTTATAAACAAAGAGAGATCAGAAAAGGGAAGAAAACAATATTGTCATTGTGAATTACAGTCAAAAAGATAGAGGAAAGTACTTGGAGAGTTTTTAAGAGTGTTTGCAAAGGAAATGCTAAAAGTAAAATGGTCTGACAGAATGAGGAATTAAGCAGCACCTCTAAGAACTGGAGAGGAGAAAAATGGTGGAAATTGTAAGACTGAAGGAAACATCTTGGCAGGGACATGTATTGTCAAGAAATTGTCTCTATGAAGGCCATTCAGGGCACAATTCCAAGTGAAAGGGAGGGGGAGGGAGACGAAAACTTGGAATGTTGGATGAGATTAAATTGGAAGAAGTATTACAAATTAAGTAGGAGACTCAGGGCAGAGGAAAGTTGAGTGTTTTTGCTTACTCACTCATTCACACATTGTGTTTTATAAATTCCATAATGAAGTGAAGCCTTCATGCATGTGAAGCAAGTCAAGTTATACACTTACATGATGCAGCTATCACTGTTGTCTATAACCCCTAATCTGCTCAAATTTACAACAATGGTAATTAATTCCACATTAGTTTATAAATGTATGTTAGGGTAAAACAGCCTCTCTACTCAGCTGCTGATTTCATTTAATACTTTAATCAAAGCATTTATATAACTTTACACATACCACTATCAACTGTCTGAAACTCAAAGGCAGGATCTACCTAGTACCAATATTAGTTACAAGGAATTTAATGTGCAAGTACAAATAACTTGAGAAATTGTACAAAGAGTCACTAATGAGATTTTTGTTTACTTTGCTTCTAAATGTTTGGGATTTTTCAATCTATTGCCTGATGTCTACCAGCATCTTTTTATAGACGGACAAACAGATGGATTGTCTATATGAATATTATTGCTACTTTTTGTACTGTGGTTATAAATTACATGTTCAACTTCAAAACAAGCAACACTTAGCTCTTGCAGTAACCCTTCAACTTCACAAAACATGTAACCCAAAGTACAGATGCTAAGGCAGTAATTAACTTTATCATAGATACCACTCAGCCATTCTGTGTAGCAGAGGAGTCATCATTTATGGACCTTACATGTCAGGGTGTGACAAAGTCTTTGTTAGTTACATCAAGAAAAACTGTAAGTGAAAGATTAAATAAGGACTTTGGCAGAAATGATTATCAAATCCAAGATGAGCTTGAGAACGTGGATGTGGTGACACTGATGTATGGAGCAAAGCAAAAGGTACTCTCAAAAATCTCATTTCATTTATTTACTTAGTCTATTTTGAAATTTAATGAGGAGTTCAATACAGTTCTGAGTAGCTTTTCTTGTGTTACATACGATGCTCTGGCCATGGAAACACATAACACGTTGTTGGAACGTCACAGATAAAATGAAGTACATAGCACCACACCAGAAAATAGCACAAGCTTTTCAAAGGCAAAATATTCAGAGGCAAAATATTACAATGAACACGAAGACAATAGTGAAATTGATGATGAGTAATATGATTTACAGTTTATAAATGTCTCCAGTATGTTAGAACCAGTAAGTAGAACTGAAAATGCTGAAGAGGAGATACTATTGCCCCCTCACTGCTGTTGTGCACATCATTATATTAAATTTTATTGCCATGAAAAATATTGAATGTGCACTTGAAGAAACTGAGAAAGTTTCAACTAACTCCATTGCAAAGTGCTCCAAGCTTTGGAACAAAAAAAGGAAAAAAATCAAGCAGCACAAGATGGAGACCATATTAAAGATATTTGTTAATGCCTGCAATTATGAGACGGAACTTGATGTATGAGGCTATCCAATGGATCTGCATATTGATGGTTAGTGGCAATGAAAAAGCTGACAGTTGCATGGATTTTTGTTCATTACCAAGACTAACCGCTGAAGAAGTTAGTTTTCTGAAAGAATATTGTGAAGTGATGAATCCACTGGCACAGCCTCTGAACTTGCTACACAGTGAAGACAAATATTTATGGGTTTCCTTCCACCAACTTAGACTGTTTTGAAACAAATGTTGAATAAATTATCCACTAAGCTGACAATGTGTAGGCGTCTACTTGATGCAGTTCTTCTGGGATTGCAGGGAAGATTTCAACATGCATTTGAAAATGAACATTGATTGCATGTTAATGCTGATAAATTATGGCTTACTGTTATGTATGGATCTAGGTGTAGAGGCTGTTGTAAGCTAATAGTTTACAACATTGCTATATTTTTACTATGTAATATTTTGGTATGTAAAACATAATGTACAAATAGCTGTAACTCTTCTGACGACATCGATTGCATGTAGGTGCTGAAAGATGGATAAAATAAATAAATAAACATCACATCCTGTCTCCATGCTTCTGCCAAAATACAAAACCAAATGGATGGGTCAACCACATGCCTCTGCAGCCAAGGAGCACATGCTGGAAGCCGTACTGCAAACATCATGTGTATGAGACACTGACAGGAAAGAAGCAGAGGTACTGAAGGATGGGGAGGAAGATTTTCTTCTGCTTTGAGCCAAAATGCACTTACCTCATGTGCTCAACACAATCTTGAATAATTTTTCTAAATTCTTCGACAGATGCTCAACGCATCTCCCAAATTAAGACCCCCTTCACTAAATAAAATACAAGCATACTGGCAACTTTTTGTTGAAAATGAACAAGCAGTTCACCTGATACAAGAGGCTGTAGACAATGTATTTAATTTTTGATTGACATTAATGGTTGTTTCCTTCCTTCAGGTACAGTAACTACAGTTGTAACTAAGTTACTTTTCTTGGGAAGCAGCTTCAATTGTAACTTAGTTATTTTAAAAAAGTAACTTTCCCAATTTGAGAAGTAATTTATAATTTACAGCAGAAAATTTCACCATCTTATCTCTTAATCTTACCAGTGCCAAGGCATGAGATACTGTATGTCGACCTTTTGGAAATATTGTAATCTAGTCATTTATGTTTTTTTAATGAATTCCTCTACAAGATTCCACATTTATTTTAAATTTTTCTGTTACATTCAGTACTTCCAAGTTCAGGGCCTTACTTCACACATTATGATCTCTTTAAAAATTATGTTGAGGGTAAAAGTCGACAACATCTCCAGAATGAGGATTGTGTTCTGCAATGTTGTTAACATTGAACTGGGTTGTCATATGATGGTATACCATCTTATGTTTACAGTTTCTGCAGAGTTTGAAGCTTATATTATTACACATATTTGTTGCATTTTCACAATTTTTTTTCGTAACAGTAATGGTAAATTACTGTTGCTGCTCCAGGTACAAAGAGAAACACATAGAAGGAGAAAAAGTGCGTGTTCAGTGTTGCACGAGTACTTTGACGTACTGTGCTGTTTTGGCTGCATTTTGAATAGATGTTTTGAACCTATTATTTTGTGTGCAACATATGTAGAATTGTTGAGCACAGTCTTTGGTCATCTGAGCAGTAATTTCTTGGTATTCATACACATAAAACGCAATTGAAATCCACCAGCCAAAAACTGATCATTTCTTTTGACAATGATAAACCTCAAAATAGACAAGTAGACGTTTGGTTCTTTTCTTGTTTATACATTTCTCATAGCAAACACCTACGTAATTTATAGTCTGTTTTTAAACGGAAATATTCTTCACATGTAGTCCTATGTAACATGAAGAATCACAATTATGGGGAATAAAAATCACGTAAAAAAAAAAAAAAAAAAAAACACAAATGTTATTGTACTAAGTTGCCATCCAACTCCTTCATGTGTCTCACTGACCATGTCCCTTGATGATGTTACATGGTCCACGCCTCACTAGATAACACTGAAGAGCTGAAATGTTATGGGGGCAACTGTTCATGCAATCTTCTGTGTAACGACACGGGAATGGGGGGCAGAGGAGAGGAGAGTGAAACGTGCCATCAACCACACATTTTTCAACATTTCGAATAAATCGATCGATTTTTTTTCATTTCTTACTTAGTCCGTACACTAGTGCGGGCATGTACATAAAATGTGGTTAGTAAATACGTCAAGGTGCTACCAGTAAGCAAAGTTGTTTGCTAGTCTACAAGAAAGAAGAAAAACAGTTAAAAGCTGGAGAAAAAACGACGAAGAAGCGGGTGTATAAACGCTAATAAGCGGCAAATTCGGAGTTTTTCAGACACTCTCAAAGGCACTGGTTTGCTATCAAGTCGCTTTGCAGTGCTATCACAGCAAAAATTTACTGCAACAGACTCAGCAATACGATTAAGTGCCGTATATCGTCAAAAGGTGCCATGGCCCCCAAATCCACGGCACCTGCGAAGATAATCTGTCCATAGTTGCCATGTAATGACCCTAAATGTGCAGGGATCTATAGGGACAAACCACAGCGTCCCAAGATAACGTGACCCGGCTCGCTATGTGATTATGTAAGTTGACAACACATAACCCGTTCTGGGCATCTGCATGCTAACCTATACTGCAGTTCACAACAAAAACGACGTCAAACGCACTTATCGAAGGTCGAGGGACCTGCTATCGACTTTCGTTAACATTCAATGCTGGGTGCTTGCGGCAAAGTTACAAAATCAACTATTGTTAAAAGGGACAATTAGTGTGCTATGCTTGTTCATCGTAAGTGGTTCTTAGTTCGTCCCAGGAGAAATTCAATTAGTCGTTGTTGGTTGGTAGCAGGACTAAGATAAGTCCGAATTGGCGTTAGACATGGGAGAGTTTCAGTCAAATGCTACATTCGTTGAGAATTCCATGAGATTGTTATCGGCTTGTTTGAAAGATATTTACACCGATCTATGATAATTTTGATCTCATTTTGTGGGGTGAGAAGTGTCAAGTGATTGATTTGTATGGAAACTTAGAATTTTGCGTGATGTATCAGTAGTGGCCATGGTATATTGTAGTTTAGGATTGGTTTCTCGTGGTTGGTTATTTTATGTGAAAACAGTTACTGAACGAAATGTATGTTGAAATTCAGTTGTTTGTAGGCGATCTGCATCTTGGTTTGATTGGAGATTTTCTATTTTGTTGTAGGAGATAAGTGACGTTAATACGTGAAGGCGGTATTTGAATTTGAAGGCGAAGAAAGCACATACTAAGGGAATAGTGCCTTTGTGTTGTTGCATTAGTGGATTTGAAGGCGAAAGCATGCACTTCGCAAATAGTGATTTTGTGATATTGTGTAACAGCTAGTTTCGCGACTCCAGAGTGAGCGTTGATGTATTTTAATTAATAAAAGGAAGTCTGTATATAGATACACGGACGTGTTATCTTCGTAATTAGGGTAATGGATGTCCAGTGGTTGTAAGTGATACAGTGAGAATCAGTCTAAGTTAGTAGGAGGTTTGCACGCATGGCGTCGAATTTAGTAGCTTTTCTTATAAAACACTACCTGCGAAACAAGAACCATTGTTACTGAGGACTCGCTAATTGTCTCTCCTATCGTGCGAGTGTTGTGTTTTAAAGAATTTCAACAATGGTCATGGGAAGTCAATGCCTGAAGTGGGATTAATTTTGTGTCCATTTTAAAGTTCAAGAAGTTTACAAATGGAGGTGACACACAGATTTTTTTCTTTTTTTTCGCTTGGAGGGGTTTGTTTGATTGGCCAGCACTCGTAAAATCGAAGCTTACTTCTGTCTGTTAGGGAAAGAAAACAGACAATAAAAACAGAAAAGTTTCTGTTTTAAAAATAAAAATTGTGGTCTGAGTCTCATTTTAAAAGTAAAGTTCAGTTTTCTAGCAATCGTAAGGCAAAGTAGTAAAAGGAAGTAAAAAATTAGATAAAGAATAGTCTGCAACATTGTAAAAACTAAGATATTAATTCCCAAAGAAGTAGGAATATTAGTTCAGATTTGTTAATTTCCAAGGAGAGAAATTATTTCATATTTCTCAAGTTAACATGAAGAGAAATTACCGCCTGGATTTTATTTAAGATGATTAATTCTTGAAAGAAAGATAAACTAATTATTTCTAAGAGTGTGAGAAGTTCAAAAAGAATTTATACGTTGATATTCAAGTTACGTAACGATATTGTAGTAGCACTGTGGTAGTAGCGTGTTTACTGTGTGCAGAAGTTATCTCTGAATAATGACCTCTATTAAACCAGACAGTAAATTACATCTCTGAAAGTGCGACGTAAAATAAATATTATTTAAAAATGCGGAGAAGCTGTTCCTATATAATCTAGTTGTGGTTTTGAATTGGAAAGATATAATACGGTATTGTGTAGCACAACAGCTTTTCTGTTACGCCGTTGTTAGCGAAGTGGGTTCTAGTGGAGCTGGGGATAAAACCCGTCGGCTTTGACCAATGACGTCATACATTACTCACAGATAATAATGTCTTCACTTTCAGCCATAGATAATAAAACAGTTCTGTGTTCCGGAAAAGTGCTATTATTGTACATCAAAATAACTGAGTGTGATTTTAAAAGAGATCGCTACATACAGCTCAAAATATCCTTCATGTGCATTTATTTAAATAATTGGTCGTTTGCAATTCATTTGGTACTTAATTTCATTCTTAGTGTTATTGAGGTAATTTGGACTATTAGTTTCTTATTTTAGGACAATTATTAGTATCTCATTTTCGTTTGTAGGTATGGATTTATTGTTCTGACGAACCTGGGTGATTTGAGAGAGGCTATGCGTGTAGACATGTTGATCACGATTTGTTTTTTTACAAATGTGTGGTCTCGTTGCCGAGTATGTTCGATGTCGTGAGTGCGGCGAACATATGCGCCTCATTAGTGTATCTCGTCGCCGTACTCACGACTTATTTGTATGGTTCTGCAGCAAAGATCAGTTGTGGCGCTCCGTTAGACGAGGAATGTGGTTCGAAAAATCTAAGCTCCCCTTGACAGACATTATGAAAAACATGTACTGTTGGTGTTTGTGTGGCTGTGTGTCCATGATGTGTGAGTAAGCGTACAGTTGTGGATTTTTACTCTTTTTGTAGCCACGTTTGTGGGGAATACATGAAATATAGGGGGCCATTGGGGTTGGGGGGGGGGGGGTGTTACAGTCGAAATTGATGAGTCGCATTTTGACAAAAGGGAGTACAACAGGGGGAACCTCTGGTGGGATTATGGGTTTGGGTAGACGGGGGGGGGGGGGGGGGGGGGCTGTAGTTTCGGGTCTAGAGTGTGACGATGTAATGTATAAAGTAGTACCCAATCGAAGGAAGGAAGCTTTGGTCAGCTTGATTGAAGATCACATTGCAGAGGGTTCCTTTGTAATTTCAGATGGTTTTTCTTCTTATAGGGATTTAGGGGAAACGGGTTATCAGTATCTCATAGTTAATCACAATATTGAGTTCAGATCTTTATCCACAGGCGCTTGCAAAATTATCATAGGGGGTTATTGGTCAGCTGTGAAATCTCTTGTAGGGTAAGGGGAAACGTCGGATTTCCCCACTTCAAAGTCACTTAGACGAATATTCATGGAGGCGCAGTATTCCCCAAACATATTGCCCATTTAAAAGTTGTGTTAAACGTGTTGGGCAAATGTACTGTCTGATATATGTTAGCTACACATTAGAGCGGGGGGAGGCATTGGGGAGGGGGGTGCATGTGTATTTCTGTGTGGGTCTGTCTTTCTGTCTGTTTGTGTTTGTGTGTGTGTGTGTGTGTGATTTCATAATGTTTTGTTTGTTGTGTATGTGGGTATGTGATTTTTGTTCATGTCTTTCTAGGCAAGCTTCGATTCTTTTAAGAAGTTGCCATGAGGTAAGTTCAGTTCTCCATTTTTTTCTTTTACTGCATTTGAGTATTTCGTTGTTATATTACACCATTACGTATGTTTTCGTATACTCCAGTACGTAATAGAAATTTCGCAGCTGTCGTTCTTCTTTCGTTTCCCAGCACTAGTATCAGTATGATTTTTTTCGAATCTGTACTAGGAATATTAAAGGCGAAACGCCCGACACAATTAAAATTTGTATCCCGGCCTTCACATGACTTTTACACTGAAACTACCTATTCGAAAAGAACGACATATGTAACATTGTTGAGACTTACCTATATTTGTCAACTGGAGAGCATGATACTGATGTTGTGTATAGCCATATAGCTCAACTAAAGAATGGGATACTATTGTCACTGCTGCAATCAAAACTATAATTTTCAGTCGATACTATTAGCGTCGAAGGCAAAAAAAAAAAAAAAAAAAAAAAAACCTGTAGTCCATTGTGAAATACGGGATACAAATTGTATGTGTGTCGTCTTATTGCCTCTTCACGTAGTGATCTGTGGGGTATTTGTTATATATAATCCTGACTGTCTCTTTACAATCAGCAGTGGCACATGAAAATGATAAAGTACCACATGTAGTTGATAGGCTAGACGCTGTTGAAAAAGCACCCAAATAAATGGACTTTGCTTGTTGTTCTGGAAAACAGTTTTCAACGAACTTATTCTAAAGCACCACCTCACAGGGCAAAAAGGCCAAAGAGCTATAGAATGAATAAAGCTAGTACCTTGGGAGCTTACAGAGACTCAAATACTGCTAATCGCTTGGAGGATCCACATAAAAAATTACTCACTTCTTTCACATCTGGAAGACAGTCTTTCGCCTTGGTGTCGTTTTGCATTGCCTCTTGGGTCAAAATACTCAAAGAATGGGCCAAACAGTAAACATGCAGAACTCGTGGTTCAATTTATTTGTTTTTTGGTTATAACCCAGACAAAGCACCTGTCATATTCTCCGCTTTGTCAGTAGCAATAACTCTGCATGGCTTGATATCTGAAAAAAAACGAGTGACAACAACAGTTGTCAATGATACTTCAGCTGTAATAGACTCAGTATTATAGGAACCAAATAATAATTCATTAATTTGAAAATTATCACCACTGTTAATCGAAAGGAAATTGAAACTAGCTCTTGTTGACATGCATCGCTAGTTTCAAACACAATTATTGAACAGTAGTGAGAATATTTTACAATCCTTACCAAATTGTGTACGACTTCATTAAGAATAATAGAAGCTACTTCAGTTATCATGTCGTGTGAAAGATTTGTACGCCAAAACCAAGAGGACAAATTAGGGGTACCTTCAAACTCTAGCAATCAAACTTCCTGGCAGATTAAAACTGTGTGCCCGACCGAGACTCGAACTCGGGACCTTTGCCTTTCGTGGGCAAGTGCTCTACCATCTGAGCTACCGATGTACGACTCACGCCCGGTACTCACAGCTTTACTTCTGCCAGTATCTCGTCTTCTACCTTCCAAACTTATCATAATTTTCATCTCTGTGAGCAAGCATTGCTAATCCCCGCACCATGAGATAACACAGTGAAGAGAACATTCTCAACAGAGCTAAGTTTGCAGACATCGTTTCTCCCTTCTTACCCTTAGACAGGGCGCTTCAAAAAGGACTTTACAACTTCGAAAATTCATATAAATTAATGCATAGTATCTACAGAGGCGATTACAGTGTCAATTTGTAAGGAAATACACAAAGTTTTGTCTCAGGTAGTTCGTTAGTGCCGAACCACACCGTAAGGAGCGCTAGCGGCAGTTGCGTTGAAGATGTCTGCCTTCATTGGACCTGAGTGTGCTAGCTGTGTGTTTTGGTTTGAAGAATCGAAGTCGGCGACAACAGTTCAGAGTAATTTCCTACCAAGTACGCTAAAGATCCTCCCAGTAGGCCTACAATTTATGAGTGCCATAAATGTTTTGTAGAAACAAGGTGCTCAGTAGGACATGAGAAATCATCAGGTCATCCAACCACATCTGACAACGTCGTTGAGCGATTGAGACAACGTTTTGTCAACAGCCCTATGAAATCGATCCAGCGTGCATCTCGCGAACTGCAAATCCCACATACGACTATTTGGCATGTGTTGAGAAACCTTTTGCATTTGAAACTATACAGATTGTCGATCGTACAAGCAATAAAAGATACAGATAAAAGTGCTCACAAGAACTTCTGTGCCGATATGTTATTCGATTGCATGACGATGAACATTTCTGGGACAAAGTCAACTGACGAGCCGACTTTTCACTTAAGTGGCATGGTTAACACACGTAACTGTAGGATTTGGGGCAGTGAAAATCCTCATCAAACTTTGCAACATGTTCATGATAGCCCTAAACTGAACGTTTCTTGTGCATTGAGCGAGAACAAAGTGTATGGCCCCTTTTGTTTCCAAGAGAGAACCATCAATGAGATAGTGTATCTGGATTTGTTACATCCGTTTTTGATACCACAGATCAATGAGGATGATCAAGAACGAAACGTTTACTTCATGCAAGATGGTTCACCGCCCCGCTACCTGGCTGACGTCCGGGATTTTCTCAGTGATCGCTTTCCAGATCAATGGATTGGCTGTGATGTGGCAATTGCATGGCCCCCACGTTCCCATGACCGTACACCACTCGATTTTTTTCTTTATGGGGATTCATCAAGGATACTGTGTTTGTACCTCCTGTACTGGCTCCTCTTCCTGAAGGTAGAGTCAGAATTAATGCTGCCACTGAGCAAGTTACACCTGCAATACTACAGTGGCTTTGGGAAGAAATTGACATTCCGATGGGGTGTGTGAAATATAACCAACGGAAGCCACGTACAACATCTTTAGTCTAAGTTAAAATAACTCGATGTGTTTCCCTACAAAATGACACTAAACCCAGCTCTACATCTTCTTTCAATAAATTTATATGAACTTTTAAAATTGTAAAGTCCTTTTTGAAACATCCTGTACTGCATGTTCTCATCTTTATCAATTGAACTTTTCCAACTACAGCTAGACATAAGGTAATTCGATGTTTCATGACAAGCAAACCTTTCGAACGCTTTGTTTTAAGAAGAAAATCCGACTGAAAGAATGCTTTTATCACATCTTCGGCTTTTGTTTTCAAAAGTCCCACTAGAAGAACTTATTTCCTTACATACACAACAAAACACATTACCATACTTCTCGTCACACAACAACCACCTATATTTATCACTCCACTGTATTAAAAGAAAAGGCGACCACCAACTTGCCTGTTTTCTTTGTTTCATTTGATACTGCAGCCGAATCGGAGCCACATGAAGCAATATTACATATGCTATAGGCGAAACACTTTTCTTCATTGACGAATGCACAATGACCTTCTCCTATCAGAAACGAACTACAAGAAAGAAATAAACAAAATAAATTGTAACTTTCTGGCAGATTAAAACTGTGTGTCGGACTGAGACTCGAACTCTGGACCTTTGCCTTTTGCGGCCAGGTGATCAGCCAACAGAGCTAACCAAGCACGACTCACGACCCGTCCTCACAGCTTCAATTCTGCCAATACCACGTCTCCTACCTTCCAAACTTCACAGAAGCTCTTCTGCGAACCTGCAGAACTAGCACTCCTGGAAGAAAGGATATTGCGGAGAAATGGCTTAGCCGCAGCCTGAGGGATGTTTCCACAATGAGATTTTCACTCTGCAGCGAAGTGTGAGCTGATACGAAACTTCCTGACAGATTAAAACTGTGCGGCGGTCCAAGACTCGAACTCGGGACCTTTGCCTTTCGCGGGCAAGTGCTCTACCAAGAGCACTTGCCCACGAAAGGCAAAGGTCCTGAGTTCGAGCCTCAGTTCGCCGCACAGTTTCAATCTGTCAGGAAGTTTCATATCAGCGCACACACTGCTGCAGAATGAAAATCACATTCTGAAAATAAATTGTAATTCTAACTAATTGTAAATAGTACTGTGTTACACAATGAAAAATGTAAAATAAAATTTCTGCTCCACAATCAACGGTATTCAGTGGGTGAATATCTATCGACTCAAAGCAGGCAGTCTACCCTAATATGACAAAAGTCATGGGACAGCTCCTAATAGTGTGTCGGACATCCTTTTGTTGATCATAGTCAGCTTGACGTGGCATGGACCGAACAAGTTGTTGGAAGTCCCCTGCAGAAATATTGAGCCACGCTACCTCTGTAGCCGGCTGTAATATCAAAAGTGTTGCCAGTGCAGCACTTTGTGCACGTACTGACGTCTCGATTGTATCCCATAAACGTCAGACGCGATTCATGTCGGGCGATATGAGTGGCCAAATCATTTGCTTGAATTGTCCGAAATGTTCTTCAGGCCGATTACGAACAATTGTGGCCCAGTGACACGTCGCATCCTCATCTATAAACATCTGATCGTTGTTTGGGAACATGAAGTCCATGAACGACTAGAAATAGTCTCCAAGTAACCGAAAATAACCATTACCATGTAAATATAGCCCAAACAATTATGAGCCATCACCAACTTGAACAGTGCCTTATTAACAACTTGGGTCCATCGCTTTGTGGGGTCTACCGTCACACTCTAAACCTATCATCGACTGCTACCAGTTGAAATTGGTAATAATCTGACCAGGCCACGTTTGTCCAGTCATCTAGGGTCCAACCGATATGGTCAAGAGCCCGGGAGAGGCATTACAGGTGATGTACGGCTATTAGCAAATGCACTCACATTGGTTGTCTCCTGCCATAGTCCATTAACGCCAAATTTCGCCTCACTGATGCAACGAATACGTTTCTCATATGTCCCACATTCATTTATTCACTGGTGTATTCAACACGTTGTTGCTTGTCTGTTAGTACTAAAAACTCTACACAAACGCCTCAGCTATCGGCCAGTGCGTTGCCTGAAATTTGGTGTTCTTGGCACACTCTTAACACTGTGGATCTCGGAAGTAGTAGGAAGTTGGGGACACAAACACTTTTGACATCAAATTGATATACAAATCAATTAAATTGATCAATTAATCACCCCCACCCCAATCACATCCACCCCTGACCATACCCACCCCTGCGCCCAACCACCCCCACCCCCCTGGATGATGTCATGTGTTTTTCTCAGGCTGCATGTGGGCCCCAGCCCCCTACCCCCTCTTCACCTACCCCATCCCCCAATTCACCCTTTTGGCGGGAATTTCGAATTTTGCCGGAAATTTCTTTGTCCCAGGGCTGTGAGTCCCACACCACTGCCACCCACCAATTGACAGGAAATTAAAATTGACAGTATTCTTTCTGGGACTCGAACCCTGGTCCTCCTGGACGGAAAGCCCAAGGGCACCCCTGTAACACAATTATACCACCAGAGGCACTTGGAATTGACAGCAAATTACAAATGGCCATGCCGTTTCCGGGATTGGAAACTTCATTCTATTGGATGGGAAGCCCAAGTGCACGCCCCAACACATGGAAACTGTCCGGACACAGGAGAGGAAGGTTAGGTTAGTATACTTTATTTATTTTGACTGGGAAACTGATGCAAAGATCCATCCTAATTATGTAATTAATCATAATGATTGGGCCTAATTACACAACCATATGCATGGAGTTACACAAAGATGGCCTCAATAATTGACGATGCCATACAACTGGTGTTATCCTGCTGGAAAAAAAAATTCGCAATGCCACTTGAAACTAGTGACAGACACACTCAGAGCGGATGATCTGGACGTGTGTTCATCAGAGACAGTAAATTTGTAAGACTGGATGTCATGAACTGCTATATATATTATGACTTTTGAACTCTGTTAAGGTAAATACATTTTTTGTTCTCTATCAAAATCTTTCATTTGCTAACGATGCCTATCAGTAGTTAGTGTCTTCAGTAGTTAGAATCTTTTATTTAGCTGGCAGTAGTGGTGCTCGCTGTATTGCAGTAGTTCGAGTAACGAAGATTTTTGTGAGGTAAGTGATTGATGAAAGGTATAGATTATTGTTAGTCAGGGCCATTCTTTTGTAGGGATTATTGAAAGTCAGATTGGGTTGCGCTAAAAATATTGTGTGTCAGTTTAGTGTTGATCAGAATAGGCAAAGAGCGAAATGCTGAGTACGTTCAGTTCTGCTCAGCTGTTTGAAAATCAAATAATGTAAGAGGTTTATCAGCACAGTAATTCATTAATTTTTCTAAGGGGACGTTGCACCTTCACCTACAAGCTGGCGGGAAAAAGGCAGGGGTGTAAGGTACTATGTTTATTCTTTTTGGTGGAAAATCTGTTCCACTGACGAGATGCTCGTGTTGAGCAGAGAGGAGTTTAAAAAGTGTATTACCTGTAAGCATACAGTATATATCGCTGTTTGACGTTAGAGGTCGCTACAGATACCTGCTCAGAAACCGCCCTACAGCTCGGGTAATCAAAGCCAATTTATGCTGTCGCAACCGACGGAAAAAATGCGTCAGTTATAATTACACTTCGAACTTGTCATGAAAAAACCAGCCCTCGTAATGAACGGGTCATAATGCAGCACATATATTGAGGAAAATAGTCATCCTAAAAAGCTGCAGAGGGGGTGGTTGTTGAATGTGCATTCTCCTCGATGTATAATCACAAACTGCCCTCTCCCCTCCCTCCCTCCCTCCACCTATGGGGAGGAGACATGCTTCTTCAAACGGCCAGTTGCTCCGTCAACCGCCTTGCGGCATGTGCAGGCCGCTGTCTGCCCTTTGCTGTTTTTCTGCGGCTCAACTGCCACCGCTCTATGGCCACTCGCGATATGCGGCATGCCTTGAGGCGGTCATAGAAAATACAAATGGGAAATTTAGTAGCACAACCCTGCCTATTTGTAGAAAGCTCCAGATGGCGTTTTCAAAAGTCGGCTGCCTGCGAAACAGGAAGTCCCTTCCACCTAAAGCGACTACAGGCTCACAGTACAGTGTCTTCAGTACAATGTCGGGCGGTCAGTGTTACAACAGAGCGTGAAGCCGGCTTCCCTCAGAACAAAACCATGATAAATGAGGGTCTAGTACCTCCCGCTGCAGAAGTCGAACACGCGCCAGAACAAATGGACATGTCCAGCCCATAGAGGGCTACGCGCCCGCGACGGATCTTCCGCGCAGCGGCTCTCGCGCAGCGAGGGCGCCACCGCCACACCACGTGCTGACCGTGGCCAATAGCTGCTCCCCCCGGTTTCGTATATAGGGACCCGCTCTGCCCTAGTCCAGCAGGCTCTACAATGTAGTCCTGTCCACCGGTTACTACCCCGACCTGTGGAAAACCTCTTGTATCCTAATGTTTCTTAAACCTGGCAAACCGCCGTCCGCCGTCTCCTCCTACCATCCCATCAGCCTTACCTCGGTCTTCAGCAAAGTCCTGGAATCTATCCTCACCCGCCGCATCCACCAGCATCTCCACCAACACCGCCTCCTTCCCGTTACCCAGTGTGGCTTTCAGCTGTCCTTCTCTTCCGATGACCTTCTCCTTCACCTCACTCATCTCCTTTCCGACCAGCTTAATTCCCGTCGCTCCGCAATCTTCCTCTCCCTGGACCTCGAACGAGCTTATGACCGCATATGGCATTCCGGTCTCCTCTTCAAGCTCCAAACCTTCGCCCTTCCCATTAACTACGTCCATCTGGTCTCTCTCTCCCGCCGTCCTTCCTATGTCACCATCCATAACACAGATTCCTACACCTTTTTCCCCTCTGCCGGTGTGCCCCAAGGCTCCGTCCTCTCCCCCCTTCTGTGCCTTTTGTACACGGCGGACATGACGCCGCCGTCACCCCCTGTCAACCTTCTCCAGTTTGCCGATGACACTGTCTTCCTTGCCCTTGCCCCCACCCTGCAGCGCTCCCAACACCTTCTCCAATCCCATCTTGACCAGTTCACCGCTTGGTGCAACCAGTGGTTGCTCAAGGTCAATTCCTCCAAAACCCAGACGATCATTGTAGGCAAAACCACCCCTTCCTTCCGCCTCATTGATTTCTATCTCACCATCTATGGCCGACCTATCGCCCTCACTCCCACCCTTAAGTACCTTGGCGTCACCCTCGACCGTCGCCTCTCCTGGACTCCCCATCTCCGGACAATCCAAGCCAAGGCACGCTCCCGACCCCGTCTCCTCAAGCTCCTTTCCGGCCATACGTGGGGTCTGGACCCCTCCACCGTCCTTCACACCTATAAATCCCTCATCCACCCTATCCTTTGTTATGCCCATCCGGCCTGGATCTCCGCCCCCCCCCCCTACCTTTTATAAATCCCTCCAAATCCTTGAACGCCATGCTCTCCGCCTTGCCTATCGCATCCGTCTCCCCTCCCCCACGTGGATCCTGTACGATCTCATCCCCTTCCCCCACCTCCTCCTTTTCCTTGAAAGGATACGGATCCTGTACACCTCCCACAAACTCGATCCTCCTCATCTGCTTGTCTCACCCATCCTCTCCCACCCCCGACCGCTGCCGCGCCTGTATTCCCATGTCCCACCCGGTCTCCATCTCTCCACCCTCCTTACCCTCTCCCAAGATGGCTTCCGCCAGCTTCCCCTCCATGATGATATCCTCCTCCCCTCCATCTACCCCTCCTATCAACTTTCACCCTTCCCCCCCCACTTCCTGTGTCCTTTCCTTTAGGCACCCTCCCTCCCTTCCTTTTCCTTTTCCCCTGTCCCCTCCCTCCACCCCTTTTCCCCCGGGCTTCTCCTCCCCCTTCCTCCCTTCCCCCTGTCACCCCTGCCCATGGCGTCTGCTCTCCCCTCTCCCTCCCTCCGCCACTCCTCCTCTCTTGGCAGGTCCCCAGACTCATACACGGTTAGTGAACATTCGCGCGCACAAGATCAACGCCTCGCGTTCTGTGTGTGCCGTCGTTTTGTGGTTAAGTGGTTCAGTGTTATTCATTTTGTGCACCCACGTTCACGTGTGACAATTCTCGTTTCTGTCTGTGCCGATTGGGATGCCTACCGGGAATCCATTGCCTTACAGGTCGAAAGCCACCCCCTCACCTTTCACCACCCTGATGACATCACCCATGCCTCTTTCTTCCTTCAGAAGATCATCACTGACGCTGTGGAGGCTCATGTCCCTACAAAACTCATCCACCCTCACTGCCCTATGCTTCCTCCACAGGCCGTCCTTCTTCTGCGTGAATCCCGTGGGCTCTACCACTCCTTCCTTCCACTGCCTTACTGGTAGCCATCCCACCCCGCATTACCCCATCCTCCATGACAATCGACCCTTTCCTGACAACCTCAGTAAGGCTAACAATTTTGCTTCCCATCTATCCGAGGTCTTCCCCATTCCTGACTCCTGACGATCCCCATTTTGATTACTCCCTCTTCCCCACCGTCCTTGACCTCACTGACACCTCTGTCCCCCCGCTCGCCCCTAGCTTCCAGTACTTGGATCGGTTACCCCCCTCAGACATCAACACTCCCATCACCACACAAGACATCACACTCGTCCTCCGCTCCAAACGCAACACCACCCCTGTGGTCATGATGGCGTCACCTACCATCGCCTCAAGGAATCCCCTCCATCATTCCTGTCTGTCCTTGCTACTCTGTACAATCTCCTCCTCTCCACAGGATTTTACCCCGACCTGTGGAAGACTTCCCGTGTCCTGCTGTTCCCTAAACCTAACAAACCCCCCTCTGATACCTCTTCCTATCGTCCAATCTGCCTCACCTCCGTGTTCAGTAAGGTCTTTGAGGCCATCCTCTCTCGCCGTATTCACCGCCACCTTAACCAGCACCACCTCCTTCCTCTTACCCAATGTGGCTTCCGGCCTTCCTTCTCCGCTGATGACCAGCTCCTTAACCTTACCAATCTTCTTTCCCTCCAACTTAACTCCCGTCGCTCCGCTATCTTTGTTTCCCTTGATCTCCAGAACGCCTATGACCATGCCTGGCATCCCGGGCTCCTCTTCAAACTCCAGACCTATGCTCTCCCCATCAACTTTGTCTGTCTCGTTGATTCCTTCCTCTCACATCGTCCCTCCTATGTGACTATCCACAATTCCAACTCCTGTACTTTCTATCCCTCTGCCGGTGTGCCCCAAGGTTCTGTCCTTTGCCATCTCCTGTACACTGCTGATATGCCCAAACCTCCCCCTCCTGTTCATCTTCTCCAGTTCGCTGATGACACCGCCTTCCTAGCTCTTTATCCAACCCTTCAATGGTCCCAACGTACCCTCCAAACCCACATTGACCAATTCACCGCTTGGTGCAACCAGTGGTTCCTCTGTGTTAATCCCTCCAGGACCCAGGCGATCAGCATAGGCTGCACCACCCACTCCTTCCGCCTCCATGATTTCTACCTCACCATTTATGGCTGTCCTATCCACCTCACTCCTACCCTCAAATACCTTGGCCTCACACTCGACCCCGCTACCTCACCTGGACTCCCCATCTCCTTACCATCCAAAACAAAGCTCACAACCGCCTCTGCCTCGTGAAACTCCTGTCCGGCCGGACGTGGGGTCTACATCCTTCCACCATCCTTCACACCTACAAATCCTTGATCCACCCCATCCTCTGTTATGCCAGCGTCGCTTGTATTTCCACCCCTCCCCGGTTCTATAAAGCCCTCCAAATCCTCAAACGCCATGCACTCCGCCTCGCCTTCCGCATCCGCCTTCCGTCCCCCACGAGCATCCTCTACGACGTCGTCCCCTTCCCCCACCTTCTCCTTTTCCTTGAACACATCCGCACACTATATATTGTCTGCCGCCTTGATCCCTCTCACCCCCTGGTGTCTCCCTTCCTCTCCACCCCCAACCAGTTGCCGTGCCTTTACCGTTGTCTCCCACCCTCTCTTCATCTCCACACCCTCCATTTCCTTTCCCAACACAACTTCCACCATCTACTCCTCCCGGATGATGAGCTTCGCCCTGACATCTACCCTTCCTACCAACTCTAACCCCATCTTCCTGCCTCCTCCTCAGGGCTCCCTCTCCTCCCCCTCCCTCCTCCTGAGCGGCTTCCCCCTCCTACTCTCCTTCGATCTCTTGTGCCTCCTTTCAGTGTCTCTGCACTCCCTCCTGCCCTGTCTTCCCTCTTCCTCTCCCGCCCCACGTGTCTCCTGCCCCTTCGTGAAACCACTGCTGCCCCCTCCTCTCTTCCTCCCGCCGCTTCCCCAGCTGCTCCATGCCCTCCCCTCCTTTTCCATCCTCTCTGACCTTTCGAGGTGGCGCAGTGGTTAGCACACAGGACTCGCATTCGGGAGGACGACGGTTCAATCCCATCTCCGGCCATCCTGATTTAGGTTTTCCGTGATTTCCCTAAATCGTTTCAGGCGAACGCTGAGATGGTTCCTTTGAAAGGGCACGGCCGATTTCCTTCTCAATCCTTGCCTAACCCGAGCTTGCGCTCCGTGTCTAATGACCTCGTTGTCGACGGAACGTTAAACACTAACCACCACTACCACTCTCTGACCTTTCCCTCGGCAGGTCCCACCTGGCAGTGTTATTCTTCGTCGTGTGTGCTCTAAGTGGGTTTCAAGTGTGTTGTTCCATAGTGTTTTTACTACTGTGGCCGACTTTTAACGTGTGCATGTCCATTCAGTGTCTTCTCTGAGTTTTGAAGACTCGCCAACTGTGTTTTCTTTTTTTTTTTTTTAACTTTCTGGTGACTTTTAACTGTCCTCCATGAACGTCTCCATCTTAGTCTATTTTTTACCTCCATTTTTCTCCCATTATTCTGTTTTAAGTTCCCCTTTCTCGCCTTATGTATGTAACATTTTATTCTTATTTTAAGTTGTTATGTCACTCGGCTGAAGAGCGGCGGATTGTGGCGCTGACAGCCCTCCCCTGCCCATATGGGGCAGGGGAATGAAATCACAATAAAGAAAAAAAAGTCTAGTCCAGCCAGTCTGGTACTCGCTCTGGATTGTGTCTCAATCTCGGCGGTACTGCGTTCTGGTCGTTGCTCGTTGTTGACGTTTGCCCGGCTCAGGTTCCGTTGGATTTACTGTTGGTGTTTGGTGTTGTGGTTTCGACAAGCCTCCGTTGTTTATCTCTTCCTTGTCGTGTCGGTCATAGTCGGTTGTTGTAGGTTGTCGTTGGTCTGTCGTCCGACTCGTCCTTGTGTTTACCCGGTGGTGCGTGCTCCACCACCTGCGGCTTCCCCGCCTGGCGGCTCCGATCCGCAGCCCAAGGCGTTCCCGCGGTTGGTTTTGGTTACTACAGAGGGTATCCCCAGCATGGGTTGTTTCTGTAAAGCAACAGCCTGCCGTTCTGTGCTGGAGAACAATTGTATTTGATGTCAACACATCCATTATCACACATCTATTAAAAAAGGAAAACACAATTACGACGATAATAAATGTCCTTTTCCCTCCAAAATGGGAACAGTCCATTTACTTTCAGTACTATGAGTAAAATCGGTATAGCTTTTACATTCAACTGTAGGATACAATTCGCATCTCATTATTATGCTACATCCATCGAAGTGTACCGCTGCCGATTACAGATGATCAGCAGATACATGCCCACCCTGCGTAAAATCAGGGGAAAAAAATCTTAGATTATTTTGCTGCAAAAACTACCGATTATCACAGAATGTCCTCGTTATTTCGAAACCATCGTCAGAGTAAAGAAAAAGCGATAATTGAAACTCTGAAGAAAGAACATTAAGCAATTTCTTTCAGCTTGATGGATAAATTACACGACCTGAGAGCGTCTCTTGTGTTCAGTGTCTGTAAATAAACTGTCTTGCACGTATGTATTACAAACTTTTCAGACATGTCAAATAACATTAGAGAATACAATCTTTCACGCCATTGGCTCACATGTCGCAAAAAACACAATCCTTTTATATTCGACAACAACAATCTGTAATTCAAGAGAACGTAGCTGTTTTGTACACTATTGCAGGTCCCCTTTTACCAGTGCGATGTTATATCTAAACGCAGTACAGTTACCGCCTGCAGAGTCAAAATAGGCCTCTTGAGCACCATCTGACCGTCGACAACCGTCACAGGTAATAAACACATCCCTAACACTACAAGCCCTCGGTATGCACACATATACCCTTTTATAACAAACATTAGTATCGGCTTTTATTTATTATTATCATCGTTGATTCCCCATTTAGGAGGGCATTAAAAGACAATCAATTTTCATGGCACATTTTTTGTCTCTTTCTTTTCTCTTCCCAAACACCTCTCATATATTCACCGTGTTTCTTCTTCCTCTCTTCTGTACACTTCTTTCCTGGTCTCTTCTCTTTTGGTGTTTCCCCGAATTTCTGTTTCCTGATTTTTTCTCTGTATTTTTCTCTGTTCGTTATTTCTTCTGTGGACATACTTAGCTTCTTGAGATCTTCCATGGGTTCCTTTGCCCATTTAATTTTCATCGTATTACTCATCACTACGTTAAAAATGTTCATCAGCCTATTTTCGTTTATCCTATAAATGTGCCCATAGAATTTAGCCCTTCTTTTTCTGATGTTGTCTGTAATTGTCTCTGTCTGTTTGTACAGTTCTTTTGTCGGTCTCTTTATCCAGATCCCCTGTCTCTGAACTGGCCCATAGATCTGTCTCAGAATTTTCCTTTCGTTCTTCCTCTGATTACTATCGTTTCAGAGGCATACACGGCTTCTGGAAAGACTACTGTTTTGTAACGTCTTAATTTGGCATTAACGGAAATACTACTTTTGTTGTAGTGCTTCCATGTAACTCTGTAAACATTTTGTAGCTTTGCAACTCTTTCTTCACGGCTGTCGAATTTAGTCCTGTTTTCTGTATAATCTCTCCCAGGTATTTGAAACTTTTGACTTGTGCTCTCTTTCCATACTTTGTTAGCAGTGGGTATCTGTTTGTGGATTTTTTGTCCATGTACTGGGTTTTTTCAAACGAAATTTTTAGTCCTGTTCTGGCTGCGATTTCATGTAGTGTGTCTAGGGCTTCTTTGGCTTCTTTTCTGTTATTTGTTATGATGGCTATATCATCGGCAAAGGCCAGACATTTTATGTAGATGGTTCTATTTTTGCGTCTCCCATTGACTCCTTCGTCCCATGTCCGGATTAGTTTCTCTAAAACTACGTTAAATAAAATGGGTGACAGGCCATCTCCCTGTCTCACTCTTGACTTGATTTCGAACGATTCCGAATGGTTCAAATGGTTCTGAGCACTATGGGACTTAACATCTGAGGTCATCAGACCCCTAGACTTAGAACTACTTAAACCTAACTAACCTAAGGACAGCACACACATCCATGCCCGAGGCAGGATTCGAACCTGCGACCGTAGCAGCAGCGCGATTCCGGACTGAAGCGCCTAGAGCCGCTCGGCCACAACGGCCGGCCAAACGGTTCCAAGACCTCTCCCATGAACTTCACTTTGGATTTTGTTTTTGTTAATGTTTCCTGGATTAGTTTTCTGGTCTTGTTGTCTACCTTAATTTCTTCCAGTGTACTGAAAAGTGTTTCTCTGTCTACGGAATCGTAGGCCTTCATGAAATCAACAAATGTTGGTGTGGTATTTCTGGACTTTCTCGTGGTCAATATTGTTCTCAGGCACCAGATCTGTTCACTGCACGATCTTCCCTTCCTGAACCCTGCTTGGTGCTCTCCGATATGTGGATCTATCTGGGGTTCTAGGTGATTCAAAAGAGCTTTGGATAGAATTTTGGCAGTAGCGAAATTCTTCTGTAGTTATTAGTGTATGTTTTCTCCTTTTTTGTGGAGGGGGTGTATTAAGGCTGACTTCCATTCTTCTGGCACCTTTTCTGTTTCCCAGCTGTTTTTGATTATTCTGTGTATATTGGGTGTAATGTTTTCATGGTGTAATTTCCACATTTCTGCAAGCAGTCCATCTTCTCCTGGTGCTCTGTTATTTTTCAATGGTTTAATTATTTTAACTATTTCTTAGTGTATTGGGGGTTCGGAGTCCTGGTTAGGTTCTGGTTTTGTAAACTGTAATCTCTGTTTTGGTTCATAACATATGAGTAATGTGTCGAAGTATCGAGCATATATTCGAGCAAATATTTCACAGTTTTCCTTCGGTTTTGTCTCCAGTGTTCCATCTTGTCTTTTGAAGCATAAGCTCGGAGGTTGATATCATGTCATATTTTCTCGGAATATTCTGTAAAAATTCCGTGAGTTGTTTCCGGTGAAGTCCTCTTACATCTCCTTCTACCTTCTGTTTTCGTTTCTCTGCGGATTATTTTTGAAGTGTTTTTCTGTATCCTGTTGAATTCTTCCCATTGTTCTTGTGTTCTATGGCTGTTAAATTTTTTCCAGGCTTGTATTCTGTCTTCTATGGCTCTGTCGCATGTCGTGTTCCACCACCGTGTTTCCTTTTTCTCGGTGGTTGCCCCAGTTTTATCAGTTCTCTCATTTTTTCCGCCAGTTCTGTCCAGTTGTTGTTGTTGATTTTCGTAATTTCCTCTATTATTTCTTTCTTGTTTAGTTGCAGGTACTCTGGATCTGTTCTGAAAGGTCTGTTGGTTCTCTTGATTTGTCTGTTGAGTATAAATTTTGCTTTGATTTGGAGAAGGTGATGGTCAGACTCAAAAACTCCTTTCCTAGTTCTTACGTTCATTATTTCTCTAGAGTTTTTCATGTATATTGCTACGCGGTCTATCTGAAATTCTCCTAGAGCATTGTTGGGGTATTTCCAAGTTACTAGATTTCTGTGTGGTTTCTGGAATTGCGTTGATTTTCAGCTCCAAATTCCTGCAGAAATTTATCAAGTTCTCCACTCCAGAAATCGAAAACCAATCTGATAAGTCATTCTGAGCCTCTGAAAAAACTGCTTGCTCCGTTAATATATAAAATACTTCATTTGTCGCACAATTCTGAGAAACTTCCATGACATTATATTCTATTATGTTGATTGACATATTTGTATCTTTGACAAATAACTCGTTAAAATTTTAATAAAATGTTCCGTGTTTTTACAACGAAGAAGCTTCTTTTGCAGCCACCCTCTCTTCCATTGGCACATGCTTTCTCATGATGGTGTCCACCAACCGAAAGAATAGTTCCAGTAGTGTACACACTGAAGTTAGTGACATACGATAAATATTGAAAAATTTCTCAGGATCTGCTCGAAGTGTCCAGTGAGGATAATGAAAAACTCCTAAGCTTAATCGAGAACTAGTTATTAGGTGGCACCAATGCTTTCTTTTCTGTACTTTGCGTTTCTTTGTAACAGCTGTAGCACTAGCAGCAAGAACTGCTTGCTCTATAGAAAACATTTGGTTATAGACTGGTTCTACAAAAAACACGCCAACAGGAAGCATTTCTTTTTATGTACCACGTGCCAGCTGCAGTGGGCAGGAATTCGGCTCCGCCAAGGACGCCCACTCATCATCGCCGAATTCGTCCAGGTTCATGGTACATGTAGGGCGTGGTGAGACAAGACAGTGCCCCAAGTGGAAACTCCAGATGACCAAGCGTTCAGGAAATAAAATGAATTTTGATACCGATCTATCACCATGTGCACCTTATCAATTGTCCCTGTGAGAGTGTGTTTAGGAAGTGGTGTTTGGCTCAGAACGATAGTCGCGAATCTGCTGGAAAAGAGAGGTTTCCTCTGACGACCCCATCATCGCAGTCCCCTGAGAAGTCTCCAGATTCGTCTCCAGAGCGGTCGAGGTCACCCAGGAAATCCAGGAAACGTAACAAAAAGAGACGGCTAGCACATCCGCCTGCAGAGAGCTTGGCACCAACCGCAAGGGAGAAGTTAAGAAGTATGCAAGGAGATTCACAAGCGAAAGATACAGCTGCTATGGAAAGAGTCGACGAAAGATTGAAGATGAGTTTCAGCAAGACCACCGCTGACGATACGAGCAGCAAAGGACAATTAGAAGCGACTCCTTTAGGAAACAAAGAAGAAAATAGATCCCAAACAAGGCACTACCCTCGGCCAAGAAATTTAGATTGGACCGACGACAATGAGAACTATGATATACCTCTGAGTAAGTCAAATGAAATGGAATATTAAGAAATCATAATATGGCAACGGCCTTGCCGCAGTGGATAGACCGGTTCCCGTGAGATCACCGAAGTTAAGCGCTGTCGGGCGTGGTCGGCACTTGGATGGGTGATCATCCAAGCCGCCATGCGCTGTGGCCATTTTTCGGGTTGCACTCAGCCTCGTGATGCCAATTGAGGAGCTACTCGACCGAATAGTAGAGGCTTCGGTCAAGAATACCATCACAACGACCGGGAGAGCGGTGTGCTGACCCCATGCCCCTCCTATCCGCATCCTCCTCGGAGGATGACACGGCGGTCGGATGGTCCCGATGAGCCACTTGTGGCCTGTAGACGGAGTGGTTAAGAAATCATAATATGAATGTACGTAATAATATCGAAACGAAGGGTGTAATGGAACAGGAGTAACCCATAGACTAGCAACTTATTGTGAGAATAGCTTGCTAAAGTGGATCAAACATATAACGCCACGACTATAAATATAAACAAGATACAGAGCGACACAAAAACGGCTGCTCTCAAAGACTTTATCAGTCCGATACAGATGTTGCGCTATTGCAAGAAGTCAGTTTTCAAAGATTTTCTGTCGCGGACACAAAGAAATTTTAAATGTTACCTCAGAAAGGGCATGTGGCACTGCAATCCTCGTTAAGGAAGGAATCAAAATCACAGATCTGTGTTTCTTAGACTCAGGGCGGGGCATCAGTTGCAAACTTTTCAACGTAGCTGTTGTTAATGTAAACGTTCTTTCCGGAAACAATGCTCGACATGCCAGGGCCAATTTTTTTAAACATGATATTGTGTACTTACTAAAAGAAAATCCTGCTGCAGTTATTATTGGCGGAGGCTGGTACTGTGTCATAGACAGAAAATATCAACACCGCAGTTTCAATAACTCCCAAGAATTGGCGAGCCTCGTGCAACAGATGAAATGGAAGGAAGTCTGGGAAATAAAATTCCCACTGTATATTCCGTAAAATATACGTACTTTATCAATAAAGCGCAAAGCAGGATAGGCCGCATATATGTCACATCCAATTTAGCACATAAAATTAGTACAGTTGAACTAATACTCTGTCTCTGACCATCTTGCTGTGAGATATAGTACTGTACTACCAAAACAGCCAACATATTGGGGTCATCCCCTATGGAAATTAAATACTGATATGCTGAACGACAATTCGCTTGTTGAGCAGTTCGAAGGAGCGTGGCAGGCTTCTCTACGATAGCGTCATAGACACAGGTCCGCAGTTGACTGGTGGGCAGTGTGTGCAAAAAAGAAACTTTTCAACTTTGATATCTTATGGACGGGAAAGAGCGATGAGGTTTAGAAACACTGTGGAATTTCGCTACTGTTGTTTACGATAACCTTATGACCATCCGATGTCCCAAGGAAGTTGTAATAAATGTCAACAAAACTAAGGCTCAAATACTTAGTCTCAAAAGAAGCATCTAGAGGGCTTGAAAATAAAATCCCATATTCAAACAGCAATTGTAGAAGAAAACACGTCACTCTACCATCTAATACAACACGAGAAAAAACAGAAGAAGCACTTTCATAGAGACAATGCGAGCTGAAGACCGCCGTGTTCTGACGTATCAAAAAGACATTTTAAACGAAACATACAGATTTTATGGAATTTTTATACAGTGACAACCAGTATAAACCTTCTTCTGCAACAGAACAGCTCCGTACCACTGGTTTAGAAAATCACATAACTGAGAGGAACAAAACAGGGATCTTAATACTGCCATAATGTGCGAAGACGTTTTAGATATCATTAATGTACATCCTCCAAAAAGTCACGCGGTCCTGATGGTTTACCCTCAGAATTTTACTTAAAATACTGGCACATAGTTGGTGATAAATTTACAGAGGCTTATTAACGAAACACTGAAGGGCGTGCCTATCCCTAAAGAATTAAAAGTGGGCGTTACCGTTCTAATGCCTAAAGGGAGAAATACGAAATTAAAACACATAACCAAAATGAGGCCAATTACTTTAATGAACTCTGACTATAAAATAATTGCGAAGGTAGTGAAAGACAGACTTAGACCAGTGTTGAATGAAGTAATCGGTTCCCATCAAACATGTCTTCCTGGCCGGAATATTTTTAAAACGGTCTATGAGTATAGGGATATAATCGGACTGTTATCGACTACTTCTACTACAGCCGGTCTCGCATTCCTTGATTTTTCGAAAGCCTGTGACAGAGTCAACTACTAATATTTATTCAATACAATGACAAAGATGGGTTTTACAGAAAGTCTTATTGTTGTTTTACGAAATCTCTTGCACGGAATAAAAACAAGAATTTTAATCAACTGTCATTTTACAAGACCCACAGAGGTTAAAAATGGCGTCCCGCAAGGAAGTCCACTGTCAGTGCTTTTATACATCGTAGCTTTAGAACCTTTGTTGTGTCGATGGAATAACGAGCTAGAGGGCATAACGATCTCAGGTAAAAGTCGAGTGACCAACGCTTACGCCGATGACGTCGGAATAATTGTTGGAAGTTAACGAGGATATCCAAAGAGTGACAGCACTTGTTCAGCTCTACTGTAACGCCACCGGACCGAAAATGAACGATACTGAAAGCTCGTTTTTAAATCTCAACAGTTGTCGACACGTAGACATAGAGTGGGCGAAATCGGATGACCAACACCCAACACAAGGCGTTAGGGGTGATGTTTAACAGAGACCTACAAAAGACATCAACCTTCAACTTGGAAGAAGGTATTAGCGAATATCAGAGGGGCAAAATTCTGAATCGTATCAGAGATTTAAACTTGATACAAAAGATCAGAGTAATTAACTGTACTGTGCTCTCCAGCCATATATGTGGGGCAAATATTTCCAATAGCTAAGGCAATATCAAAAAACATCGTGAAAATTATTTGCTAATTCATCTGGCAGGGCGAGATTTCCAGAGTGGCTGTGGGTACCCTCACCATGAAACCTGAAGAGGGTGGTCTAGGGTTGATCGACATACGTCGCAAGAACACGGCACTATTTGTTAAACGAATACTTGAGCTGATAGAGAACTATCAAAACAGTATCACATCCCAACTATTCAACATATTCCAAACGGAAAGTCTAAAACCACCTATACATACAGGTAGAATAAATTATAAATTAAAGCATGTCCGACAGTTTTACTTAAAGCTCATTTACTTGGACAGAATCATCGAGGACAAACACAAAAGAACATGGAGATATATAATGGATCGTCTTTCAACTAACGAACGGCGGAATACGATGGAACTCAAGTATCCGAACCAAAATTGGAAAAGCATCTGGCACAATATACATAATAAAGTCTTGTCCACAGACGTACAAGGCGTGTAGTATAAGGTTGCGAGTAACATCTTTTGTATGAATGACAGACTTTGTAGCCAGCCGGTGTGGCCGAACGGTTCTAGGCTCTTCAGTTTGGAACCGCGCGACCGCTACGTCGCAGGTTCGAATCCTGCCTCGGGCATTGATGTATGTGATGTCCTTAGGTTAGTTAGGTTTAAGTAGTTCTAAGTTCTAGGGGACTGATGACCTCAGAAGCTAAGTCCTATAGTGCTCAGAGCCATTTGAACCATTTGAACAGACTTTGTTCTCTAGGTTTAAGTAACACAAGCGTGTGTCAGACATGTAACGCAGCTGACTCAATCATCGTTACATATGCAACGGTAACCAGTCTGTCTGGGATAACGTGCGGAAACAAATAGCCTTCATAAAAAGACTGATGGCCCCGACGTAACGATTAATACCATACTTTTACCACAAAATGTACCGTCTTCTCAAAATGGTTCAAATGGCTCTGAGCGCTATGGGACTCAACTGCTGTGGTCATAAGTCCCCTAGAACTTAGAACTACTTAAACCTAACTAACCTAAGGACATCACACACATCCATGCCCGAGGCAGGATTCGAACCTGCGACCGTAGTGGTCGTGCGGTTCCAGACTGTAGCGCCTTTAACCGCTCGGCCACTCCGGCCGGCATACCGTCTTCTCAAGAGAAACATAACGTTATCTTATGGTTACTTGAAAATTTCGTCCATTACGTCACTAACAAAATAGGCGCAAGCGACGTCCTGGAATATAATCACTGTTTACAAATATACTACCAAATACGCCGTAAAAACAATTATCAAAAGCAGTTTGGGAACATGCTACACATGTTTTTCTAAAAGCAGGGAATTGGATGAGGCTTTCTAGGAAACGATGAATTCATGCTGAGATAGGGGGCTGCTGCTGGGGCTGAAGTACGGTGGGGACTTCTCGGGCCAGGAGGCCGTTACGGTAGCCGAGAGGGCCTCAGCAGAACGCTGAAAGTGTATTGCATGCAGTGCTCGAACAGGCTAGTTAACTTTGTGAGACATCAGAAGGACGCATCTCCGAAATGTTAGAAGATTTTTATCTGTTACTTTATTCTCTTTTCCGTTTATTATTAATCTTTTTCTTTACAAAGTATTCTGATTACCATTCCAATGGTCTTTCTCAGTCATACATTTCGTTTGTCGTTATTTATTTTCCTGCAAACGACTGCTCCTCAGCTGCGCTAATCTGAAAGAGGCGCCATGCCTGCGGAACACAAACCCGGTTTCTAACAGAAGAGAAGAAATTTTTATTTTAGATGCTCATTGGTTTTAGAAGCACATCTCTTTCTGTTATGAAGGAACTCATACACTAGTTTCAGAAGAGGAATTATTTATTCTTTGGAAGAGAAATACTGTTTCGTTTCGGAAGAGACATCTTATTTAAATCATTAAGAATTGCAGAGGCACTTTATTTTGCATCAAAGAAGAAAGAGAAGAAAAACTAGTAAGAGATCGGATTTCGCATTGAAATGGTTGCAGGTTCGACTCAGCCAGGTGGAAAATATTTTTGTGCTCAATACTGACATTACAAATAACCGCAACATCATATAGGTTATTTTATTAATTTATACAAGCACAAAAAGTATAGGCATAGGATGAAGTGCTGGACTGCAAACATTTAAAAAGCGATTGTAGTTAACCTGTACACGGGAACGTCGTGTATGTAAAAATGGTGCCCGGACAACAGATAGCATTTTGTGTTCTACGTTTTACACAGTGTGGGGCATTAATAAGTGTTTAGCGTGGCTTTCATACTAGTTTGGGCTTGGATCCTCCTACAGCACAGAACATTAGACGATGGCATCAACAGTTCAGAGAAACAGGTTGTTTATGTAAAGGCAATTCGCGGAGCCGTCCTCGAGTATGTGACACAGACGTCGAACCCATCTGCCGTAGTTTCACGAGGAGTCCGCAGAAATGCGTTCGCGTTGCAGCTCGACAGCTCAACATGCCCACGATGTCTTGCGTCGACGTTCACACAAGAAACTATACAAAATTCCGCTGCTGCAAACTCTTCGTGAAGGTGAAAAGCAACAACGTCTGGAGTTCTGTAATTTCGTTCTTAGCAAGATGGAGGACGACAGTTTTCTTCCACGTTTAGTGTTCAGTGACGGGGCAATATTACATTTAAATGGAAAGGTGAACCGTCATAATGTGAGAATATGGGGTACGGAAAAGCCACTTGAAGTTGTACAACATGAGAGGGATTCTCCAAAATTTAATGTGTTTTGTGCAGTTTCACAGGAAAAAGCGTAGGGTCCACTTTTCTTTGCCGGGAACACTGTTACAGGAAGCACATCTCTCTGTATGCTTGAGAACTTTCTTTTCCCGCAGTTGGAACGACTTCAATTACCAACAAGATGGAGCACTGCCGCACTGGAATCTGGAAGTGCGGGAATTTTTAAATCAAAGGATTACTGAACGATGGATTGGTCGCACTGGACCAAATGATTCAGCCTTACATTACTGGCCTCCAAGGTCACTGGCAAAAAAAATGGCTCTGAGCACTATGGGACTTGGGGTTTATGAAATACTCTGTTTATGTGCCTATCCGTTACTAACAACAATGGATTAACCGAGACATCACATAACGCTCGCTGCAGTGTGGAAACAATTTGAATACCGCATTGACATATGCCGTGCATCTCAAGAAGGGGGGGGGGGTAGCATATTAAATGCTTATAAAAAGGTATGAAAAAACGTTCTGAGTTCTCTGTTCATCGAAAACCAAAATTCATTGTATACGTGTATTAGTTTCAGAAATATAGACATGCCAAATCGGATGATTCTTTTTGATACACCCTGTACTTAGGTGTGAGACTGGACAGGCGAATCACCTGGTTGCCGCACGTTAGAGACGTCAGGGGAATGGCGGGGGAGGGGGGGGGGCCTTATTGCGTTCTACCCACTGCTCAATTCTTCCTCCATTCTCCCCCTACGGCGCATCCCTCCCTCCCCATGTATCTGGCCCTTGTCTGACCGGTACTTAAATACGCGCCTGTGGTGTGGGGCAATGCTGCTGCCTCACACATCGCGACGCTGCAGCACGTCCAAAACCGTGCGCTGCGACTTGCACTGCATGAGCCACCTCGCCACTCAACAAGGCTGCTACGTGAAGAGGCAGGCATCCCACTCTTACGAGACCGTTTCCGGCAGACCGCCAGGGCAGCTCACGCTGACAGCCGCCTAATACGGGAGTTGGCCCACCAGGCCCACCACAGGCCGACCACGCGTTGGCCTGGCCTGCTGCGGGATTAGTGTCTCCCGCGACATAGAGGCAATGGGAAGAAACGTCTATAAAGTCTTTATAGACGTCCGCAGAGGCCAATTCAATTTGAGAGGCCCACATTGCCGCTATTAGGTCTCAACAGGAAAAGCGGCTTGCTAGTTAGCCTGCGCACACGCCTGGCTTTGGAAGCCAGTGAACTTGAGCGAGCGAGCTATACTGATTGTGTCGATCTATCACATGAACGACCGATCGCTTCGTAGACCGCACGTGTGTGAGCAAATCGCAGCGATCGGTCGCTGATCGCTGTTCGCATGGAAATCCCAGGCAGTATGACGATTCGCATGCGATTCGTGCACATGACGTGGCTGCCGGGCTGGTTTACAGTGGCGAGTGGCAATATGAATGTGGTTCTTTTCTCTGTTTACTACGCGTGAGTGTGTAGTTTTGATTCGTTTTGCGTTGAGTAAGAACTTTACGTTAGAATTTATAGTTATTTCCGGACACTCAGAGAAGTGAAGATCAAGCCGGATCTGCCATTCATATTAAGAAGCAACACAAAATACAACCTCCGATTCTGCAATGATTATAATTTCAAAACTTGTGCTATAGAAGTGAAATTGAGGGGAAGTTTATAGTAAGAGTCCCAATACAATGGGCTCCCTCCCGTGATTTTGGGTTATTTATGAGATAGTTATACGCATTACTAACGTGTTTAGCTTCTAAACGCAGTGACATACACTGGTCAACGAAAACATTATGACCACCCACCTAACAGCCAGTATGTCCACATTTGGCACGGATAACAGCGGCGGTGCATCGTGGCATGGACGCAGTGAGACCTTGGTAGGACGCTGCAGTGAGATGGCATCACATCTACACACACAAGTCAGCTAAATTCCGGGGAGGGGGGCGAAGAGCTCTGACACCACATTCAATCACATCCAAGGTGTGTTCGATCGGGTTCAGATCGGGCGAGCTGTAGGCCAGTACATCAACAGGAACTTGCCACTGTGTTCCTTGAACCACTCCATCACACTCCCGGCCTTGTGACATGGGGTATTATCTTTCTGAAAAATGGAACTGTCGTCGGGAAACATGATCGTCATGAAGGGATGCCTTACACGATCTCCACTGGACCTACAGATGCCGACGTGAGTGTTCTCCAGAGCAAATGGAACCGCCGCCAGCTGGTCTCTGTCTCACAGTACAGGTGTCAAGGAGCTGTTCCCCACGAAGAGGACGGATTCGCTCCCTCCCTTCGGCATGATGAAGAACGTGTCGGGATTCATCAGACATGCAACGCTCGGCCACTGCGCCAACGTCCAGTGCCGATGGTCACGTGCCCATTTCAGTCGTAGTTACCGATGTCCTGGTGTTAACATTGGCACATGCGTGGGTCCTCGACTGCGGAGGCCCATCGTTAGGAATTCGATGACTGTCTGTTCAGACACACTTGTACTCTGCCAGCGTTAAAATCTGATGTTAGTTCCGAAACAGTTTGCCGCTTGTCCTGTTTTACCAGTCTGCCCAGCCTACAACGACCGACCCCTGTAATGAGAGGTGGCCGCCAAACCCTACGACGTCTGGACGTGGTTTCACCTTGATTTCGCCACTTGTCGAAGACACTCATCATAGCACTCCTCGAACGTGCGACAAGTCGTGCAGTTTCCGAAATGCTCGTGCCCAGCCTCCGGACCACTGTCAAACTCAGATAGATTGCGCACCTTATCCATTCTACACATGGACGGGACACTCACTGATATAACATGCACCGTGATTGTGTCTGACTAGCAGTCATTCCTCGCCAGATGACACTACTATCATAGTATGAAGGCTTTCACGACCGGATGACATATCTTCTGGTAAACCTTCCGGGATGTAAGGTCGTGGTCCATGAAACTCTTCAGCTCCTAACGTTTCGTGCAGAGCTGCCGACTCGGCAAGACTCACTGGAGGAGAAACACCTCTCTGAAGATGTCCAGCGCAGCTCTGGACGAAACGTTAGGAGCTGAAGAGTTTCATGGACCACTACCTTACATCCCGGAAGGTTTACTAGAAGATACACTACTATCACCTCTACAGGTTTATATCGATAGTAAGTCGGTGGTCATAATGTCCTGGCTTGTCTGTGTGTATACCGACTATAATGTTAAGAGAACACTTTAAATGAAATGTTCAGGGCAAACCCATTAACACTGGTGTACTCGAGTCTCTTGTCATTTCATATAATGTAATTCTCCTTCATATGATTTGTAACAAGAGTTACCGTCTATTGACAGTACCTCTGTAGACACATCGAGTAAACTGTGTAAAAAGTTGCAGTTATAATATAAGACTAATAAATAAAAAAGGAATTTAGGACTAATAACAAATAAACGAATTGTATTGGCACAGTGGAAAGAAGTACACCACCCAATGAAAAATGTAATATACCCTGTAAAGCAAGGCAGAGTTCTCAAGGAAAGCGTGTAAGTAGGCTGTTTAGGTTTTTATATTGGTAATGCCACGTAGCGCTCCGTATGAAAATCACTGGCTGTGCTGTGTGCAGTCTGTGGCTGGTTTGCATTGTTGGAATTTGCTATTGTAGTGTTGGGCAGTTGGCTGTTAACAGCGCGTAGCGTTGCGCAGTTGGAGATGAGACGCCAGCAGTGGTGGATGTGGGGAGAGAGATGGCAGAATTTTGAGAGCGGACGATCTGGATGTGAGTCCATTAGAAAGAGTAAATTTGTAAGAGTATTAAGGTAAATACATTGTTTGTTCTTTATCAAAATCTTTCATTTGCTAACTATGCCTATCAGTAGTTAGTCCCTTCAGTAGTTAGAAACTTTTATTTAGCTGGCAGTAGTGGCGCTCGCTGTATTCCAGTAGTTCGAGTTACGAAGATTTTTCTGAGGTAAGTGATTCATGAAAGGTATAGGTTATTGTTAGTCAGGGCTATTCTTTTGTAGGGACTTTTGAAAGTCAGATTGCGTTGCGCTAAAAATATTGTGTGTCAGTTTAGTGTTGATCAGAATAAGTAAAGGGCGAAATGTCTCAGTACGTTCAGTTCTGCTCAGCAGTTTGAAAATCAAATAACGTAAGGGGTTTACCAGAACAGTAATTCATAAATTTTTCTAAGGGGACGTTGCAAGCGTTTCAAAACGACTTTAATAAACAGTAATTCTGTTTATTTTTAAATTATGTTTCGCAAGTATTCGTGGAGATACGGAGAGGAGATCGCCTTCAACTGCTGCCAAACGTAGTGTTCCTTTTCCATAGCAGAACTTCTCGACACAGGGACGTTCATTATACTGAGTGACAAACTGCTCGTGTGTGGGCACGAACAGATCAGAGATGTCGAAGTGGACACGCTCCTACGTAATAGGGTATTTGTTTTCTGGAAATCATCTTGAATCATTAATTATATCATTTTCCGCTCATTATATTTTTTTTCCTTTTGAATTTCAGTATTCTTTTACAAAAACGGAAATGAAATTCAAATAACATGAAAGCCCACTAAAACGAGACAAGTGATACCTGTGACGTCACTGGCTAGCTCGCTACTCCTGCTGTCATAGAGCTCATTCACAGTGATGTCTGTTTTTGGAATTTACGTTTCGGAAAATGGGCTACAAATGGTGTGTAACACCGTACTGTACAATTACGTCTATAAAAACTACTGAAAAGTTGTTTTTGACTGTTCTAAGAGAATGAGAAGATGCGTAAAATGTGGTTGCACTGTACCGAAAAATCGCCAGCACGTCGCCGCACAAGTTCACGAACTTAATTAAGGATGTGTTGCACAGTAAAGTTGACATTAATTTACCTCCGGGATATGCTTTCCCACTGTTACAAGTAAGGATAGCGTCATTCAACGAAATTAAACTCTTAGTGAAAGTTGTCAATTTAGTCAACATCTATCTTCATTGTTTCGTACCTTAGTTAGATTGGTAGACGTACAATTGTATAAGATGATGTTCATTGATCGCTGGTTCGAATCCAATCCGAAAGAATATTGTAACTCATTTGTAAAACAACTCGACAGTGTACTCAAATGAAAACCAAATTACAGTTACAAAACTTCACCACACCGATGAGAAACGGGATATTATTGTGTTTTCCTTTTACACGCGCTTACATTTGAAATCGCTGTTCACACATGTCGCGTTCAAAAAGATGTTTTCTGGTTTATGTCACCACACACTTTTTTACTTTATTAGAAACAATGTTATTTTTATCTTCGTACTGTCCAGCTAGGTTCCTTATTGTATAAGCTTTTGAAGTTTTATCATTTTACATAAAGATGCAGTAAGTATGCTTTGAACACTGAGGTTAGTTTGTAATCGCAAACATCACAGCCCTTGTGTTTATGTTGCCTGCATGTTCTACGTGTGTGTGTGTGAAATCTTATGGGACTTGACTTCCAAGGTCATCAGTCCCTAAGCTTACACACTACTTAACCTAAATTATCCTATGGACGAACACACACACCCGTGCCCGAGGGAGGACTCGAACCTCCGCCGGGAACAGCCACACAGTGTTGTACGTGCTTTATATCTCACTGTATAGAAAACCACATCATACTACACCTCGTTGTGTTGTGGGAGTGTGGTGGTATCTTCACTACTAGCAATGCTTTCCAAAAAAGTGAATTGTTTGTTCGTAAAGTAAATGTATTTTTCCTCTGTTGTCCATTTCTGAGGCTAAGATTAATGTGAAGCTGTATACAAACTATCCCACCATCGAAACAACTACCACAATCAGTTCTTGCTAACGCTATTCTCGTATTTCGTGTAAAACTCCGTATATTGTATAAAACTTTTAAAAATATATGACCCCTCCAAGAATCGATCACACGACCTCTTTACTTGTAGTCAACATAATATATTACAGTTATAATATACTGTCCCATTTACAAACGCTCTGCTATTTCTTAGTTTTGGGCGAGTTCAGTATGTTGCAGGGAGAAGAAAAAAGACTGTCCGTCGTTACACACATCGTCGTTCTAAATGGATGGAGCATAAACGCATCAACTTTCGTTAGATTTACACTATCAGCGTTCACAAAATTCCTTTCGATTGTTACTTTAAAGTTGTAATTGCGTTTTCCATCACTAAATAGGTAAATTGTTCGCAGAAAAAGTACGCAAGAACCTTGTAACTTCGGCTAATGCTCCTATAACACACGTATAGCTTCGTCTTTACTCCGAGTCTGTGACGTCACCAGAGTGTTAGACAATAATAGAGCATTTTCGCTCACATGACCAAATTTTGAAAATTAATTACATAAAAATTACACATATTTTGTGAAAATGTTGACCGTAAATGCTATTTGAATGTTATAATCAATCAGAAAAACAACAATCCGAACCATATTTTTAACACAGTAAAATAGCCTAATCCTTCCGCCGATGCATCCGTAAAGTAGCGCTGCTCAGCCCAGTCTCTATGTAATCAGGAATCAACAGTAATCATCGCTTATATCGACATTATCCGTCCTAGCACAAATCCGGCTGCGTACTAACAGAACAGTTATGCAGAACTTCGTATCAGTTTACAGACAGTTTTACTCCGATACGAAATTATCGTTCTGAAATGAACGAAGCGCTAAATGTTACAAGTGTCAGCGACAGTATCAGATACGTGTCCTCTGTGTGAATAATAATTGGTTTCCAATTTAAGTACTGACACGACTAATATCTTTAACAACGAAGTTTAACAATCAAACGTGGGGGCTTTCAAAATTGCCACTGTCTCCGACGTAAAACCTGGAGCGCTTGAGATAGTTTGAAGGATTTACTGACTTTAATCTGAGGCCATAGAAAACCGCTTCCAGTAATTTTGTATCTATCTGTATAAACGAGTAATACAGATATAACCAGGCCATTGACCATCAACGAGACTATTAAGCCTGCAATTTACGTTCATACTTTCCGAGCTTGTCTTTCTGAAATATTATACCGGAATTTGGCAGCTAATTATATCAAGATTACATCGAAGCAAAGAAAATCTGAAGAATATCTTGTAGAATATAAGACTTGAGATCAAATTTTAAAGCCGGTACAAACGGATTGAATTGCATTCCTTCTGTTGGGAACAGTCCGTAACTGATCTCTACTTTTACAGACAACGAGCTGACAAACCCGAACGGGCCGGGTAATCATTTTGAAATTATCTATTAGCAACGAAAAGAAAAACATGATGTGCGTTTGTAGTGTAGCGTCGAAAAAATTTCATTTCCCTGTGTTCGTGAAAACGCCTTTGAAACTGTGCAACAGACTCAGTGTGAGCTCTATAGACGGTTGTTGTTTATTCCTAAAGCCATTTCTACTACGCAGTTGAAAGCTGTGAAAAGTGCTACCAGGTGTCAGGGATTTCCTTAAGCTGATCCACTGTAGGAGTGTCTTCGTAGTAAAGTATAAATCAGGATAACATTTTACCAGTCAGGATATCTTTGAACCGTTTACCACTTTTGTTTCACATAGCTGCCGCTCCATCTACTTGCATGACTTTCTGCTAAAAGTAAGAATTTTATTACCTCTGTTATTTGTAGGTAGTACTTCAATTGTCTTTCCCACTTTCTACAAGCTGTTAGGTTTGTGATTATCCGCTGTGTTGGCTATAAAGAGAGCTTCTGGCAACAGTGATTTAAGCTGAACAATGTCAGATTGGTACAAATAACTTGATATTTCGAAGTAAACCTGCAGTACTCAGTTAACACTGCTTGTTTTTACTTCTTATTAACACCTGATTTCCTTCTGGCACGATCTAAACTTACCCAGAGTATCAGATATAGGAAAAATTCTTTGTTTTTAAAGACTCGTCTAAATGTATCCTGAACGACATTGTAACTTTATAACAGAATTAAAACTGAAAGTTTACTCTAATTGGGCGTAGTTAGCACACATTCTCACTTTTCCAAGCACTCGCACTCATAAACTATAACCGAGCGAGGTGGCGCAGTGGTTAGACACTGGACTCGCATTCGGGAGGACGACGGTTCAATCCCGCGTCCGGCCATCCTGATTTAGGTTTTCCGTGATTTCCCTAAATCACTCCAGGAAAAGCCGGGATCGTTCCTTTGACTGTTATAATCTCTATTGCGATGTGTAACTTATTTTGTGTCGAATATTTTCACAAAACAGTAAAAAATGGTAGAAATTTATCCTGATTGACGGTATTAAAACTTCACGTATAATGCGACTTTTTTCGGACATATCAGTGTTTATGACGTCATATGTCTTGAACTAAGTGTCGTACAACCATATACACACATCAAAAAAAGTTTGGCATCACCCCGGTTCCAAAAACTACTGAAGACAGACGTTGACTGTGGATGTTGTATCACAGACACAGTCCCTTTGACTGTTCAGAGATGTCACTAAACCCGCCCAAAGATGCAAACCATGCATGAGCAGCACCTATTAAACGGAGAGGGTCCGACAGCCCATCAGTTCCAGTCATTCCACCAAGTAGGAGGTTGTAACACCCCAATTACAGAAACCCTAATAAACAACCCTTTGTTGTAAAAGAAGTAGGAAAATTAATCATCCTGACAGTGACGGCAGCTACTGACGACAAAATTTACACTCGTGGTAATTTCATCAACAAGAATGTCTTGTGAATAATAACATTTATCATGAAACAGAGACTGATTGAAAGAATATGATAGGATACGTAACAAAAACATCAAAGAAAGAACTGCAAAATAATTAGTAACGAAGGTGAAAGCCCAGATGGTAAACTGGCCAAAGATAACATTTACCATAGAAGAGAGTTGTAGCCGCATCGAAACGGAAGTTCGATGTGACTACAATGTAACTCGGAAATTGAAATGTTAGCTTCGGTTGCTATCTAGTCGCTCTCTAGATGCATGTAAGCGCTACTAGATTGTTTTAAGCTAATCAAAAGTTTGAAAGTTTTGCGATATAGGCTGAAGCATTATTTAGAAGTCATACTAAAGCCAAGTCATCTTTACCGTTAGCAAGATAACGGGATACGGAGATTCGCAACGAATTTGAATTGAAATTTGTGATAGGACTTATACTTCGTGATACTGAATAAGCACGAACATTCAAGGACATCGAAAAAGAAAGATAGCTGACAGAAAAACAATTATTAGTCTCCAACACGAAGAACGTACAGTTTGCGCCAAGTTGTCAGAAGTTGTCATCAACGACAGGATTACTGACGTAAACGGTAGCAATTCCCTGAGTGAGAAATCGGTGTGTGTGCTCAGTGTAGGGACAATTAATTACAAGGAACAATAAAATTGGATTCAAACTTTAATTCTTTGTGTCGCCTGGATAATTGAATAGACATTATCATGTGTATTAGTGACAATTAATTGACTATTAGAGTATTATGAAGTGAAAAGTGAATTCATGATTATTGAACAGCGAACAATCATCGATTTGTCCCAAGATTACGACGCGTTCTGAACATTGCTTAAGTATATGTTATCTCTGGAACTACATCGTGTAGTTATAGAACACGCACGTAGCGACGTCTTGATGACGGAATAACAATTTATTTACATCTCAGCAATTCCATAATGTGGCCACGACTTGGGTGATGGATTGAAGATTCAAGACTATACTATTAATATTGAACATCCATTATCTAACCGGGCATAATAAAAAGAAGATCTACAGTTAGCCAGTTCGCGCAAGCTGAAAACTCTGTCGCGGACTCACAACAAAAGAAAATTGTTCACCATTTCAGGTCATCTCGTCTTCGAGTGGTGCAATTGCCGCGTTTACCAGCGAAGAAGCAAGAGTGGCTTACACATTCTGACGCGCTGCTCTGTCGAAATATTGACATTAATCACGAAAGACAGTATCTGAAATATGACCAAACCACGCGAGGAGTTTGTGTTTTTCTACTAGTTACAGGGTGGCGTTGTCGTGAGCGACGGACGCCGTTCCACGTCATACCGACTGGGACAACCATCACTGCCGAGTCGTGTCAACTCTAAGGAGACGCAGACGCCACATTATTTGGCGCCTACAACGAGGGGTTCGACGAAGCCAAACGACACAACGTGCAGAACTCTACGCCACCACGACTCCAACGTGAGAGTCGATGCTTCGCGACTACGAGACATCTGCAGACGGAACGACGCCACGCTTCGGTGAACAGGAACAGAGCAGAACGTCGGTCGAGACAGCGACATCGGCTGCCGGCAGTGACATGAGAGAGACTGCAACAACACGCAAGCAGACTACAAACAGTAATCACTACTCAAAATAAGTGATTATTCAGGTACGTAGATTTCGTTACTTTACCAAACTGGTAATTGTGAGAATTTCATTGTGCTGGTGTCAAATAGATAGTAAGTTTAGTATTGTGTGACAAGTGTGGTTATAGTTAGCGTGGGTACTAGTAAAAAGTAGTTAACAAAATTTACATCATGCTAAAAGGAGGTAGAAAGTTGCGCAGCGATTTCGACAAAACTGTTCCGGAATCCTGTGATGAATTGAGTGAAGTATCAGACCATGACGAGATCACTAGAACAGTTGTCAATGTGGGAACAGAATCTTTTGCCGAGTCAGACAAAATTAATATCTCTAGTGTATCTGGCTCTGGGTTACAAAGTAAGGAAATGGAATCTAATGGTAATAATTCCGATCCTAAGGAGCAAGCAGTCAATGAATACATGACGAATGGTACGCCAACGGGGTCAGAAAATATAATTGTCCTTAGTGCTCGTGTTGTCTGTAGTTCAACCATGCCTAGACGGTCAATACCGCGGTTCGATCGCGTCCACATTGTTACTTAGTGCCAGGAAGGGCTTTCAACAAGGGAAGTCTCCAGGCGTCTCGGAGTGAACCACAGCGATGTTGTTCGGACATGAAGGAGATACAGAGAGACAGGAACTGTCAATGACATGCCTCGCTCAGGCCGCCCAAGGGCTACTACTGCAGTGGTTACCGCTACCTACGGATTATGGCTAAAAGGAACCCTGGCAGCAACGCCACCATGTTGAATAATGCTTTTCGTGCAGCCACAGAACGCCGTGTTACGACTCAAACTGTACGCAATAGGCTGCATGATGCGCAACTTCACTGTCGACGCCCATGGCGAGATCCATCTTTGCAACCACGACACCATGCAGTGCGGTACAGATGGGCCCAGAAACATGCCAAATAGACCGCTCAGGACTGGCATCACGTTCTCTTCACCGACGAGTGTCGCATATGCCTCCACGAGACAATCGTCGGAGACGTGTTTGGAGGCAACCCGGCCAGGCTGAACGCCTTAGACACACTGTCCAGCGAGTGCAGCAAGTTAGTGGTTCCCTGCTATTTTGGGGCGGCATTACGTGGGGTCGACGTTTGCCGCTGGTGATCATGGAAGGCGCCGTAATGGCTTTACGATGAATGCCATCTACCGACCGATAGGGCAACCATATCGGCAGCATATTACCTAGGCATTCGTCTTCATGGACGACAATTCGCGCCCCCATCGTCCACATCTTGTGAACGACGTCCTTCAGGATAACGACATCGCTCGACTAGAGTGGCCAGCATGTTCTCCAGACATGAACCCTATCGAACCTGCCTGGGATAGATTGAACTGGGCTGTTTAGGGACGACATGACCCACCAACCACTCTGAGTGATCTACGCCCAATCGCCGTTGAGGAATGGGACAATCTGGACCAACAGTGCCTTGATGAACTTGTAGATAGTATGCCACGACGAATACGGGCATCCATCAGTGGAAGAAGACGTGCTACTGGGTATTAGAGGCAGTGGTGTGTACAGCAATCTGGACCACCACCTCTGAAGGTCTCGCTGTTTGGTGGTACAACATGCAAAGAGTGATTTTCATGAGCGATAAAAAGGGCGGAAATGATGTTTATGTTGATCTCTATTCCAATTTTCTTTACTGGTCCGGAACTCTCGGAACCGAAGTGATGCAAAACCTTTTTTGGTCTGTGTATTTGTGTAGGTACATTCAGCGACATATGCGTAAACTGTTTGCGAAATATGTTGCGAATAGAGTTAGTAGCAAAGAAGCTCCTGAACTACGAGAGCTAAGTGATTCTTACCTCCACTGCGATTGTTGCCTGACTGCAAGCGATATGGGTACCAAGTTTATTTTAAATCGGTCCATTGGTTTAAGAGGAGATGTGGTACCTACGCATACACAGGGTGACAATTATTGAACTGTATGAAACAAAATCGTCGTAACGTCTGAACGGTTTGCGTTAAGGCGTTCAAACTGCACGGTTGGCCGCTGGGAATTAGTATGCGTAATATGGTTTGGTTTAACGACGAATCCCACTTTCATTTGTATGGGTACGTCAATAAGCAAATTTCGGGCATTTGAGGGACTGAGAATCCGCATTTTCCTATCGAGAAATATCTTCACACTCAACGGGTGACTGTGTGGTGTGCAATGCCCAGTTACGGAATAATAGGTGCGATATTTCTTGATGGCACTGTGACTACCGCATGGTACGTGAAGATCTGGAAGATGATTTCATCCCAAAGTGATGCCTGATTTCGTCAAGATGTGGTTCATGCAAGACGGAGCTCGACCCCATCGAAGCAGAAGAGTGTTCGATGTCCTGGAAAAGCACTCTGGGGACCGCATTCTGGTTCTGGGGTACCCTGGGGCCACTGGCATAGGCTTAGATTGGCCGTCATATTTCTGGATCTGAACACATGCTATTGCTTTTTGCGGGGCTATATTAAAGACAAGGTGTACAGCAAAAACCCCAAAACCATTGCTGAGCTGAAAACAGCCATTCAGGAGGTCATCGACAGCATCGGTGTTCCGACACTTCAGCGGGTCATGCAGAATTTCGCTATTCGTTTGCACCACACCATCGCCAATGATAGCAGGCATATCGCACGTGTCACAACCTAAATCTGAATATCTGTTGTGGCGTTTACATGTTGAATAAAGTGCGTGGATACCGTAGTTTGTAACTAATTTATGTTTTTCTATATAGTTCAATAATTGCCACTCTGTACATACACTCAAACATAATTTTTATCTGACAGCATTTAACGTTTGATGCTCAAGGGCATCTCTTCTGTCCACATTAGAAAGGCCTGTTTAGGCATCGAACGCATGGCTACAAAGCGAACGCGAATGGCTCTGTATCGAAGAATATCTAATTTGGTGAGGTAACTCTTAGACGCACTTTGATTCAGTACACAACCATAGTCCGGCACGGATCCAATAATCCATCGGCGCGTGGTGAGAAGAATATGTTGATGCACTCCCTACCACACACGGGAGCGTGGGCGAATTACACGTATTCTTTCTTCGCATTTGTTGGCAACATACTGTGTGTGAGGTGCCCAGCTAAGCCGAGAGTCAAATATCATTCCGAGGGATCTGCCCTGTGTTGATTGTCTTACGTCTCGTTGCCGTAGCACCAGCTGTACAAACAACAGTACTATTCGTACAGCTCCTCCGTCTTGCTGCTTCTGCGTATCCACCGATCTGAACGTCTGTTAACGGCTCGACATGTACCCACGGATGTGGGGAGCTAGCAGCTGTGACGTAAGAGATGCGATACTCGGGCGCGGTGAGCCGTGTAGTTGTGTACCCCTACCGCAACATGGCCTGCGGTTGGTGATGCAACGGCAGCTGTGACGTCACGGTGATACGGGCACCGCAGCAGCCGGGCTGGTCGTCTTGGTGCTTTAAGCCGGGTTTGCCCAGGCGTGGATTGCTTACGTGTGCATTCCCCCAATATAGCTAGCGTTAAATCACCCTAAGTGTGGAAACGACCTGCTTACACAGTCCACTTACGCTTAAGTTAAGAAAATTAAAAGGCGTTACCTGTCTTCCTCGTTCTCGCTTCCGCCAACATAATCTATGAGCTGCAGCAAGTGCCGCTAGATGTATCTGTTCTCGCCGCGCTCTCTAAATTCTGCTCTGGTTGTCTCGACATCCCAGATTGAGGTTGGTTGGTTGGTTTGGGGAACTAGACCAGACAGCGTGGTCATCGGTCTCATCGGATTAGGGAAGGATGGGGAAGGAAGTCGGCCGTGCCCTTTCAGAGGAACCATCCCGGCATTTGCCTGGAGTGATTTAGGGAAATCACGGAAAACCTAAATCAGGATGGCCGGACGCGGGATTGAACCGTCGTCCTTCCGAATGCGAGTCCAGTGTCTAACCACTGCGCCACCTCGCTCGGTCCCAGATTGAGAATCATTTGTTTACACACAAGAAAATTTTGTCTTGCCAAAATAATGAACTTAGTCTTCAATTTAGCAAATAAATACTTTGTAAAGCGGCAAAAAGCTCTTAGCCATACAACAGGAATCTCATTCTTATTAAGCAATTCCTTTAAGATCGCGTATTTGTAATAAAGTAACACGCCATTGTTTGGAGTGATGTAAGAAAATGGTTCAAATGGCTCTGAGCCCTATGGCACTTAACTTCTGAGGTCATCAGTCCCCTAGAACTTAGAACTACTTAAACCTAACGAACCTACGGACATCACACACATCCATGCGCAAGGTAGGATTCGAACCTGCGACCCACTCCGACCAGCGGAATGATGTAAGAGATTCTAATAGTATTGAACTGAGAGTGTAAACTTGATGAGGTTCATATTAATGCACAACAGTCAATATTCTAAAGTTATTTTTTATTTCATTATAATGATAACAATTTTTTTTACTTTAGCCACCGAGTATAAATATTACGGTGAAATAGAAATTCATTTGTGGCTTTAGAAATGTATAGGTACTCCTGATTTTCATTAAAATCCTATATTGGATTTTTTACTTAATAATAACAGTTCTACAGGAAGTACAAAGTTTGGTTACAAAATGAAGTACTGTGCCAGTGAAGGAAACGTTATATTCACATACCTTGCCTAACTCTAAAAATAAAAACAAAGCTGTACTATTGAGACAAAATCCTTACTTTCCCATATACCCTCTGTCTTGTTAGCATAAACCCTACGTTTCGACTGTGCCGTTGGCGATATCCCTTGCTTTTCGGTATGCTGAAATGCATGCTGAAATGTCTGTTACACAGCGTAACAGACAAGAAAACAAAATACTATCAACATACTACCAACTCACATGGGTCCCTACGTGTCTTATGGGAAACAGAACGTCAGCTACCATTTGGACAGGAGTTGGAAATTAAAAAGAAAAAGAAGACGAATTTCCAGCAGAAACAGTTTAACAGAAAGGCCAATTTTCTTATACTATCAAACAAAGAAGGGAAGACATTAATATCACTTTCTTTGTGATGTGCTCATTTTTGTATCATGTGATGTCGATTTCGTAAATAGATTTAGTAGCTGATCAGAAATTTCATTTTTCCAACTGCATTTTAAGTTCTTTACAACTGACGCATGCCTTCCTACATACATATCGTCATAGTTTGACTGAATCGAGACACCAATAAGACTTGAGACTGTGTAAGACGTCGTGGTCTCCTGACCTTCATTGCTTAATTTTCCGCCCTCACAATCATATTCCGCACATCAAGACGCTTCATTCGAACCCAGACTCGATAAGACAAAGTCAATGTTGTATGAATTCATGTAAACAATATGCAAAAACTAGTAAATCGCAAATGCGCTGCGAGATTGAAATACTCGACGCTGGCGTACACGCACGCATTCCAGACACAACAGTCGCAGGAGCTTTTAGTTCGGGAGAGCAACCGCACGCCAGGAGGCCGGTCCCAACCTATCTACGTCGGCCGTAGAGCAGACAGCATTTGCCCGAGTGAAAGGATGACCCTGTGTTCAGATTAAAAGTAAATTCCGCTACATTGTGTGGGAGCGCCCAGCCTATGCATTCTTTACAAATATAGCACACAGTTTCAGAGACTTTCACAGGGAGACAGCAAACGCCAAACGCCGATGCTACAGATTTGTGGATTGGTCGCCTTAAACGAAACGTCATTCTCCTGTTTTAGAAGAGCAATGCTGATTGGTAGACGATATTTCTGACGCCTTGAGCTGAAGGAGTGATGGAAGAGACCGAAAGATATACACCTTCACGTCTGGCATGGAGAGGAGCCGTTTCGTTGTCGCTCTTGGAACGAGAACACGTAACGAGAGCGTGCGCGCTCGTAAATGTACTCAAAGAGCGAAGAACAAGTCTCTTCTCAGTACTTCACTGGGAGAACACCTCTGTCGAGAGCAAATCTAAGTGCTACTCTATATTGAGTCCTTGTGATTAAACATTGTTCACTGTGTTGGCCACCACACTTATTGTGCGGTGTGAACGGACAGAGTTATAGTTAAACGGCTGCGAGCGAATTTTTGAGTGGTATCGCTGTGGACTGGTTATCTGACTGGTGTACCACGCCAATAGTTAGACTAGGGGTGAATAGGAGTCCTTGACTTCATCAAGGCGTAGGGAAAGTTTGATTGGCGAAGGTCAATCCAGATAGAACGCGAGTTGTCAGCAGCAAGCGGCGCAGACAGCAGTCATCACAGCTTACGGTATTGTGCGCTACAGGTCTTGCGAGCCCCATGTTTCCTCCACAACAGTACACTTCACTGCATTTCACACACGACATCCTCGACCGTACCTAGCAACATTCTAACGGGTAATTATTCAAGTTGAGTAGGTGCAGCTCTCAGGTATTCTGCCAAGTCAATAACAATCTTAAACTTTGTATAGAAATTTCATTAGCGAATCCTATCCTTAACAGGTAACTTCACGTTCCAAAAAGAACCCGGAAATAAATTATTCAGTTCATAACTAAAAGTGCCATTGTGATTTCTCAGAATTTTAGCAAAATAAATAATAATTTTCGTTAGTTTCATGTTTTCCTTACGCTAACTAGCACTGCTCCAGTACCCTCGTATCACACTAGTTACGTAAGAAATTTTGTGAATTTTTGTGTCATTTCCTTACAGCGGACGACTCCAGAAGATATTTCTTGCTGAAAGACAAAAATTCACATATTCCTAGCCCAAGAAGAACAGAAGAATGCAAGAAAGAAGAGAAGAACAGAAGATGCAAGATGAAGAAGGGCAGAAGACGGCAACATACCTTTCTCTCCTATCCTATCAAGCAAATTGTTACAAACGTCTTTCCATGAACTTTGAGGCATGACAACTACTACAACCTCCTCTCCAAAAAATAAACCTTGAATCGTCAAACAAATACAAGTGAACGGCAAATGGAATATTAAGTAGTACCAACCAACATTATCTAGAAATACATTTAGCAAAATGAACAGTTTCTCCCTACCACATCATCAAATTGCCATACCGAATCAGGTGTGAAGTACCAAGATGTCACAGCACAATATTGGATGACGATCATCGAAGTGCCATACCATCCTAGGTGTGACAGCAAAGGAGTACAAAGACATCACTGTTTATGCAGTAAACCACAATCACCATCATCGGTTAAAAGTACCATTCCATGATGACAATGTCAACAAGTAAGACCCGGCATCACATGATAGAGTGCTTCTCTCATGATTTGTGACACCCATACAAATGAGTTGACGCCTTCCAGTATTTCAGTGGGGATCGTCGAGCACAGAAACTGACGCAGCACAAAACGAAAAAACTGATAAAATGCAAATGTAGAGTTAAGAAAATGATATATTGTAAACACATTTTTTTCCTTTTTTGTAAAAGTAATTATTTTTATTATGTATGTAAAGTCCATAATTTATAGATACTTTTAAACCTTTTGTAAAGAAACTTAGTTAGCATAGTTATATAATCTCACAAACTCATGGAAAGTCTATTTATTACTTTTATATGTAAAATAAGAAAAGGATTTATGCAGTATTTTTCTTCTTTAAATAATATTCAAAAATACCTTTTTGGGCTAATAATATTAATACCAATGATACAATTAAGAGGAAACGCTTCTTCATTCTTACAAAAAACCAGTGACACATAAAAAAAGATAATGCCTAAATAAATAAAACAAAGTAACACAACAGAACTTTGGCGAACATTTACGCAAAGCATAACTGAAGAAAAGAATTAACCACTGCAAGACATAATACACTGTACACTTACGAGTTTAGAAAAATTAATATTGTAAAAACAATTTTTGGAAATGAAAAAGAAAAACAGACAAACGTACTGGCAACGACAAAGAATAACAACCTTTGTAAAGTCTATATTTGCCTAACAACAAAACAGACATTGTAGAATTAAAAAATAGAAACAATAGCTATAAGGAAATCTTAAGAAAAAAATTGTTAAGAATGGCTGAGAAAAGTTTATTCGAAAATCTAAAAGAACAATTTTTGCCTGACTTTGTCAAATTTTTCCTCGTCATTGACAAACCCCAGATAAAAATTTTGTCAGATGGAGGGAGGTATGTAAAACATCGTAGTCTCCAGACCTTCATTGGTTACATATTCCGCCCTCACAATCAAAATCCGCACATCAAGACGCTTCATTCGAACCCAAACTCGATAAGATAAAGTCAATGTTGTATGAATTCATGTAAACAATATGCAAATAACCAGTAAATCGCAAATGCGCTCCGAGATTGAAATACTCGAGGCTGGCGTACACGCACACATTCCAGACACTACGGTCTCAGGGGCTTTTAGTTCGGAAGAGCAACTGCACGCCAGGAGGCCGATCCCAACCTATCTACGTCGGCCGGTGAGCGCCCATAGAGCAGACAGCGTTTGCACAAGTGAAAGGACGACCCCGTGTTCAGCTTAAAAGCAAATTCCACTACATTGTGTGGGAGCACCCAGCCTATGCATTCTTTACAAATATAGCACACAGTTTCAGAGATTTTCACAGGGAGACAGCAAACGCCAAACGCCAATGCTACAGGTTTCCAGATTGGTCGCCTTAAACGAAACATCATTCTCTGTTTTGGAAGAGCAATGCTGATTGGTAGACGATATTTCTGACGCCTTGAGCTGAAGGAGTAATGGAAGAGACCGAAAGATATACCCCTTCACGTCTGGTGTGGGAGGCGCCGTTCCATTGTCGCTCTTGGACCGAGGAACAAGTCTCTCCTCAGTACTTTACTGGGAGAGCATCTCTGTTGAGAGCGAATCGAAGTGCAACTCTATATTGAGTCATTCCGATTAAGCATTGTTCACTGTGTTGGGCGACACACTTATTGTGCGTTGTGAACGGACAGAGTTTTAGTTAAACGCCTGGGAGTGAATTTTTGAGTGGCATCGTGGTGGACTGGGCATCTGACCGGTGTACCACGCCAATAGTTAGACTAGGGGCGAATAGGAATCCTTGACTTCACCACGGCGTAGGGAGAGTTTGATTGGCGAAGGTCAATCCAGACAGAATGAGAGTTATCTTATTTGTCAGCAGCAAGAAGTGCAGACAGCAGTCGTTGCAGCTTACGGTATTGTGCACTACAGCTATTGCGAGCCCCTATTTCCTCCACAACAGTACACTTCACTGCATTTCACACACGACCATACCGAGCAACATTCTAACAGATAATTATACAAGTTGAGTAGGTGCGGCTCTCAGCCATTCTGCCAAGTCAATAACAATCCTAAACTTTGTACAGAAATTTCATTAGCGAATCCTGTCCTTAAGACTTAACTTCACATTCCGAAAAGTATTCAGTTCATAACTAATAGTGCCATTGTGATTTCTCAGAATTTTAGCAAAATAAATAATAGTTTTCGTTAGTTTCATGTTTTTCTTGCGCTAACTAGCACTACTCCAGTATCCAAGTATCCCACTAGTTACGTAAGAAATTTTGTGAATTTTTGTGTAATTTCCTTACAGCGGACGACTCCAGAAGATATTTATTGCTGAATGTTTTTCAGCCATTTCTCTTTAGAACGTTAGGACCGTCTGTCTGACTTCTGTAGTAGTGTGGGGGTGGAAATTGCATCTTGCAGGAGCCACAGGGTAAAGGGTACATCTCAGATTATTCCGTTGCACAGAATGACAGAATAGCAGCCACACGCTCACAACTGTACAATTTGAACATTTTAGACATTTCTGATGGACGTTAAGTGGATCGCTAGGGAGCTGATAATCACGATATAAGAGAAGGATGAGGTTGTGGGAACACTGCGTCGACAAAAATCATCGCTGGCGGTCAACCGGTACCTCGCAGAAAACTGTGAGTCCGTCTTATGGCTTTGTTGAGTTCGGATGATTCTGACGTGTATGCTCCTTTCGTTGATAACAGTATGCTATATCGTATTTGTGTTGTGTGATTATTCGTCATCATCACCGCCTGTACAACATAAAACTACATTTGTGACCACAACGACCTTGTTCACACGTAATTTGAACATTTACGACTATAGCGCAATTGCAGTGCTGCCATTGTGCCCTCACTGAGACGCGTAATTTAGGTCGTTCAACAGCGGTTCTCATGCCACGACGTCAGGTGCTTTGGATAACAGCCTCCATGTATCTCGAGTGATAAAAAGTGACAGACTCTCTTTTGGACAGTGCTACGACGATACACCGCCGAGCAATGGAGTGAAACAGGTAGTGCACAATGGGTACTAGGAAAGTTTTGCAATTCGACTCGACAATAAGTCGCAGGAGGCTGACTTTTTCTGTGTTCTGAGAATACTTTCATACTTGCATTGTGGGCGCTGTGCCAAGTCTGTGATCGCAGTAGTTCACTAGCAGGGTCAGTCTGAAGTGCTTGCTGTGGATCCGTGGTCACGAGGTGAGATTCGGGCAGTTTTGCGGTGCAAGTTCGCGCGTGGTTTAAACATACACTACTGGCCATTAAAATTGCTACACCAAGAAGAAATGCAGATGACAAACGGGTATTCATTGGACAAATATATTATACTAGACCTGACATGTGATTAGATTTTCACGCAATTTGGGTGCATACATCCTGACAAATCAGTACCCAGAAGAACCACCTCTGGCCATAATAACGGTCTTGATATGCCTGAGCTTTGAGTCAAACACAGCTTGGATGGCGTGTACAGGTACAGCTGCCCATGCAGCTTCAACACGATACCACAGTTCATCAAGAGTAGCGACTGGCGTATTGTGATGAACCAGTTGCTCGAACACCATTGACCAGACGTTTTCGATTGGTGAGAGATCTAGAGAATGTGCTGGCCAGGGCAGCAGTCAAACATTTTCTGTATCCAGAAAGGCCCGTACAGGACCTGAAACATGCAGTCGTGCATTATCCTGCTGAAATGTAGGGTTTCGCAGGCATCGAATGAAGGGTAGAGCCACTGGTCGTAGCACATCTGAAATGTAACGTCCACTGTTCAAAGTACTGTCAATGCGAACAAGAGGTGAGCGACATGTGTAACCAATTGCATCCCATACCATCACGATGGGTGATACGCCAGTATGGCGATGACGAATACACGCTTCCAATGTGCGTTCACCGCGATGTCGCCAAACACGGATGCGACCATCATGATGCTGTAAAAAGAACCTGGATTCATCCGAAAACATGACGTTTTGCCATTCGTGCACCCAGGTTCGTCGTTGAGTACACCATCGGAGGCGCTCCTGTCTGTGATGCATCGTCAAGGGTAACCGCGGCCATGGTCTCCGAGCTGATAGTCCATGCTGCTGCAAACGTCGTCGAACTGTTCGTGCAGATGGTTTTTGTCTTGCAAACGTCCCCATCTGTTGACTCAGGGGTCGAGAGGTGGCTGCACGATCCATATTCTGCTCACAGTCATTGGGTCTCGACCAACGCGAGCAACAATGTCGCGATACGATAAACCACAATCGCGATAGGCTACGATCCGACCTTTATCAAAGTCGGAAACGTGAAGGTACGCATTTCCCCTCCTTACGCGAGGCATCACAACAACGTTTCACCAGGCAACGCCGGTGAACTGATGTTTGTGTATGAGAAATCGGTTGGAAACTTTCCTCATGTCAGCACGTTGTAGGTGTCGCCACCGGCCACAACCTTGTGTGAATGCTCTTCAGAGCTAATCATTTGCATATCACAGCATCTTCTTGCTGTCGGTTAAATTTCGCGTGTGTATAGAACGTCATCTTCGTGGTGTAGCAATTTTAATGGCCAGTAATGTAGATCAGCGCTTTGAAGAACTCGGCGATGCGTGTCCGCATCGTACAACTGTATTCAGGTAGCACAAAGAATTCAAAAGAGGAAATTTCATTCTGGAGGACGCTGAGAGGACGGGAGGCCGTCAGTGACGGAGGAAAACATTGATGCTGTGAGGAAAGTGCTAGACGAAGACAGGCGAGTGACCTATAAGCAGGTAGAGGATACCTTAGGGCTAAATGCACCAGCACTTTTGATTCTGCATGATCATTTACAGAGGCGATTCTAGAAGTCGGTCAAAAGGGGGCTAATTGGGGGGGGGGGGGGGCGAGAGGGTTCGGGGGAATGGAATATCGCTTAACAAAAGGGGAGCTGGGGTCCTCCACCGACAAATTGGTAAAATTTAGTATTGGATAAAGTAGTTTTTGGTAACTTTTGTAGAACAAGGTAAAAAATGTGTATTAAGAAATAATATGACGCCCATTTTAAGTTAAATGATATTTATTGGTTTAGATAGTAAGCTGTCTGCCGCTCTTATTCTTTCGTTAAAATGTGTTTGAAATACATTGAATCTATATTGCTACATAATTATAAAAAATGATTGAAACTTTGTTATCTCTCGGTGCTGCATAAATTGACAGAAGAGCAGATTACACAACGTGTGACTTGGTGCTGTTAGATGTGAAAGTAGTTTTTTAAGGGACAATCTCAGTATGTGAATAACATCGTGACAGGTGACTAGACATGGGTGTACTATTATGACATGCCGACTAAGACTCAAAACAAAGTTTGAGGCTTTGAAGATGATGACACACATGTAGCTGTCAGAAAGTCCCGATAAGTAAAGAAGGAAATGATAGCTGTTTTATTTTTTCAAATCAAGCTTGTAACCTCCCCACAAAATATTAAATTAAATGAGTTTTAAATATTGTAACCTCTTAACATAATTAGGTTCCCATTTATTATCTCCGTGCAGAAATGCATTCACATTTAATGTTCCCACAAAATTCTTTTCTCATTTAATGTTAAGTTCGAAACAGAAAAATTCCTAAACACCAAAATAATAAAAAAAATTCAGTAACCTGGTAAATTTTATGACGACAGCAGCGCTGCGCCTCGGCCCTGTATTCTGAATAAAAAAAGCAAAAATTCTTACCTCAATAAAAACTGCGAATATATCTGCTCTTACATAAAAAATTTTCGGCACAGCTCCGTGCAATGCTGGCCTATGCTTTGTGACTCGTGAAAGGAATTAATTATTCATTGGATAAAATCATTAAATTGAAATGAATACTTTTTTTAAAAAAATTACTTTATATTATAAAAATTATTATTGGGGCATTTTTAAAAGAAATGGGATGACAGTTAATATACATTACTAGATATGCGCAAGGCTGCTTCTTTACCTTCTACAGTAATACCCATCCTCCAGAGTCCCGACCAGAGCAGACTGCCGACAGAGCCGACTACCGCCGACTACCGCCGACTCACGCAGACTACTGTCGACTACTGCAGACTAGCACAGACCACTCAAGACTAGCGCAGACTCCTGCAGACTAGCGACAAGCAACAACTAACTACATACTGCTCTCTGGTCAGGGACTCTCCTCTGCCTTGCCTATTGCAGGCAGCGCATACATCTTACAAGCTTAATTTTGGAGTGCGTTGTTTTGAACACGCAGATGACAGTCCCATCTAAGTGGTGCACTGAACAGTGCCTGCCCAGAGTCATCCAGTCTTTGAAGAACCTGTGACTGGTGTCAAGAATGGACACTTGGTTCCTCCATCATGACAACCCTCCAGGTCACCGCGCCAAAGTATTCACCGAATATTTTGGGGTAAAGGGCTGAAACTTGTTGAGCACCCTCCTTACAGTCCAGACCTTGCTCCTTGTGGCTTTACACTGTACTTACTTATGAAAATGAAGCTGAAAGGAGTGCAGTTTTCAAGTGATAAGAGCTTGGGACAACAAGCGTGCATTACTCCCTTCTGAAACTTGGGAGAACTGGTTTAAGGATTGGTTTCGGAAGATGGAGAGGTGTATTCAATGTTGCGGATATTACTTCGAAAAAATTAAAAAACTGAAGCTGTTTGCAGAACTTTCCTATTACCCTATATGGGTGAATGGTGCTGAGCACTATGGGACTTAACATCTGAGGTCATCAGTCCTCTAAACTTAGAACTACTTAAACCTAACTAACCTAAGGACACCACACACATCCATGCCCGAGGCAGGATTCGAATCTGCGACCGTAGCGGCAGCGCGGTTCTGGACTGAAGCGCCTAGAAACGCTCGGCCACAGCGGCGGGCTACCCTATATACTATGTGATCTCACACGGGACCCCATTTCGCTCGCAAATCGGGCTGCTCCAGAGACACAGCAGTCTAAATGGTTGAATTCGTGTCTACTCGCTATCGATGAGCTATCAACCGCGCCGCGCATGAATCTTATAGCTCCAGACCTCCTGCAGCCGGCAGCATTGTCTCCCGCGTCGCCTACCGTCCATAATGTTGTGCCGCATGCGGACAATACTTGTTCGAATATCATTCCACTACGAACGTCGCCTTGGAAACCTATCGGCCACAGGACACATCTCAAGCTACCTCCTTTCAACCAGATCAAACAACTTTGCGATTCGCTATTGCGGACAGCATATTTGCTTCGAGTGACATCAGTGGTGGTCTGGAATTCGTCACTCTGCTCAGTCACTTGGGCGAACATGTAGATAAGGTAAATGATATATATATACCCCACCACTTGCTGGCCCAGTCTATATCCTGCCTCTGAGCATTACCCCACAAGAACGATTCAAACATCAAAAATGGAACAGTTCATAAGGTTGTCACCATGCGTGATCCCCCGGTGTGTCACAGACCACATTGACTACTGCCAGATCTACTTAAGGCCTCCAAAGTGCCAGTGGATGAGCTCTTCTAATGTGGAATAGGTCGTCCCTTTTACAGTTTCTGGCTTTGGCCATAAAATTGGTCTCTAAAACTAATGGGTCTGCCTGGTTGTATGGTGATTACAGAATCGTTAGTGTTCGTAGCATTATTGACAGCCACCCAGTACGAAACATCCCTGACTTGACCCATTATTTAGCGGAAGCCTTCGTTTTCAGTGTCATGAATTGTAAGAAGGCGTTATTATAAAACTGAGGGGCATTTCATAAATAATGCACAGTTTGGTATTACTGTGGATTGTTTGATCGAACAGCAATGAAAATTCAATAAGATATAGTTGGGAGCTTGAGGAATAAGCACGTTTTTATTTTTACATTGTGTACTCTAACATAATATTGGAGAAAGGTACAAATGGACCCAGCGGGGTCTCGGATATGACCGTTGAAGACCGGAGGTCGTACATCAAGATCGAAGCTTTATGCGACAAAAGCTTGACCAAATTTCACAGTGCATTAAGTGGGATTTTTGGTGAGTTTATGAGTTTACAGTCGACTGTAGCACAGTTTCACGTTTGGTTAATTGTTTTCGTGGTGGTCGTGTGGGCATAGACAATAGTCCAATTCCAGAGGGCCAAAAACATCAACAGATGAACGAAGTGTGAAACTTGTGGCAGATGGCCTTGAGGAAGATAGCAGTGCGACTTGTGAGGAACTCCCTGAAGCCGCGGATATTTCCCTAATTTCCCTAGCATCAGTATTCCATATACTGAGAAATGACTGGAAGAAGAGAAAAATTACTGCGAGATGGGTGCCACACTGTTTGACTGCTGAAGAGAAGCAGAAATTCCTGAAATGCTATCTTTGCTAAAAAAAACAACGATTCGACCGTGAATGTCAAGGAATCATGTGTCGCATTGTCGCTATTGATGAAACATGGATTGGAGACTTTGAGCCGCATTTGAAATAACCGTTCAGTGAGTGGAGAGCCTCAGTTGCTCCACATAAAAAAAAAAAATCGATGCGTTTAATCAAAGTTCAAGCAAATGATGTTTTTCACTTATCACTAGCGAATCATCACTGCACACATAGTCCCGTGTGAAAAAAGTGTCAGAGGAGTGTGTTTCTTCACTTCATGCAAAATCTGCTCAGAGAAACGCACAAAACACGACTTCAGTTGCTCGAGGCTGGGCCACTCAATCTCCATGATAATGCTCGCCCGCATATCGGCAATGTTGTAGCCCAAAAATTGCGTGAATGCGGATGGAAAGTGTTGTCGCATCCTTCCTACACCCCGGACATGAGTTGAAGTTGAAGTTGAAAAAACTTATGCGTGGACGTCGCTGTCTTTTTCTGGAAAAGCTTTCTATAAACGAGCCATTCGGCACATGAACAGAAGTGGTGCTCTGGGTGGAATAATAGAGCTTCCAAGACGTTGGAATTCAGTCATGGAGAAGCAGGGAGACGATAAAAGGACTGTAAAGAGATATTGGAAAAATATAAATTTGTAAGCAAAAAAAGTGTGTTTTATGTATGAAATGTCCCTCGAACCTATGTGTCTAGAAGACATTCACAAACTGCCACTAATACGTCTTTATGTTTATGCTGCACAGACTTACGAATGTAACACAAATATGACAACGTTTTATTCATGGTCTTCTACTCAAGTTTCTACTTTGTTACACTTATGTTGATATTTATTGTCTCAGCGGGTGATGCCTCCCACAACATGTACCTCAAACAAGTTCTTGATTCCCTCTCTCACAACGGTGGCATGATCAATGAAGCGAAATGCCAACTTTGACTCAAAGAAGTTGTCTTCCTTGGACATATTACAAATGCTTTGGGCACCGTCACGCATTACTGCGTGTAGAGACTATTCATCCACTGCTACCAATGCAATACTACAAGAATTTTCTACAGAAGACACCTTCCACAGGCATCCTCACTGCAAGTATCGCTAGAGTAAGCCCTCACTGGCAAGAATGCCACTGATGGATGATCTAGATGCATCCTGCTTTTGAACGCAATAAAGGCTGCCTTGCCTAGGTCATCAACTTGGCAAACCCCCTCTCTGAACAACAGCTGATGCTAAAAGAAGACCGAAGTGACTCAGCTATTGGCGCTGTGCTGCAACAGGTGGTGGGGGGCATTCAGCAGCCACTCCGTTTATTCTCTCGCAAGCTCATGCCGTCTGTGTGTGACAGGCAACTACTAGCGCCCTACAATGGGAGTACAAGACTCCAGGCAAGATGTGGAAGGACACTCTCTGATTATTTACACTGATCATCATCCACTCATCCATTCTATTTGAAACCCAACCAGGCACACTTGCAGCACATGGTTTCGGTACTTAAGACTACATTGCTCACTTTTACCAACAATGTAAGCAACCTGACAGGTGTGGAGACCACTGTGACAGACTATCGTGCACATCGGTGCCTTGTCATCTCACTTCAGCTACATCTATGGATCGAACTATATTAGGCATGACCTATCTGATACTCTGTGATATTTTACGAAGTGGACACGCTCCCTTGTACCTCAGAAACTCCACCAAATTGTCTTTGAACAACTCTGTGATTTGACACAATCTAACATTTGTTCAACCAGTCACCTGGTTAGTGACCAGTAAGTATGGCCTAATGTGAAGAGAGACTGTAACTATGGGCTCATGCATATGTCCTATATCGAAAGAGCCAAGTTTCACATCACACACTACTGCCGTTAGGTCACTTTGAAGTCCCAAAAGGGAATTTTCAACACATGCATATCGATCTTGTCAGCCCACTACCAGTCTACAGTGGGTACTGCTACGTTCTCTTGGTGATTGATCATGTCACACAATGTGTTGAAGCAATACCACTATAGAAGATAATGGCTGAAGCTACCGCCATTTGTTGAAATTTGGATCTCACACTTCATCTGTTGTATGTCCATCACAACTTACCAGCGCTGACAGTTTGAATCTGCTCTCTTCCTAGAACTGTGCAATTTCAGAGGCCCTAGGCGATAAGGAACCACAGTGTAGCATCCACAAAACAACGGTCTCGTCGACCAGTGGCACTGAATGTTAAAGCTGGCGCTTATGTGGACTGAGCCACTACAGTACGTACTTCTGGGAGTCTGCATAGGACAAAAACATTACCTTGGGGTCTCATTAGCTGAAATCATATATGGTGCAGCTCTGTGCTTGCCGGGAGACCTTGTGCTTCAAGAACCATGAATTACACCTGCAGATCTACCCAACCTGGCCTCTCACATCAAGCGTCACATTTCTCACCTCTGCATGCTTTTGCACCTTCTGTACTCGATGTGTAACGTGTTTCTACACAAAGTACTTGAAGACTGTGACTTCATAACGTTACAGCTTGACATGGTATGATCGGCCCTACACCCCCTGTATTCAGAATCCCACAAGATGCTTCAAAGATATAATTGTACCTTCCACATATAAGTGGGAAACCTAGAACAGTGTCTGTTAACAGACTAAAACCTGCATAGAGACTATAAGTCAGCTCACTGGATGCCAAACCTCCCACCATAAGTTCTGTACTATCAGCCTTTGAATTGTGACTGGACATCCACGAATTCCTTCCCAAACAATTCAACATCAAGCTCACTGACAATGAACTCCACATCAAGGGTCAACACGCAGAACACTAGACTGCATATGCCTCCATTGATATCGATTCCTCCTCTCTTACCTCTCACTTTTCTGTCAATGGTATCCTCTCAAATATGACCTTACACTTTCCTCCGACGTACCTCACACCACCAGCAGCGCTATTAGGCCTTGGCGATACACCCACCAGTCCTCCAACATGGGACACTGTCACACACTCACGCTTAGGCCATCCCCACTGCATGCCGGCCCTCCTCCATGACTATAAGCTGTTTGCAATTTGGCATATATTGCCTCCCAACAACTGCTCTTCTGCAGATAACAATGTGCCTGGAAGTCCTCTCTATTTCCATGCACTTTCATCAACCTCAAACTTCATGTGGCCTCCCTCACAGTGCTCAGAACTATGGGAGACGGGGGGTGGCCCTGTGGGAATACTGCATCGACAAACATCATTGCTGGTGGTCTACTGGGACCTTATGCAAAAGTCTCTGACTGTGACTCTGCCTTATGGTTTTTCCATTTCAGATGCTCCTTAGGTATTCTCCTTTCGTTGATAAAAGTGTGATATATTATACCTGTGTTGTGTGATTATTCATCAGCATCACCGCCTATACACCATAGCACTACAAGCCAAAACTGTAAGCATATTTACTTATCGAAATTATCATGATTTTATGTCTATATGTGAACCATGTTATGTGCTATTGCAGTCCTCGTAGGTGCACTAAGATCAAAATTTCCGTTATTTCTGATAGTCAAACGTTTATGATGAATGAAAACGGCTAACCATCTGGACTAGTGCTAACAGTAGTTTTGCACTGGCAGGGCAGATCAGAGGGATCATGCTACACACCTACTACAAAGCGGTTGAGGCCACTGAGAACAACCAGTTTTGGACCGACTGTATGGCAGTTTCCACCAACCAGCTCTGTCAGGCAGCAGGACGACGACAGCAGTTTGGTAATGCGAGTCGCTGGTGGTTTTCTTGAAAGTGAATGTATCTTTCTAATTGTCGCCTCCACTAGTTTCAATGATTTGGTAGTCATAACAACAAAAATATTAATTTAAATATAAGACAAATATAAGTTGGCTGTGATGTCACTGCTGACAGTTTTCTGGTGTTTAAAGGTACACAAAGAAAAATGAAACTTTTGAGTTGTAAGTTAGAGTGGCTCTTAGGTTTGTTAATAGAATGCCTAGAGAATGTAGGTAATAGAGAAAGAAGTTTAATAATTTCTCAAATAACAGTGGCAAACTTAACTGCTTCTTGTTTTTAATTCTCATACACTAATATCCACAACTGCCTTTACTGCTGCAGCCAACTGATCGAAAATTGGAATTTTATCAAAATAATTAAGATACACATTCGATAGCATGCTCACACTTACTGGTGACACATAGGGTTATTTTGTATAACAACTCAAAACACCGAATTTTGCTAAAAAGATAAGGTTTTTTATCTTGGACCAGCTAACTTAAGATCGGTCAACAAACACATATCACGTCTATGTTACATGTCTATATATCACTCACTAAGTTTATGACACCAAAAAGAAAAACACATACGCAATTCTGATAATACTGAAGGATCGCAAACATTAAGAAGATGTTATTGTGATCAGTCATGGTCTTGTTCCATAATCTTGAAAAGATGTGTACCAAACGAATTTTTCGAAGCCATTGGTTCACAAACGGATAATGACTTGTTTTATTTAATACTTTTCGATAATGACGCAAACACACTAAATGTCTTCTGTAGCTAAAATTCAGAGTTTTCATTCGCTGTGACATCTGTCTTCGTCAAGGTCTTACATAAACAGAATTCACCCTAGTTGGTAGCAGACGTCATTATGTCAAAATGGGATTCCTAAGAACGGTGGATCCCGGCGGTCTTCATTCGGATTTCCCAGAGCTGAAGGACATGTTTTGGTGCATGTTACAATTTGTGACCCAGTTGAGATCGGGGACAAGACCATCGGAATACTGTGCAAGTCTTAATCGACCAGATAGATGTCCCGTATCACAGAAATAGCTCGTTGAAACACTAATTTTTTAATCCGTGTTTCGCCTGTCAAAAATATCACTCTGATGGAGTCGCGAAGATAATTTAAGTTACTTTTTTATCAGCCAATAATAGCAATATCTTCGAAGCCAAATTTCCAAGAAAGAGTTCGCAGCTGTCTTTAGTGGTAAGAAGAACTTTTTAAAATTGTTTCGATAAAATATTCTAGATCGCATGTAAGTTGCATGTATTTCGTTTGCTGACCGGGTTCGGTGTTTTATCAAACCACCATCAGAACACTTTTTTGCTCCCTGGTGATAGCAGGAGACACTGGCAAGTTTAGGGCGTTGGATGGACGAGAGCAGATTTTCAGGATGTTACCCTGAATTTCGCCAAGGAGACCAGAGCCGTGTGAGAAGGCTGGTTGAGATAATGGTGCTACCAGGCCGGAGTGCCATAAGGCGCCTTTTCGAGGTTGTGCTGAATAGAAGTAGGTGGGGGGGGGGGGGGCGACGGGGGTAGGCCACAGCCACCGCCATGTTACCACACACTGCGTGGGAACGAGCTGCATTTAGCGCCCAGACGAATTTCAGGCCATTCAGGATGTAAACCTGGCCAGTACAAACTTCTAGTCAGTTTTTTTGAGTCATCTGTCTTCTGATTGGTTTTATGGTTGCCACCAGAAATTCCTCTGCTGTGCTATCCTCTTCATCTCAGAGTAACTCTCGCATCTGGCAACCTACGTCCTGCATTATTTGTTGGATGTATCCCAATCTCTGTCTTTCTTTACAGTTTTTGCTCTCTACAGCTCCCTCTAGTACCATGAAAGTTATCCCCTGATGTCTTTGCAGATGTTCTGTCATCCTATTCCTTCCCCTTGTCAGTGTTTTCCATGTATTCCTTTCCTCTCCGATTCTGCGTAGAACCTCCTCATCCGTTATCTTATCAGTTCATCTAATTTTCAACATTCTTCTGTAACACCACATCTCAAATGCTTCGAGTCTCTTCTGTCCGGATTTTCCTACAGTCCATGTTTCACTACCATATAATATTGTGCTCCAAACGTACATTCTCAGAAATTTCTTTCTCAAATTAAGACCTTTTTTGATGCTAGTAGACTTCTCTTCGCCTGGAATGCCCTTTATGCCAGTGCTAGTTCGCTTTTGATGTCGTCCTTGCTCCGTCCGTCATTGGTTATTCTGCTGCCTAGGTAGCAGAATTCCTTGACTTCATCTACTTCGTGACCATCAGTACTGACGTTAAGCTTCTCGTTTCTGCTAGTTCTCATTACTTTCGTCTTCCTTAGTTTTACTCTCAGTCCATACTTAACTCATGAGACTGTTCATTCCATTCAGCAGATCATGTAAATCTTCTTCACTTTCACTCAGGATAGCAATGTCATCAGCTAATCGTGCCATTGGTATCCTTTCACCTTGAATTTTAATTCCACTACTGAACCTTTCTTTTACTGCAATCATTGCTTATTCAATGTACAGATTGAACACTAGGGGCGAAAGATTACATCACTGTCTTACACCTTTTGTAATCCAAGTACTTTATTCTTGGTCTAGTCAGTTTACAGAAGCATAAAACGTGCTTTTGGAGAAAATTCTGCAAGATTCCCCTATAATTTTGAAGTGAGATAATATCTCGACTGTCACGGTAGCAAAACTTGGGAATCCTTCCCTCCACTGGTAGTGTAAAGGAGGGCTGAAGAACATTAGAAAAAACAGATGGACGGAGTCGGGTTCGAGGACGCGGTGTTGAGCAGATATCACGAGATGTCCGGCCCAGCCTGGCGCTTCTTTCGCTTTCTTTTTGAGTAAGCGGTTAGCATTTGCGCTGCTTTTCCTCTGAGCAACTCACAATTTGCGTGTTTATATTTCTCAATGTGTTTCCGTTTTATAGTGGATTTGTTGTACCGGGACCGTCAGTGTTATTGCATTTGTGAGCTGCTCAGACTTTGACAGGTCACTGGCTAGCAGTCTTCCATAGAGCATTTAGGTGCCTTCAGGATTCAGTTAGAGCACAGTATAGGCAAGAATTTTATCTGATGACTGTGTAATTTCTTTCTGTTTCTAATTCCGTTATCTACCACATGGTGAATTGTCAGTATATTTTCCCTTGATCTGTAAATAATACTATTTTTAAATCAATAAATTAATGATTAACGAATACAATCGTTTTTCCTGTCCTATAACCATTTAATGAGGCGGTCCTTTTTCTCTAAATAAATATCATCATACTGCTATATATGCCTGACTTGTGCACTCTCTGTGTCAGCGTTACAGTGTAAAACAAGTGCCATTATTTGGTACACATTTTTGGCGACCAGGAAAGATAATTATTTAATCCTGTTTGTTTATCAGCGATCGCGCGGTTGAAGAGGGCATATCGAACGCCGACTCAAAACATGCCCATATATGGCAATGTCATGGGCACCAGTGACGTCACAGCCAGCACCTAGCGTATGTAAGGACGCACCAACAGCCCATTGGCAGTCATAACACTTGACAATGGCCAAGGAGTGCTTGGCCGAAAGCTCGTATAGTTTTAAGCAATTGACGCGGTTGGAAACCCGAGAACATTTTATTCAAGGTTAATGTTTGTTTGCATGCCCCGCGCTACCTTTACATATTTTTACTGTCCACCGTTGCAGGTCCGGAACAGCTTTTCCTCCACAACCGGAACAAAACTTCCTTATATCACGTTTTTCACTTCACTGTATTTGCGCTACTCGAATGCAGTCACTCAGTTTATAGCCATTTTTTTTTTAAATTTTACTCCATAACAGTCGTCCTTCATGATGTGTTGGTAAATGTGCCAACACCTTGTAGATACAGGCGGCCGAAATGCACACTGTCTAATGCAGACGGGCGTGAATTCTGGAACAGGATAAGTAGTGAATTCTAATAAGAAAAGTATGCAGCTCCTCGAATACTTAACTTTATTCTATCCTTGTGGTACATCGCTCTTGATAATACAAATAAGACTATCTTCAGATACGGTTAATGGCGCCTTGCTAGGTCGTAGCCATGGACTTAGCTGAAGGCTATTCTAACTGTCTCTCGGCAAATGAGAGAAAGGCTTCGTCAGTGTAGCCGCTAGCAAAGTCGTCGTACAACTGGGTCGAGTGCTATCCCGTATCTCGAGACCTGCCTTGTGGTGGCGCTCGGTCTGCGATCACACAGTGGCGACACGTGGGTCCGACATGTACTAAATGGACCGCGGCCGATTTAAGCTACCACCTAGCAAGTGTGGTGTCTGGCGGTGACACCACATTCCTCCCCCGCAAATCGGCGAACGGTCGTGTTATAAGGCTTCCGCCCGCCGTGGGGAGGACCCCATGTTGACGTATGCGAGGAGGTGGGGAGCCTAACAACAGGCGAGGCTGTGCCACCCGCACCCGGCCATTCGGTCCGAGGGGAGCTAGGAAACGCCTGAAAACCTAGTCCAGGGTGCACGTCAACATGCGGTGTATGCGCCCGTAAAGAGACAGGAGGGGCCGAAGGGTCGACCTCCATTGCGTCGGGGTAGCCGACGCGCGAAGACGTCATCTGGTCCGGAGCGGGCAAGAGTTCCATGGCGGAGGACAGCTGGACACGGGAAGCGATCGGCGGCGCGTGACCCAGGGAGGCGCTAGGCGGCTGCAGCGAGGCGTCCACTGCGGGCGGCGCCGGCGGGAGAACAGGCGGCGGCGGCGGCGGCGGCGGCGGCGGCTGCGGCGGCGCGTCGCCATGGGGCGAAATGGAAGGCATCGTCGGTAACACCTGGGGATGAGGCGAGCCAGTAGATGGGTCCCTAGGGCGCTGACCGGACGGCACCGTCGCTGAAAGCAAACGGGGAGCGGCAGAACCCGTGCGACGACAGAGGCGCAGCTGATTGAGATGCCGACGCACCTCACCAGAGGCCCCCAAAACCAAATACAACGCGCGGCCGAGGCAGCGAAGAATGCTCCCTGCGAGCCAACGCCGTGAACCTCGATAGTTGCGATAGAATACAACGTCGCCTGGAGCAAAAGCAGGTGTCTGCCGCTGCACAGGAACCTGATGCGGCGGATGCAGCAAAGACATCAAGGTTCGATGAGGACGACCGTGGAGCAACTCAGCCGGCGAGCGACCATCTCGGGGCTGAGAGCGATACGATGACAAAAAGAGCAACAACGCGTCCTCCCGAGAATGCGACTCTTTCAACTTCAACATCTGTGACTTGAAAGTCCGGACCAATCGTTCAGCGGCACCGTTTGACTGAAGCGAAAACGGCGCGGATGTCAGATGTTGAATACCATTGGCCTGGTAGAATGACTGAAATTCTGCGGACATGAATTGTGGGCCATTGTCGGAAACAATAGTCTGCGGAAGACCTTCAATGTAAAAGATAGCAGACAACGCTTGGATGGTGGCAGGTGACGTCGTGGAAGACATCCGGACAACAAAAGGAAAATTACTGAAGGCATCTACCAGAACCAACCATCGAGCATTCCAGAAGGGACCAGCAAAATCGATGTTCAAGCGTTGCCAAGGGGAAGTGGCTTTTGGCCATGCAAAGACTTTCCGCGGCGGTGCGGATTGTTGCTCGGCACACGCCATGCAAGAAGAACACATATTCGTAATCGCAGCATCGATTCCGAACCAAGTACAGTGCTGACGAGCAAGTTGTTTCGTTCGCACTATACCCCAATGTCCTTGGTGAAGAAGCCGTAAGACAGAGGACTGTAACGAACTTGGGACCACGACTCTGGACTGATCATTATCAGAACGCAACAACAAAACACCACGTCGTACAAAAAGTCTCACCTTGTGAGCAAAAAATCGGCCAACCAACGGATCTTCGATCCGTGACTTTGACAAGGGCCATTGCGTAGCAACAAAACGCAAAACAGTAGCAAGGACCGGGTCAGCAACTGTGGCCGTAGCTACACGACGAAAATCAATCGGAAACGATTCGACCACTTCATCGGTTTCCGAATCAATGAACATGCAAGCAAGTTTGGAAGAATCGAATGCTTTATCCTCAGCAACAGGCAAACGGGTCAACGCATCGGCGTTTCCGTGCTTAGCAGTGGACCGATACAAGATATCGTAGCGGTACTGCGAGAGGAAAATAGACCAGCGAATGAATTTTTGCGCAGTACGCGGAGGTACAGGCTTGTTCGGATGAAAAAGCGATGTCAAGGGTTTGTGGTCTGTGATGATGGTAAAGTGACGACCATACAAGAAATCATGGAGCTGAGTAACACCAAATACGAGAGCCAAAGCTTCGTTCTCTATCTGTGAGTAATTTCTTTGCGCAGACGAGAGCAATTTTGACGCAAAGGCAATAGGGCGATCATGCGAGCCAACTTTGTGCGCAAGCACAGCACCGATCCCGAAATCCGATGCATCTACCATCAACAAAAGCGGTTTCTGGGGATCGAATGGCGTAAGACAAGTATTTGAAAGCAACGCCGATTTCAACTGGCGAACAGCGCGTTCGCATTCCGTCGTCCAGAGAAACGGAACACTTGTACGGCGTAAGCGATGAAGCGGAGCTGAAATGGAAGAGGCATTGCGCACATTCACTCACACCTTGTGATGCTAGATCGTTTAATGTTCTTGCGACCTCATCACGCAATGCGTGGGGAACATTGCGCGCTCGGAAATATTTCGATTGCGCGTTTACTTTCAGTTCCAAATGTGCTTCATAGTTTTTAGCGCAACCCAGGCCCGGGGCAAAAATGTCTGCAAATTCTTCACACAGACGAGAAACACTGTCTGAAGGCACAGTCTGATTCACTGATAGGACCTGATTTACTATAGACATGTTAAACAACTGAAATAAATCTAAGCCAAACAAGTTCACCGCAGTAGAAGAACGAAGAACGTAAAATGACACAAGTTTTGTTTGTCCCTTATATTTTGCAAGAAGAGTGCACTGTCCCAACACAGGTATCTGCTGTCCTGAATAACTATTTAACTGAACATTTGCGGCACACAACGGAGGTTTGCCCAGTTGTTTGTACGTGTCGTGATTGAGCAATGAAACTGCAGCTCCGGTATCGAGCTGGAATGGTATGACCGTGCCATTAAAGTCCAAATCTACAAAAAGTTTATTGTCCTGCTGACGACAAGAGCGACTGTCTCGTGCAATTTGAACTGATACAGGTACAGCATCACTTGCTAATTGACGTGATTTCCGGCGACGTCGACGCACAGTTTTTGTGGGACGAACACAGTCACTGTTAGAGAAAGTGGCACTGGACGAAGTGGAACTAACGACATGAATGTCCATGGGCGAAGGTTCACGAGCCTGAGTATTCTTGGTTCGATTCCGGCGCGAAGCAAAGGGCCTGGAATCATTGTGATTGTCGGATCGGAGCTTTTTCTGGCAAACACTTTGGACATGTCCTTTCTTATTACAGAAAAAGCAAATAGCTTGGCGTGACGGGCAATGTTCACGCGAATGTCTAGTAGCACACCGCGGGCATGATTTCACTGCATTTGCATGCTTTCGCGGGACACGTGGTTGTGTGGACGTGCGAGAAGGCTGTTTACAGTTCCTTGCAGCGCGCCCGGCGGGCCGGTTAATGCGACACACAGCTGGCGAAGTTTCAAATGATTCCTGAGCAAAGTCAAGTGTGTCTTGTCTATCCAATATGTCTATCACTTGTTGAAGGGAGGGATTAACTAGTTTCAAAATTTGCTCCCGGATACGAACATCAGAAACGTTCTGTGCTATTGCATCACGCACCATAGGGTCTGAATAAGGAAGGCCACAGTCACATTCAAACGCACAATCCCTTGTAAGGCCTTGCAATGTTGCAACCCACTCCCTATTAGTTTGACCGGCCGTACGTTTTGTACGAAAGAACGTATACCTCTTTGCAACTACATTAACTGTTTCTTTGAAATAGGCGTCCAAGGCCGACAAAATTTCATCGTAGGACAGAGTTGCTACGTCGCGTCGGGGAAACAATTTCACTATCACACGGTACGTTTGCACCCCTACACACGACAATAAATGAGGCTGCCGCTCGTTACCTTGAATTCTGTAGGCAGTGAGATGGAATCCAAACTGGCGTGACCATTCAGTCCAGGTCTCGTGCTGTGCATCAAAATTGCGAAACTGCGGTGCAACTGCATGTTGTGGCTGCGGGAGCGGTGAAGCGGCGGCTGCCGCATCGGTTTGAATGGCACGTTGACCCTGGACGAGCTGTCCAAGGGCATCCAATAACGCCTGCGTCTGCTGATTCTGCACGCGATAAAATTCGGACAGTACATCTGGAGATTGTGGCGAAGCCATGACACAAATAAATCAGAGCAAGTTACTATCAAAATGACTGCAACGTGGGCGCGTCACCAATACTCGTCGCCAATGATGTGTTGGTAAATGTGCCAACACCTCGTAGATAGAGGCGGCCGAAATGCACACTATCTAACGCAGACGGGCGTGAATTCTGGAACAGGATAAGTAGTGAATTCTAATAAGAAAAGTATGCAGCTCCTCGAATACTTAACTTTATTCTATCCTTGTGGTACATCGCTCTTGATAATACAAATAAGACTATATTCAGATACGGTTAATGGCGCCTTGCTAGGTCGTAGCCATGGACTTAGCTGAAGGCTATTCTAACTGTCTCTCGGCAAATGAGAGAAAGGCTTCGTCAGTGTAGTCGCTAGCAAAGTCGTCGTACAACTGGGTCGAGTGCTATGCCGTATCTCGAGACCTGCCTTGTGGTGGCGCTCGGTCTGCGATCACACAGTGGCGACACGCGGGTCCGACATGTACTAAATGGACCGCGGCCGATTTAAGCTACAACCTAGCAAGTGTGGTGTCTGGCGGTGACACCACACTTCATACCACCGTCGGTCATGAGCACTATCCTTACTTGTGTGAGGGCACCACCAACCGCATACGCATTTATTTAAAACTTCTTATTTACAATACAATTATCTGAGGCATTGCTCCCTCTCACCATTACTTAGCGCGTTAGCAAAACCGGATTACATGAGGCTGCCTTCTGCTGCCAGCACACCAAAACGCGAACCATGTGTATATGCGGGTCGTCTGAAAAGCACACCTTCTAAAGTTACAGTACTGATTTTCCTCATCGTAAATGCACTTTGCTTAATTGTTTTGTTACTTTTCCATCAAAATTTCGGATCGGAGCACTGGCAAGCGCGCGGAACCGGGGGAAGAATTTCTTCGACGAGACCCACAGCGCAACTTCGCGATAATTACCAACTGATAGTTTCAAACCTTAATATAAAAACTAATGATAATAAACACAATAGATAAATCTAGAATAGCGAAGATTATTTATATATTCTTTTCTTATACCTTTTAGTTAATGACATCTTCACATAGCTAAGTTCAAAAATGGTTCAAATGACTCTGAGCACTATGGGACTTAACATCTGAGGTCATCAGTCCCCTTAGCACTACTTAAACCTAAGTAACCTAAGGACATCACACACATCCATGCCCTAGGCAGGATTCGAACCTGCGACCGTAGCAGCCGCGTGGTTCCAGACTGAAACGCCTCGAACCGCTCGACCACCGCGGCCGGCATAGCTAGTGAGTACCGTTTGTTATTATCCTACTAGGTATCGACTGATGTGGCTGTGTTAGTTATATTTGTGGTTCATGTTCATTTCACTGTGTCTGTTACTTACCTTTATTGTAACTCTCCTTCTGCTGCTTGCTGCGTAGATGGTAGCTATTACATAAAAGCAGTACTTGCGAAAGCTGAGCTCTCGTTGTGATGTTCCGTATATTTATGTCTCTTCATTCGTTTCTGTGTTTCTGTTAGAGCACCAGTCTATGCTAAAAATGTGGTAAACGTTTGGGTCCTGCACCTCACTACGAAACAAAGTTCTTTGCTAGTTCTTCTCAAATGGTTTATACAGGTTGGGGCAAATAAAAGTGGCCCAGAGAACGGAGTTCCAAGGTACACAGAAACAGCTGGGGAGAGGAAATACAGTATTAACCCGATTATAGCACGTGTTGAAAGTGACCACCATTCATCTCTTATCACTTCTGGGCCCTGGACAGCAAGTTGATGAAAGTGAATCGAATCTGGGTTGCTGGAATTGCTGCAGTCTCATCCGAAATGTTCTGTTGCAGTTCTTGAAGACATGAGGTTTGTTGCGGCACACCTTAGACCTGAAGGCACCCCACACAAAGAATACTCGCACGCTGAGAGATCAGGTGACCTGTGAAGACTGTGTGAATGTGCTCCAAGGTTCGGCCTGATGATGGGAAGTTGCTCCTTCCTGTTGGAAGTAACTGTAGGTCTTCTCCTCCTTCGCTACCACAAATGGTTTGCACTCATCTAGGCCACTTTTGTATGCTCCACGCTGTACAATTACTTTTTTGTAGGTCAGAAGTGGTTTTTCCTTCGAGTTCCAAAATTTAGACCTAAGCATTCATATATTTCTCTTAAAAATAAAGGTAAAATTTAACTACTGTGCTTAACAGCATTCGCACTTTTCTATAAGTTCCGACCAGTTAGCCTTTACTTGCGTCAAGAGTAATATTAGTCGAATGGACTTTGTGTATTTATGCAAAGACAAAGAAAAATCTATTCATATTCATTCCTCTATTCCATCCCTTTAAGGAGTTCAAATTTTTGTCTTCCTTTGCCCAGTCATCTTGATCAACCTGTAGGCAAGTACTTTGCGGGGTCCGTGCCCACAGACTCTGGATTCCTCTACTACTTAACCTAATTTACAGTGATCAATATACTATCTTGCCTGACAATTACATTTCCTCGCTTCTTTTTAGTCACAAATGTATCCTATCCCAATTTTCAGCGTCATTAGCCACATAAATACACTAATTTTTTGTTTTACTTACGTACTGTGTAAAAGGTAGAATAGCACCAGTATGTTGTGTTGTTGTGACTTTTTTTTCTTTACTGTCTCTGCAGTAATGTTTCTTTATGTTTTCACACAGGCAGTACTTCTTCAGGTCGCGATGTGAGTACAAACCTCTTATCTTCCCGCTCTACGCACCTGCGCACGTAACCAATCATAACGAATCTTTCGCACCTTGGCACTTTCTGTTAAAGATATTAATACTTACCTGACTTTTTCTTCAAGGGATATCTTCTCTCTAGGCATACGCGGAATCGGTGTAACCCATATGTTCTTTTCTTTGTTTTTGTGTATTAGGTTTGATGGTGTATATGTCGTATTATACAACGGAATGTTGTTAACGATTTGCGCAAACATGCTTAGTGTGATGCATTCGTAACCAACGAATGTGCATTATCAGTGACCGCTGGGCTTGTATTTCTCCGTTACAGGTCCCCATTAGGATTCGGGGTCGGATTCGATTGTTGAAAAGTGTTTCTCTCCTGATCAAACGGTGGCTGATTTCCCTAGTGATATTGCCACTGTGGATTCTGAAAATTCCTTTTCGAACTGTACTGCGAGTGAGTATTTGGCGGTGGTCCCCACTAACTTCTATTGTTCTGGTCATTGTAGTCGCCGTTACCGAGGTTCGAATAACCACGCTAATACCTATCGTCATTCCTACGTCTCCTTTTGTGATTCGGAGAGCTGCCACCACACATAGGGGTACTTTGCCCTAAAAGCTAGCCAAAAAGTCCAGCTTTCAAATGCGAGGAATTCCCGGAATACAGAACTTATTGCCGTAGTCTGAGAGACGGGGCATTGCTGAGGCAGTGTGTTATTTGCACTGATACATGGTAGAGCTGATGTATATTTACGTCTTGTTTGCACTGCATCTGAAGCTTCTCTGCTGGTTTGAAATCACTTTGCGTTTGTGAACGTTTTTACTTGAAGTGTGGTGAAAAGCAATATGGATTCCGAAGATCCGGGTATGTACCGTTGTTTAATATTATTTTCATCCATATTATTTACTACTTTTATTACTAATCATTATTTTTCTTATAGTTCAGGGTATTTCTCTTCGTATTTGTTAATGCAGTGTGATAGAAAAATCACTCCTCTACTGCAAATTTAAAAAAGTAGACGCTGAATACCGCAGTTTGATTTTCTGCGATTGTTTTTACGTTAATGGATTGCCAGGACAAAAAAAAAATCATCTACGAAAAGAATTATGAAAGCATTTTATTTTTACTCTAGATCCTTCAAAAGACAAAATTATGACAGGAAAACGCCTCTATCGTCGTTTGAAGAGAAATTCTCAAAAGAATTTGTACAAACATTGGACTTTATGGAACATTATATATTATCAGTTCCCGCCTTCATGACGAAGAAAAGAATGGCTTTAAACATGAACTGACTTATACAACGTCACAATTAAAGAATCGATGGCTTGCTTCGCACAAAGTTGAAAGCACTTTCTTAAAAAATAACCTCAAGATATCATTAAAGTTCTACGTTGCAAAACTCGAGTTGATACCCCATCAAAGTTGTTCGTAGAGTTGAGGGAACGAAAATGCGTAAGATACAGCTATTGAGAAACAATGTTGGGTGATCCAGAATGAGACTTTCACTCTGCAGCGGAGTGTGCGCTGATATGAAACTTCCTGGCAGATTAAAACTGTGTGCCCGACCGAGACCTCGCAGGAGACCTTCTGTAAAGTTTGGAAGGTAGGAGACGAGGTACTGGCAGAAGTGAAGCTGTGAGTACCGGGCGTGAGTCGTGCTTCGGTAGCTCAGTTGGTAGAGCACTTGCCCGCGAAAGGCAAAGGTCCCGAGCTCGAGTCTCGGCCGGGCACACAGTTTTAATCTGCCAGGAAGTTTCAATGTTGGGTTACACAATTAACGTATGCCAGTCAAAAGAAGCTCCGAGAAACTGGAAATGTTGTGGGCCTTTTCGCCATTGCTAGTCTGCTTTCCATGTCCTTCTGGCTTCGTTAGGAGTGGCTGAGCGGTTCTAGGCGCTTCAGTCCGGAACCGCGCGACGCTACGGTCGCAGGTTCGAGTCCTGCCTCGGGCATGGATGTGTGTGATGTCCTTAGGTTAGTTAGGTTTAAGTAGTTCTAAGTTCTAGGGGACTGATGGCCTCAGCAGTTAGTGCTCAGAGCCATTTTGAGCCTTGCTCTGTCTGTCATTGGTTATTTTGCTGCCTAGTTAATAGAATTCCTTAATTTTATCTACTTCGGGACCATCAATCCTGATGTTAAGTTTCTCGCTGTTCTCATTTTTGCTGCTTCTCATTCCTTTCGTCGTTCGTAGATTTACTCTCAATCCATACTCTGTACTCATTAGCCTGTTCATTCCATTCAGCATATCGTGTAATTCTTCTCCACTTTCACTGAGGATAGCAATGTCATCAGCGAATCGTATCATTGATATCCTTTCACCTTGAATTTTAATTATATTCCTGAACCTTTCTTTCATTTCCATCATTGCTTCTTCGGTGTACAGATTGAACAGTAAGGGGGAAAGACTACATCCTTATCTCACACTCCTTTTACTCCGAGCACTTCGTTTTTGATCTTACACTCTTATTATTCCCCCTTGGCTCTTGTACATGTTGTATATTACCCGTCTCTCTCTATAGCTTACGTCTATTTTCCTTAGAATTTCGAACATCTTGCTCCATTTGACGTTGTCGAACGCTTTTACCAGATCGACAAATCCTTTGAACGTGTCTTGACTTTCCTTTAATCTTGCTTCCGTAATCAACCGCAACATGAGAACTGCCTCTCTAGTGCCTTTACCTTCCTTCCTAAAGCCAGACTGATCGTCGTCTAACACATCCTCAATTATTTTTCTGTTCTTCTGTATATTAGTCTTGTCAGCAACTGGGGTGCATGAGCTGTTAAGCTGATTCTCAGCTCTTGCAGTCTTCGGAATTGTGGTTGATATTTTTCCGAAAGTCAGATGCTATTTCGCTAGACTCGTACAGTCTACACACCAATGATTCTGATGGAATGTTATCTATCCCTTCAGCCTTATTTGATCTTAAGTCATTCAAAGCTCTTTTATATTCTGATTCTAATACTGTATCTCCCATCTCTTCTGAATCGATTCTTGTTTCTTCTACTACCACATCAGACAAATCTTTCCCCTCATAGAGGCATTCATTGTATTCGTTCCACATATCCGCTCTCACCTCCCCATTTAACAGTGGAATTCCCGTTACACTCTTAATGCTACCACCCTTGCTTTTAATTTCTTCTAAGGTTGTTTTCACTTTCCTACACGCTGAGTAAGTCTTTCCGCCAATCAATAATTTCTTTTTCGATCTCTTCACATTTTTCATGCAGCCGTTTCGCTGTAGTTTTCCTGCACTTCCTATTTATTTCATTCTTCACCGACTTGTATTTCTGCATTTCCAAACTTCCCTGAACATTTTGGGAACTTCCTTTTTCCTTCTATCAAGTATTTCTTCTGTTACCTATGGCTTCTTCGCAGTTACTTTCATTGTATCTTTGTTTTTCTTTACAGCTTCTATTATTGCCCTTTTAGTGGTGACCATTCCTTTTCAACTGTAGTGCTTAATGAGCTATTCCTTATTGCTATATCTTTAGTCTTAGAGAACTTCAAGCGTATCTATTGATACCTCAGTACTTCCGTATTCCACTTCTTTGCGTATTGATTCTTCCTGAGTAATCTCTTAAACTTCAACCTACTCTTCATCACTACTACATCGTGATCCTAGTTTATATCTGCTCCTGGGTACGCCTTACAACCTAGTATTTGATTTCGGAATTTCTGTCTGACCATGATGTAATCCAACTGAAATCTTCCCGTATCTCAAGGCCTTTTCCAAGTATATCTCCTCCTGTTGTGATTCTTGACCTGAGTATTCGCTGTCACTAGCTGTAATGTGTTACAGAACTGAATTCCTCTGTGTTCTCTCTCATTTCTAGTACGAATCCCATATTCTCCCGTAACCCTATCTTCTAGTCCTTCTCCTACAACCGTATTCCAGTCCTCCATTGCTATTAGATTTTCATCTCCCTTCACGTACTGTATTACCTATTCAATATCCTCATATATTTTCTCTATCTCTTCATCTTCAGCTTGCAACGTCGGCGTGTGTACTTGAACTACCGTTGTCGGCGTTGGTTTGCTGTCAATTCTGATGAGAACAACCCTGTCACTAAACTGTTCACAGTAACACACTCTCAGTCCTACCTTCCTATTCATAACGAATCCTACTCCAGTTATAGCGTTTTCTGCTGCTGTTTTCAGTACCTTACACTCATCTGACCTTCCATTTCACTTCACCACTATATCTAGATTGAGCCTTTGCATTTTCCTTTTCAGATTTTATTGCTCCCCTACCACGTTCAAGATTCTGACATTCGTGCCCCGACTTGTAGAACGTTATCTTTTCGTTGGTTATTCAATTTTTTTTCTCATGGTTACCTCCCCCTTGTTAGTCCGCTCCCGGATATCCGAATGGGGGACTATTCCGGAATCCTTTGCCGATGGAGAGATGATAATGACACATTTTCAATCACAGGCCACATTGATGTATTAAATTAATAATTTCTTGTCATTACAATTAAATTTTCTGTTGAGTCTCAGATAAGGGGTGATACCGAGTTAGTAAATTTACGTTCCTGAGCCCAGGAAGCTCGCTCGAAGTAGAAACTGTAACTAGTGTCATTTATATTGTGACTGTCACTGGAGTAATAAGAGAGGTTAAAATCCGCTGCAGTTTTCTAGTGTAATGGCAATGTTGTTGTAATTCAGAGTGAAGATTGCGTTAGTTGGCGGTCTACCAGGGAACAGGGTTGGGGAATGGAGCGCCGGATTTTTTTTTTTTTTTTTTTTTTTTTTTTTTGCGACTGATGTTGGGCTGAACAGATTTATTTCCTTTTTTACATGCCAGCTCAAATTTTGTTAACAAGTAGTCTTCGAATCCGAAGCCAGTTTGGAACACCTGGCGTCCTTGGAGTGAGCCTGGCGCCAAATGTGAAAACCTGACGTAGCTCCACCAGTGCGGCATCGTTAGCAACGACGGCTTGAACCTCGCAGCTGTTCAGGGTGTAACACAAAAATAGTGGAAAGCAGAAGCTCTCATTCCGAAACAGATCTGAATAACTAACATGATCTCATTCTATATAATGGCACCACTAGCTGACATTTAAAATCAACACCAAATAAAACATTCAGCGGAGCTTAAATATTTTCAACATTTCGCGGCCTTGTCAGCAACTGTATAAATATTAATTTTAATTTTAAAAACCAACAGCCTCACTTGTAAAGTTTACCTGGATTTGCCTAGGTTTCAGTCGGGATAACCCAACCTTCTTCAGAATAAAAGTAACTACCGTTTGTCCATAGTGGACATCGTCAAGCTGAAACTACAAATCCATAAAATATCGTCTATATTATAGAATATAGGTGCTACCACATAATCCTTCAATATGACCGAATGTGGTCAATAGTATGTGTGTATGATAGCAGTGATGTCATCACCTAGCCATACACAACTTTTTATTGACATAATTAATGACAGTCATATCCATATAAGTATCACGGGAGCGTAACGTCACCTTGCCACAATCTACTGGTTACGAAGTTTTGGTTCAGACTAGCCGGATCAGTTTTGAATTGATCTTACTCAATGACGTTTAAAGGTGTCCTTTGGAGCGTTGTTCGCCAAATCACATCATAATTTAACCATTTTCCCGTCATCCTCCCATAGTTTAGACTAGTTCTTTAAGTACATATTGACCTTTGTCGGTCAATTATTTTGTGTGTTGACCGGAGCGATGTTCACCAAGTCACACTTTAGCTTTGAGCATAATTGACCTCTGTCGGTCAATAGTTTTAAGTGTGTTGACCATAGCGATGTTCACCAAGTCACACTTTAGCTTTAAATATAATTCCGCTGTCATTCCCTAAGTTCAATGACAATGGTCACCAGGACCGAATTATGATGGCAGTGTTCCATACACACAGTTTTTACAGTATGTGTGTGGATCACCTCCATATAGACAAATTGAGTACCCCATTGCCGCCACATTATCCCCTACTTTAGTGTTTTCTGTAACTCATAACCATAACATCGTAATGAAGCTCTATCATGCACGTGCATTAGTTTATTTTGACTTGATTCTAGACCATTTCATGTCAAATATACTAATCTTGAATAATAACCATCTACACTCCTGGAAATGGAAAAAAGAACACATTGACACCGGTGTATCAGACCCACCATACTTGCTCCGGACACTGCGAGAGGGCTGTACAAGCAATGATCACACGCACGGCACAGCGGACACACCAGGAACCGCGGTGTTGGCCGTCGAATGGCGCTAGCTGCGCAGCATTTGTGCACCGCCGCCGTCAGTGTCAGCCAGTTTGCCGTGGCATACGGAGCTCCATCGCAGTCTTTAACACTGGTAGCATGCCGCGACAGCGTGGACGTGAACCGTATGTGCAGTTGACGGACTTTGAGCGAGGGCGTATAGTGGGCATGCGGGAGGCCGGGTGGACGTACCGCCGAATTGCTCAACACGTGGGGCGTGAGGTCTCCACAGTACATCGATGTTGTCGCCAGTGGTCGGCGGAAGGTGCACGTGCCCGTCGACCTGGGACCGGATCGCAGCGACGCACGGATGCACGCCAAGACCGTAGGATCGTACGCAGTGCCGTAGGGGACCGCACCGCCACTTCCCAGCAAATTAGGGACACTGTTGCTCCTGGGGTATCGGCGAGGACCATTCGCAACCGTCTCCATGAAGCTGGGCTACGGTCCCGCACACCGTTAGGCCGTCTTCCGCTCACGCCCCAACATCGTGCAGCCCGCCTCCAGTGGTGTCGCGACAGGCGTGAATGGAGGGACGAATGGAGACGTGTCGTCTTCAGCGATGAGAGTCGCTTCTGCCTTGGTGCCAATGATGGTCGTATGCGTGTTTGGCGCCGTGCAGGTGAGCGCCACAATCAGGACTGCATACGACCGAGGCACACAGGGCCAACACCCAGCATCATGGTGTGGGGAGCGATCTCCTACACTGGCCGTACACCACTGGTGATCGTCGAGGGGACACTGAATAGTGCACGGTACATCCAAACCGTCATCGAACCCATCGTTCTACCATTCCTAGACCGGCAAGGGAACTTGCTGTTCCAACAGGACAATGCACGTCCGCATGTATCCCGTGCCATACAACGTGCTCTAGAAGGTGTACGTCAACTACCCTGGCCAGCAAGATCTCCGGATCTGTCCCCCATTGAGCATGTTTGGGACTGGATGAAGCGTCGTCTCACGCGGTCTGCACGTCCAGCACGAACGCTGGTCCACCTGAGGCGCCAGGTGGAAATGGCATGGCAAGCCGTTCCACAGGACTACATCCAGCATCTCTACGATCGTCTCCATGGGAGAATAGCAGCCTGCATTGCTCCGAAAGGTGGATATACACTGTACTAGTGCCGACATTGTGCATGCTCTGTTGCCTGTGTCTATGTGCCTGTGGTTCTGTCAGTGTGATGTATCTGACCCCAGGAATGTGTCAATAAAGTTTCCCCTTCCTGGGACAATGAATTCACGGTGTTCTTATTTCAATTTCCAGGAGTGTATTTTATGTGGCCCTTATTGCCGGATGTTACAGATTTGATGTAGACTTTTTCATAAATTCATTCATGACCATTTGTGTGCTAAGCCTATAGGATGTTCATGCGTTGTAACCACAGCGAAGCAAATGCCTAATGTTTACGCCTAAAAAAAAAAAAAAAAAAAAAAAAAAAATTAGAACTAGTCATAATAATGACGATGTTGGCTTTATATTATCCTTCCCACTCCTAAGTTCTTTTTAGGTGATTAAACTTCGTGCTTAAGCCCAAAATTTTCCTAGACAGGCCATAGGTTGTAAGCACGTGATGTCTTCCTCATATCATGACCAACGAATACTTCATAAATGTTAAGACTGACGATCTAAGTACGTTCTGCGCAGGATAACATACAGGGTGTTACAAAAAGGTACGGCCAAACTTTCAGGAAACATTCCTCACACACAAATAAAGAAAATATGTTATGTGGACATGTGTCCGGAAACTCTTTCTTTCCATGTTAGAGCTCATTTTATTACTTCTCTTCAAATCACATTAATCATGGAATGGAAACACACAGCAACAAAACGTACCAGCGTGACTTCAAACACTTTGTTACAGGAAATGTTCAAAATGTCCTTCGTTAGCGAGGATACATGCATCCACCCTCCGTCGCATGGAATCCCTGATGCGCTGATGCAGCCCTGGAGAATGGCGTATTGTATCATAGCCGTCCACAATACGAGCACGAAGAGTCTCTACATTTGGTACCGGGGTTGCGTAGACAAGAGCTTTCAAATGCCCCCATAAATGAAAGTCAAGAGGGTTGTCAGGAGAGCGTGGAGGCCATGGAATTGGTCCGCCTCTACCAATCCATCGGTCACCGAATCTGTTGTTGAGAAGTGTACAAACACTTCGACTGAAATGTGCAGGAGCTCCATCGTGCATGAACCACATGTTGTGTCGTACTTGTAAAGGCACATGTTCTAGCAGCACAGGTAGAGTATCCCGTATGAAATCATGATAACGTGCTCCATTGAGCGTAGGTGGAAGAACAGGGGGCCCAATCAAGACATCACCAACAATGCCTGCCCAAACGTTCACAGAAAATCTGTGTTGATGACGTGATTGCACAATTGCGTGCGGATTCTCGTCAGCCCACACATGTTGATTGTGAAAATTTACAATTTGATCACGTTGGAATGAAACCTCATCCGTAAAGAGAACATTTGCACTGAAATGAGGATTGACACATTGTTGGATGAACCATTTGCAGAAGTGTACCCGTGGAGGCCAATCAGCTGCTGATAGTGCCTGCACACGCTGTACATGGTAAGGAAACAACTGGTTCTCCCGTAGCACTCTCCATACAGTGACGTGGTCAACGTTACCTTGTACAGCAGCAACTTCTCTGACGCAGACATTAGGGTTATCGTCAACTGCACGAAGAATTGCCTCGTCCATTGCAGGTGTCCTCGTCGTTCTAGGTCTAACCCATACATCAAATGGGCATCTGCCAACTCCGCATTTGTAAACATTGCACTGACTGCAGAACCACGTTCGTGATGAACACTAACCTGTTGATGCTACGTACTGATGTGTTTGATGCTAGTACTGTAGAGCAATGAGTCGCATGTCAACACAAGCACCGAAGTCAACATTACCTTCCTTCAATTGGGCCAACTGGCGGTGAATCGAGGAAGTACAGTACAACCTGACGAAACTAAAATGAGCTCTAACATGTCCACATAACATCTTTTCTTTATTTGTGTGTGAGGAATGTTTCCTGAAAGTTTGGTCTTACCTTTTTGTAACGCCCTGTATATGCCCTTTTCCTCAGCTGTACCTTTCTTTTATTTCACTTTACTAGTAAATTCAAGGTCAGGAGTTAGGTTCGTGTCATGTCCCAACAAGCACCCATCATACAGTTTATACGCAGGCGTAAGGTATTGTCCGCCTATGCAGGCCTCGACCCTACGGTCAGTTCCAGTACAGTACTCGTGGCTGCCGCATCGCGGTCGCGAAGTGGGACCGAGGCAGTTTCAGAGAAGTTTTACATTCTGACGATAATTTATGAATTTTTAGTTTTAGCTGCCGATGTCCACTATGGACAAACGGTAGTTACTTTTATTCTGAAGAAGGTTGGGTTATCCAACTGAAACCTAGGTAAATCTAGGTAAACTTTGCAACTGAGGCTGTTGGTTTTTTAAATTAAAATTCAGTGGAGCAACGCTCTAAAAACGGGAGCTGAGACGCATCCAAGGATATTACATAACTGTTTCATGAAAAGATAAAATCTTGATGTCAATTAATATTAAATTTGAAGGCAACGACGTACTTACGATTAACAAACATCTACAAAAAGTTGCTTATGTAGCACTCATATTACCACGTAAGCGTTTAGTAATAATTGTGGCTAAACATTAGTAAATATTATCGGTCGCTCACAGAGCCACACCCAAGCTAGTACTTAAACTGGGACACTCAATAGTCGTTAACTTTAATAGCAAAGTCACTTGACCTATGGCAGTATCCATTTATCGTACAATAATACTCAATTACCGTGTGATAATCCTCTTATAGTAACTGGCACTAAACGTACCTGACTGTAAGGTTTTTAATTCAGACCTGGATTTAAAACGTTTGTAAGTTGTTAGGCATCAGCCTGATCAACACTAATAGTAGAACAACAGCATACGGCAGCAACCTTATTAGTAACGGGTGTCCTATCCTAATTTATCACTAAAAGCATTAGAACAGTCTTTGCTGTAGGATTTTGCTGGTGGGAGCTCTACATAGCCCGCATCTCGTGGTCGTGCGGTAGCGTTCTCGCTTCCCACGCCCGGGTTCCCGGGTTCGATTCCCGGCGGGGTCAGGGATTTTCTCTGCCTCGTGATGGCTGGGTGTTGTGTGATGTCCTTAGGTTAGTTAGGTTTAAGTAGTTCTAAGTTCTAGGGGACTGATGACCATAGATGTTAAGTCCCATAGTGCTCAGAGCCATATGAACCATATATAGGAGCTCTACATAACCATTAAGCAAGGCGAACAAACTCAATAACGAACGCATGTAGGGTGTTCCTAACAAGCAACACAAGGGAAAAACTTAAATAAGAACATGTGCGCGCCGGCTGGAGTGGCCGTGCGGTTCTGGGCGCTACAGTCTGGAACCGAGTGACCGCTACGGTCGCAGGTTCGAGTCCTGCCTCAGGCATGGATGCGTGTGATGTCCTTAGGTTAGTTAGGTTTAAGTAGTTCTAAGTTCTAGGGGACTGATGACCTCAGCAGTTAAGTCCCATAGTGCTCAGAGCCATTTTGAACATGTGCGCACAATAAAAAGAGCCAACAAAATAAAAAAAAGATTCAAATAACACAGACAACAAGGATTCATTCCTTGCAACCAACGAAAACACGCTACGGCAAATCTCAAACAATCACTGATAAACAGACGGTGATTTGAAATAAGTACGCAGACGTGTGTTGAGTACACAAAATACACTACTGGCCATTAAAATTGCTACACCAAGAAGAAATGCAGATGATAAACGGGTATTCATTGGACAAATATATTATACTAGAACTGACATGTGATTACATTTTCACGCAATTTGGGTGCATAGATCCTGAGAAATCAGTACCCAGAAGAACCACCTCTGGCCATAATAACGGCCTTGATACGCCTGGGCTTTGAGTCAAACACAGCTTGGATGGCGTGTACAGGTACAGCTGCCCATGCAGCTTCAACACGATACCACAGTTCATCAAGAGTAGTGACTGGCGTATTTTGACGAGCCAGTTGATCGGCCACCATTGACCAAACGTTTTCAATTGGTGAGAGATCTGGAGAATGTGCTTGCCAGGGCAGCAGTCGAACATTTTCTGTATCCAGAAAGGCCGTTCAGGACCTGCAACATGCGGTCGTGCATTATCCTGCTGAAATGTAGGGTTTCGCAGGGATGGAATGAAGGGTAGAGCCACGGGTCGTAACACATATGAAATGTAACGTCCACTGTTCAAATTGCTGTTAATGCGAACAAGAGGTGACCGAGACGTGTAACCAATGGCACCCCATTCCAACACGATGGGTGATACGCCAGTATGGCGATGACGAATACACGCTTCCAATGTGCGTTCACCGCGATGTCGCCAAACACGGATGCGACCATTATGATGCTGCAAACGTTTTGCCATTCGTGCACCCAGGTTCGTCGTTCAGTACACCATCGCAGGCGCTCCTCTCTGTGATGCAGCGTCAAGGGTAACCGCAGCCATGGTCTCCGAGCTGATAGTCCATGCTGCTGCAAACGTCGTCGAACTGTTCGTGCAGATGGTTGTTGTCTTGCAAACGCCCCATCTGTTGACTCAGGGATCGAGACGTGACTGCACGTTCCGTTACAGCCATGTGGATAAGATGCCTGTTATCTCGACTGCTAGTGATACGAGGCCGTTGGGGTCCAGTATGGTGTTCCGTATTACCCTCCTGAGCCCACCGATTCCATATTCTGCTAACAGTCATTGAATCTCGGGCAACGCAAGCAGCACTGTCGCGATACGATAAACCGTAATCGCGATAGGCTACAATGCGACCTTTATCAAAGTCGGAAACGTGATGGTACGCATTTCTGCTCCTTATACGAGGCATCACAAAAACGTTTCATCAGGCAACACTGGTCGACTGCTGTTTGTGTATAAGAGATCGGTTGGAAACTTTCCTCATATCAGCAGGTTGTAGGTGTCGCCACCGGCGCCAACCTTGTGTGAATGCTCTGAAAAGCTAATCATTTGCATATCACAGCATCTTCTTCCTGACTGTTAAATTTCGCGTCTGTAGCACGTCATCTTCGTGGTGTAGCAATTTTAATGACCAGTAGTGTAATACCACAAATACGACGACAATATTCAAAGCAATCAGAGATGAAAACAACCATATAACTAGTCACGCAGACGTGCGTGAAATGCACACACAGCCAACAAGAATGAAATGAATTCATAAAACACAACCAGAGGAATATCAGAGCTGGCTCAGACATAGCTTTGACAAATCCCAAGTTCTCTGACATCCCTAAAAAGGGCACGCCCGACGAAGTAACAGTTCAAACAACAGTGATACGGTCGGTCTTAATTACGACAACCATTTCCAAATATACTTGCTCAAGCTTTCATACCGTACACAAGGGAGACTTACTGGTCATTTCCTCTCGAATGACGTGCATAGTTCTATTGCCCATCAATAAACTCACTTATCTTATTATGCAATCATAGGTTCAGTGAATTAACGCAAGATTTCCATCTGATTCCGAAAGGTCAACGATTTAAAAACAGAATAGCTAGTACAAAACACCACATAGACAAACTGTTAGTAAATGATCCTCCAGTCGGTTTGCGAGCGAGGAAATAACCAAAAGAGAACCCTCCCAAATAGTCAACCGAAGGTTGTTGCGGGAACACTCGCAAGCGAAGCAAAACCAGTCTTTTCAAAATGTGATACGTAGTTGATCGGGAACACACATTCTCGCCAAACACACCGCAGAAACATTTCGAGGTCAGCTTGTCGGTGCCTGCAGCAGGAACAAACATTAAACTGCTGCTCGCAGAATATAAGCGACGCTAACCGGTACTTTCACAGTTTATACGTGACTTACCAAGTCATGTGAAGGTTGAAAGAAAAAACTACTGAACACTTCCTCTTCCAGGAGAGGGCTCCACAGTATCTAACACCTTGCAGATTTCGTGCCACATCAGCAAACTCACTGTGCGAATGGTGAAATCACTGATATATGAAATCAGTGCAAAAATTCAATGAATTTAATTAATTCAGTGAGGGATATCAATTGACAATTGATGGTACAAAGCCAGAGACAAATGAACTATTGGTCCCTGATGTTCGACATGTTTCGCACACAAGGAAAACGTAAATGTCCTAAATTAGTAACGACACGTCACTGTGTGAACACTCGCAAGCGAACCAGGACCACTTTTCCTACATTTGGTACCTAACCCAGCCAAGTATACACACACTGAGGGGTGCAAAACATCAGTCCAACAACTAATTAAAAACTTAACCTTCAAGAGATTCGCACACGAAAGATAAAAAAAAACAAATTCGCCAAATCACTAAACACATGGCATTGCGGAAACGCTCGGAAGCGAGCCGAATTCAATCTCCGAAGCGACACCACGCTGACTGGGCGCACACAAGCGCTCTTGTGAGGTAACGGGCGAATTGTGGCGCCCTGGAAATATTCCAAGTTTGGAGTTTGCTTGGCCGCACGGGCCGCTCGGCCAGCCGGGGCCCGGCAGCAAACACGTGGTGCCGAACGTTAGCTGAGCAAGAGCCCCAGCGCATGGTCCAGGCCGACCGCGTGGCTGGGAGTTCCAAAAAGTGGTTCAAATGGCTCTGAGCACTATGGGACTTCACATCTGAGGTCATCAGTCCCCTAGAACTTAGAACTACTTAAACCTAACTAACCTAAGGATGATGATGTGTGTGAAATATTATGGGACTTAACTGCTAAGGTCATCAGTCCCTAAGCTTACACACTACTTAACCTAAACTATCCTAAGGACAAACACACACACCCATGCCCGAGGAAGGTCTCGAACCTCCGCCGGGATCAGCCGCACAGTCTATGACTGCAGCGCCAAAACCGAACTAACCTAAGGACATCACACACATCCATGCCCGAGGCAGGATTCGAACCTGCGACCGTAGAGGTCGCGGGGTTCCAGACTGAAGCGCCTAGAACCGCTCGGCCACTCTAGATGGCTGGGAATTCCATGTTGACGCTGTGGCGAGGACGGTGCTTTGTGTCGATGAAGGAGAGTTCTATGCCGGGAGTGTCAAAGATGGCGGACTTTGTGAAACCTTAATGGCAGACATTTCACAGTTCATATAGAAATTAACAGTAGCCAGAGGAATCGCGATACCTCAAAAAGAAACATGTACATTGCCTTTATTTGCACGACGTTTCCGATGGTGTAATCAGATTTTCAATATCTTTATTAGTTTAAAGTTTAGTGTCTGACGATAAATTATACAAGTAACACCCAGCAACGAATTTCCAAAATCTAAACGCTTCATCTGATTTTGTCGATCGACGTGTCTTTAGAAAGCAATTAGTTCTGAGCACTATGGGACTCAACTGCTGAGGTCATTAGTCAAAGCAATTAGTGTAAACCTAAATTGGTGTATATTACAGGCATGTAACTTGAATAGTACATGAGTTATTGGAGGTCAAAGTGGCTGATTACTATCGATCGCATGAGGCCATAAGTGCTCCACAGTGACACGAAAAAAACGGTAGCAGCATGCTTATAAGGATATTTATTCGTCTATGTCTTTGTTTATATCCGATATATACTATTCATGAAGAAATTGGTTAAATATTTACTCTGTTTTAGAAACTACTGGCCTAAATTTTGTTGCTATTCCTTTGCTATATTTTTATTTAATTTGTTTACGTATTTAATAATGTGTGTTAAAGAGTGTTTATGGTCCAGCCGTAGGAATATTTATTTAATTTCAAGTTACTTAAATATAAATCCAGTATTTCGAATGTGTTTCATTATGTTTGTGTGGGTGCGTTGGCTTGAACACATGGCGCAAGCGCTCTAGCCAATTACAGCACTCGTAAATGGTGAGACTGGATGGAAGCGGGAGAGGAGTTTTGAAGAGTACGGCGCGAGGGAGAGTACGGGCCCGCATCTCGTGGTCGTGCGGTAGCATTCTCGCTTCCCACGCCCGGGTTCCCGGGTTCGATTCCCGGCGGGGTCAGGGGTTTTCTCTGCCTCGTGATGGCTGGGTGTTGTGTGATGTCCTTAGGTTAGTTAGGTTTAAGTAGTTTTAAGTTCTAGGGGACTGATGACCTCAGATGTTAAGTCCCATAGTGCTCAGAGCCATTTGAGCCATTTTTGTAGAGTACGGCACAGGACACGGAGAGTGCTGGACGTGAAGGCGCGACGTACGGTCGCTGGAAAGACTTGGAGTGGAGCAGTTCGTGCGTGGTCGCGGGAGATAGAAATATTTCGTAGTGCCGACTTCTGCACTTGTGAGATTTCCGAGGCTTCTGCAGTGAGGGATCTGTTGTTTCCCTGTTATTCAACTTGTATTTTATTTAACTGCTGGACCATCGACAGCAGTAAATGTTTTGCAGAAATATACCGCATTCTCAAATGTACTTCTACTGTCGTACTCATCATTTAAAGTCGTTAAGATAGTACCTGCAGATTTTATTTAATTGCAATCTCTCATTTATAAATTTCTACGTTACATTCGCAATTGCCGAGTCAAGGGAACCTATGACCATTCAATTCATGTGTATAATCATATTGTATACTGTAGACCCAGCAGTATTTGGCTTGTAATGCGGCAACTACATATCCCAGCCCCTAGACAACGAAACCAGCCAAAACTTTTAATATTTGAACACTAAGTCAGAGCGTGCGTAGTTGAGCGCCACCAAACCATTTCATTTTCTATTTGAAAGCCCGCACTCTAAGTCCACTGCGAAACCACACAGACGCTAGCTTGTGTCGTACACAGCAAGAAACAAGCACCATCTACAGTTTGTAGAATGAAACAATTCTATCCGATGCTTTGTCAGTTTGCAAGTGAGTAACCACACGATCGGACAGCTGAGAAAAATACTCTAAACGCTTCCGCTACTTAGCAGATTGCAGAATAGTATGCAGCTCCACACTGCTCCACATGACGGCCGGACGAGAACTTACCACAACGTCAACATATGTGATTTCAACGCCTCTGTGGTTGAAGGAGAAGCACCTACCACCACAACCACTAGAGGTGGACCAGACTGCTGACTAGTTCCGCTCTTCTGCACGTCACGAGAGGGAAGACCGTGTCTTCGGCGCAATCCAAGTCTAAGATCGCTCTCTCACGGGACGTTACAACGCACTGTGCGCGGAGCTGGTGACGTCACAGTGCGGAATTCCATGTTCCACTTCACTGAGAAGCGTGAAATGAAGAATATGGTACGTGAGATTTTAGCCTCGTGGAGAGGAGCGTGGGCAACGAGACGCGACATCGTTGTACGTCGAAAGCAGAACTTAAGAGCCACCATGTTGTCTTGAATTAAACTACACATTTGGTGGGTTTTCTTTATCATAGAGTAAGCGGTATGAATCTAAGCTGTTTCAAAACACTAGCAAAATGAGGATCTCTCGAGAACGGAGCGTTTTAGATACGATTTTTTGTAATAAAACTAGCTCAGTACCTGACATTACCAATGTATGTATTTATTCCAATTTTCTATTAGTCCATCTCGTCCTTCCCCTCCGCAACCAGTCTCCTCCTCCACCCCCTCTCAGTCCACCTCCTCCGCCCCATCCCGTCACTATCTATCATCTCCTGTCCCTCTATCTCTCTCTCTCCATTCCCCCTCACTGTCCACGCCTCCTCCCTCTTTCTGTCCATCTCCCCCTCGCCACTCTCTCTGTTCATTTCATCCGACTTTACTTTCTCTGTCCATCTCCTCTTTTCCCTTTTCTTCGCCTATCTCCGCCTCTTCCCTTTCTTTCTCCATTTTCTCCTCCACCTAAGTTCATCCCCTCCTTCCCCCTTTTCTCTGCCTATACCTTCCTTCTCCTGTATCTACCCATCTCCTCCTCTTTCCTTTCTCTATCCATTTCCTCCTGTCCCCTCTCTTTATTTCTCCCACCCCTCTTTCTGCCCATGTCCTCCCCCTTATCTGTGTCCATCACCTCGTTCCCCTCGCTATCTGTCCGTTTTCTCTCTCCACATTATCTCGCTCACCCCAGTACGTGGCTGCTGGTTCTTACCTGCACAGTACTTCTATCCAGATGGTAACTAATATCTGTTTCAAATTTAACTGATATCGTTCCAGGGTTTTGGATGAACTTTTTACCTGTGGCTTTGACGGTGAACGCACATGTCAAGCATATTTCACATAGTTATATTTCAAGGGCTTATTTCAATAGGGGCACAAGTCCATTACCTCCACTTTTCTGCTTATAATGCTTCTGAAATTAATTCTCCAAACAAACAGAAAGAAAGGCTCATCCCTAGCAAGAAGCCATATGCGTGAATATTTCTGGTGTCTCAACTGCAGATTTTTCAGCGCTCATTTAACTCTAGGACTCTGTATCTCACAATGAACAAAAATAGACTTGTACCACTATTGACATAAGCCCTTCATTTGACATATTTAACACGGGTTTGTACACGTATTTCACCTGCATCTCTAATTTCGTTTTCACGCGGCTCAATGGTTATGACGTTGTATCTCGTGAAGTATGTTCTGAACGATGATATAATTTTGCAGGTACATCGGTATATGTGTCTACTGCCTGTGAACAGAGCTAATAGTAAAGAAATAATAAATTAAAAAGTTATGCGTCATGGAGCAGTTTTTCACTCATCTCAGTGTTCATGACATTATATCACCTGAAGTATGTGTCGTACTACGACACATTTTTGTAGGTACATTCAGCAGGATATGTGAATAGTGTCTGCAAAATGTGTTGCGAATACAGTTAGTAGTAAGGAAGTAATGAATTAAAACGTCATACACGATGCAGCAGTTTTTCACGTATCTCAGTGTTTTTGACGTCATATCTTCTGAACTAGGAGTCGTACACTGATATATTTTTGTAGGTAGATTCAGCGACATATGAGGATACTGTCTGCAAAACGCACTGCGAACAGAGTGAACAATAAAGACGTAATAAATATAAATGCCTTGCACGGCGCGACAGTTTTCCATGCAAATCAGTGTTTATGACGTCATATGCACTGAACAAAGCGTAGTACAATGATGCAATTTTGCTGGTACATTCAGTGGGATATGTAAGTACTGCGTGAAAAAGGCTCGTGAATACAGTTAGTAGCAGAGCAGTAATAAATTAAAACGTTACGCTTCATGCGGCAGTTTTACTGAATGAATGGCGAAATTGTAGTAAGCGATAAACTATTTTCCTTTCATCGTTTTGTGGGGATTGTCAGCGAGTAAGTTTCGTAAACGTTTGAGACTGTATGTAAAGTTTGTTGCAAGTCACAAAGTGCTCTCATTCTCAAATGCTGGGCGACTAAATTGTGGTTATTCGCTCGTCGTGGGCTGTTCTTTCACGCCCACCTCCACCCTTTTGACAGGCGTATGGTCATTACCCCCACAGCGATACTATCCAGATAGTAAGAGATATCTTTACCAAGTTTGGTTGGAATCGGTCAGGTAGCTCAGAAGGAGATATGGAACATAGATACATATGTACATGAATATTACGTCCATTTTTCTAATGTGTGTGAGTGACAGGAAACTACATATCGGTAGGCAAGGGTGTTTTATTCTTTGCTGAGTGGTGTCTGGGCGTTCCAAGTGACAATTGTTTATTTCAGGAATTAAAGAAAGTACACTTCCGAGAGTGAATATCTCCACTGCTTAATAAGGGAGCATTTTCGGTTCTGGACAATGCTTCGACGAGCAGTTAAGCGAGTACTACGAGATCCCACGAGGCGAGAAGCTCGCAGGCAGCCACTGGTAATTACGGCGGAGCGGTCCCACCTTAAGACAAATCCTGGAAAAAACAAACGAATTTGGAGTTGGCACGCATCACCTCTTTATAGATTTCAAAGCAGCTTATGATAGCATAAATAGAGAGCAGTTATATCAAGCTCTAGATGAACTGGGAATCTCTAGAAAGCTGGTAAGGCCGGTGAGAATGACAATGAGCGAAACACAAGGTAGTGTAAGAATAGGAGGAATGAGAAACGCAAACCTTCTGAACAGAGGAACGATCTTCTATAAATTGGTGCAGATACTGGCCTACGCAGATGACATAGATATAATAGCAAGAACTCAAAACGCATTGGAAGAGACATTTACAGCTCTTGAACAGGCCAGTAGGAACATTGGGTTAATTATTAATGAACAAAAAACAAAATATATGGCAGCTGGAAAAGTATATAGAGAAAATATGCCAAATGCAATAACAATGGGCAATTATACATTTGAGAGAGTTGAACATTTCAAGTATCTGGGCTCGGCAGTTACACATCTAAATGATACCTCCTTTGAAATTAAGCAGAGATTAATACTGGCCAACAGAGCCTATTTTGCTCTAACAAGACTTCTATCCTCAAGGCTCCTGACTCGTACCACGAAATTAACTATGTATAAATCACTTATACGACCAGTGCTTGCATATGCCTCTGAAGCCTGGACATTATCAACTAAAGATATTGAAAATGGTTCAAATGGCTCTGAGCACTATGGGACTCAACTGCTGAGGTTATTAGTCCCCTAGAACTAAGAACTAGTTAAACCTAACTAACCTAAGGACATCACAAACATCCATGCCCGAGGCAGGATTCGAACCTGCGACCGTAGCGGTCTTGCGGTTCCAGACTGCAGCGCCTTTAACCGCACGGCCACTTCGGCCGGCAAAGATATTGAAATATTGAAACACTGGATGCATTTGAAAGAAAGGTACTGAGACGAATTATCGGCCCAATCTGTGAAAGAGGAAGATGGAGGAGGAGATACAACCAAGAGTTGTATACAATATAGAAAGACCAACCCATGCGAAGGATAGTGAAATCATCCAGACTGAGGTGGGCGGGACATGTGGCTCGCATGAATGATACAGAAGTACCAAAAAGAATATTACAAGGAAAACCAGGAGGGCAGAGAGGACGTGGTCGACCGAGAGCCAGATGGGAAGATGGAGTAATCGAAGATCTTAGGAAGATGGGCTATAGAAACTGGAGAGTATTGGCAAAGGACCGAGAGAGATGGAAGGAAATTGTAGAATAGGCCAAGGCTCATCATGAGCTGTAGAGCCAAGAAAGAAGAAGAAGGTCCCACCGGGAGCGGCTGGTGGAAGCGCAGCGGCGGATGTGGCTCACGGCGAAGGCTGCACGACAACTCGGCCGATAGCGGAAACGGCAGTGGTTACGGCAAGCGGGGTCCCACGCGGATTCTTGGAGCGGTTCTTGACCCGTCCGAGCCCGCAACGTGACTGCCTCCAGAGCAGAAGCACTGACCCAAGCGATGCCAGCGGAAGGACGCATCCTCGGCGTCACGAGCGGTCGTCACTAGGCTCCGGCGATCGCAGCGCTGCGTACAGCGACTCGCACGCCACGTAGCGGCAACTGGAGGAAGCTTGACTGTACACAATACCTCGTCTGTTATTTAAAGCCTCCCAGGTGAAATAGGGGCCGTACCTGTCCCATGGAACATACACGTGAGTGTGGTAGCCGAAATATGTAGTGTGCAGGTTTGCATACATCGCAGAAGGCTTCAAGACTATAGCAGATGTTGACAGTGACCACCGTTCATCTCCTGGCACTTCTGGGCCGTGATCAGCAAGTTCCTGATGGCGGATCGAAGCTTGACTCCTGTAATTGCTGCAGCCTCATTCGAAATGTTCTGTTGCAGTTCTTGAAGACTATGACAGTTATTGCGATACACCTTAGACTTGAGGGCTTCCCACACAAAGTGATCCAACACTGATAGATCAGGTGACCTGGACGCCAGCTACGGCCCTGACCAGACTGACCTCTGCTAACGTCTCTGTCAGGTGTGAAGACTGTGTAAATGTGCTCCAAGGTTCAGCCAGCTGTATGGGCAGTTGCTCCATCCTGTTGGAAGTGACTGTAGGCCTTTTCCTCTTCCATTAGTGCTGCCACAAATTGTTTCAAAATGTTGGCAATGTAACGCGCTAAAGTCAGCGTCTGATGAAAGAAGGTGGTACCAATAATGCGGCGTGCAGACACTGCACACCAAACCCCTACCTTCTCATCATGCAATTGTGTCCTGTGGCGTTATGCGGATTCTCCACTGCCCAGAACCTGTGATTCTGTGAGTTGACGTAACCACTAAGGTGAAACCAGGCTTGAAACCAGGCTTCATCAGACATAAAGAACAGATCCTTGTCCAAGCCGTTCATTGTTATCTTAGTGAAGCGTCACTCACAGAACTGGAGGCACTAAGGAGCATCTGCTGGTTTTAATGCGTGAGCAACAGACACTCGTTAGGGATGCATGTGCAGATCCAGGAGGAGTATTCGTCCACATGATCGACGAGATATGCTGGTCTCTTGCGACAGGCGTCGGGTTGACTCGGTAGAATCCTGAAGCATTCTCGGGTGAACTGGAGTCACGTTTTCTGGTGTGTGCGCACGTTTCGGAATGTTATTTTTTTTATTTGTTCAAAACAGATCCAGCCGGACGCCATTTTCGGACGAAGTGTTGCATGACACGCTTTACTGCCACTATAATACTATTAAACTTCTTAGTAAACAACTGATCACACAGTTTCCACGACTTTATTGTCACATAAACTTCGACAACGAACACCCGCTGCTGCACTGTGAGTACCCCGTTCCCTCTAGATTTCTCCGCACGCACTGACACAGTCCGCCATACGCTCTGAACCGGTGTTGCTCAAGTGGTGGGTATATACGGGGTGTGATTACGTGCATATATTTAGGTCCAATCGTATCGACTCGTTTGGGCCACTTTCATTTGCACCATTCTGTATGAAAATATCCTACTTCAATTCTACTGCATAATGATGAACTATCCAACTCGCATTGTTTTGATGCAATTTGTAATAGTAAAATATCAACTAACGACATTTGTATATACAGACGTTAGAAAGTGTACACCGCATGCGGAGCCTTGATTGCCATGTCGAAGCTGTAGTAAATGGATAGTGTAAATATCTGAAGGTGAGCCGTCCATGGCTCGTATTCATGCCATTTATTGTTTGTCATCTTCTATTACTGTACTGCCGCCTCGTTTTCTTATTCCATTTACTGGCGTCACTACCTTCCTGCCTTACTTGCCTGTGAGCGGCAGCAGCAGCAGCGTGTATCGATAAGTGCACTGTTGTACCGTCTGTGGAGCGACCGATAGTATTTCTGGGTCGTCGTGTGTCTGACTTGCCAGTTGGAACGGACCAGCAGTGCATTCGGGACGCAGCAGCATTTAAGTCGGGGACGGAGCGCCGGTGAGGCGCTGACAGCCAGTACTCGCCGACCACTGGCGACACACAACAGTCCGATCGGAGGGAGACTGGAGCGGGACGACCGATGGTTGGTCCTTTGGTTGGTCGTCTCATCGGACGACATATATTTGGTCCCTTCACCCGTTCCGGGCCTGGGTAGTTGATCAGTTGGCGTGGAGCAGCGAGGAAGTCTCCGTGGCGCGTGTCTGGCCAGCACCACTGGCGGGGTCCACGCGCGGTTGGAGTGTGAGCGGCTGTTCCCATTGCTACAAGGCCCGTGGCTCACCGATCTCGGACACAAAGGTTAAGTCTTTACTTAATCTACCAGCCAGCCCCAACTGTTCACATTCTGTCGTTGGAGTTTCGTTGTGGGCTGTTGGGACATCCTGTCGCTTGGTCCATTGACTGTTGGTTCGGTTGGGTTGTCATCGGATCGTGAATGGTTGGCTCGACTGCCTGCCTCATCTAAGCGAGCGTTAGTGTTTGAATTCCAGGCCGACCCTCGAACATCAGAGCGCCCTTGGGGGTACTGCCTTTTTTTTGTTCTTGTTGTTTGTACTTGTATACTTTGAGCCGACTTTATTGGTTGTTTTCCCCTTAACGTGTAAGATTTTTTAGGCTTTGAGCCTAATTTAAAGAACTGTTTCACGTAAGGCCTTTGGCATTTTAAAGGTTTTAATGTGGTTGAATTTTAAGTGTTGGGTCTTCAGCCGATTTTGAGTTTGAATTGTGTTGCTCTTAAGGCCTTCAGCCTAAATTAAAGATCTGTTTCACGTAAGGCCTTTGGTATTTAAAAAATTAATGTTATGGAGTTTTAAGTGTTAGGCCTTTGGCCAATTTGAATTTAACTTGTTTGCTCTTGAAGTGTCTGATTCTTTGGGCCTTCAGCCTAACTAAAGAACTGTTTTAAGATGAGGCTTTGCCTTTTAAATTTCTGTTTTGGTTGGGTGTTGCCTAATTAAGAACTGTTTTACGTAAGGCCTTTGTTTAAAAAAAAAATTAATGTTGTTTAGCCTTAAGTGTTGGTATTTCAGCCGATTTTGAATTCAAATTGTTTGCTCTAAAAATCTCAGATTCTTTTGGCCTTCAGCCTAAATAAAGAACTGTTGTAAGATAAGGCTTGCCATTTAAATTTCTGATTATGCTTGCATTTTAAGTTATTGACCTTCAGCCATTTTTAAATTATAGGGGTTTTCAGCGGGTAATTAAGTCCCAAAGATTAAAGCTGTGTGTTTTAAAAAAAAGTTTTTTTTGGGCACTTGTAATGTTTGATCAAATAATAAAGTTGTATGTTCGAACGTAACTGACAGCCCCTTATCTTGGTCTCTTTCAACAAATTAAACTACCTGTGCTGTCCTGCAGGTTTAGCAGGGCGTCTCAGAGGGTACAAAATGAGAAGCCCCTTTTGTGAAACCAGCAGAATGCAGTAGCAACACCAGAAGCTGTCTTCTTTGTCTCTTTCCCCATATTGTGATTGTCTTAGTTTCTGACAACAATGGCCATCTGCGTGGGGTAGACCTCTGACAGCAGTTCGTTGTAGACAACACCTTCTTTATGCCACGAAATGCGTGACATCATTGTAGGCTCACTCAGGTCATTGCTTGAGATGTTTATTTTAATATTTTTTGTTAGGTCTCACCAAATAACCTCGCTGAATGCAACTAGCATAACGGCACCACATATCGTCATTAGTCAAGATATTCGGTAGCTATGGTTGACTAGTCAGTTGATAAAGTTGAAGTAAAAATGCATATATGGTCATCCTCTTGCGTTTAATTGTAGCACCAAATACACCTACACCCGTTTTTAGGAGTACAGTGGCACAAATCACTGTCTGGCCATACTGATTTACATTTAAGGTGATTTTCCCCAGTTAATTTTGTAAGCTACCGTTTCTGTTTTGCTCTTTTCTGCTTATGGTTAAACCTGCAGGCCGAACGTATAAGTGAAAAATTTTGCACAACGGATTTTATGACGCTAATTTGTCGCCCCAACACTTATACGCTCTCCAGAAGGGTATGCTTATCCTTTGCTCTGTATGTGACGTTAACTAGTCGTATGCAAATCTCGTTGGTTTCTTACCATATCCTCGGTATATGCTAGAATGTTCAGATGTGCTGACCTACAAACACTGGCTCCACCAGGTGGTTGCAAACATGAAATACACAAATAAGGAGATAATAAAATGACAAAGGAAAGTACTAGCTATGAAATGATACACTCAGTAGTGTTAAATTCTTTACTCCTCTGCAATTCACTCTATTCAAGATTACACAGTACGAGCAACATTTTAGTTCTGCCTATTCACATTTGGTAATCGCTCTGTCTGGCACTGTCCTGTGATATATTCGCGGTGGTTAATTCGAGCGCGGAATACTGACATCAGCTATGGCAATTGCAATTATATTTAGAACTACACTCGCTTCTAGCAACGTGAAGCCTCAGCATAGAACGAGAAAGACACGTGATCAGCAATTTACTGTACTTCCCTAACCGCCGTTGCGAATGTGCGACCATTACAGTGATCTAACGCTTATCGCTGCAAAGGTTCTCGCCTCAGCGAGATAACATAAATTCTGCCTCACCAAAAGCTTCCGTAGGCACCTCCGCGGCTGCCGTGGAACACCAGACGATCCTCAGACTCTCGCTACAAGTACACTGTCCCAGTAACGAGGTCGCACAACTCGCCAGGACCAACCTCTCTCCTCGACGCCCCAGGAACAAGTGTTTCTCAGTCGCTACGCTCTTTCATAGCTCCTGTTCTTTTTTTCTTCTCCCCTTTAATGTGCGTGGCCAATCATGTTGCTGGAAGGTGTTCGTTTCCGAGCGCCGACGAATCTCAGTTTTGCAACCGACCGATGCTTCTAGAAGCTTCCAGACTGTTCCAGAAGCTTCCGCCCCGGCCGTTGGGAAAACCACCTACACGCCGCCACGCGTTTTGTGAGCGAGCCCCCGTGTCTTCTCCTTGTCCTGGTCCACGTGGCTCCCGCTAAGCCGCGGTCCACCCGCCTGGGGTTTCCAGAGTAGCTTACGGGCGCTGTTGTCTTCAGCTATCAGGCCTGCCTGCCACGCTTGTGTCTTTCCCGTTCTCCTGCCAGCCTCCCGTCTCCGTCTGCTTCACTATCGCCCAATGTGCATATATTCCGCTACAAATTAAGATCCCTAGCCGATGTCAGTATCGTTAATGGTTTCCTGTCTCGATGTTTATACTATTAAAGGGTCTTCTTTCTGGAGTGGTAGTTGTAATGTGGCTCAAAATGATGCCAACTTACAATTTAAGCGAATGCTAGGATGACCTCATAGTCCACGGGATATTAGCCCGAAGCTTCATACCTTTCTTTTCACCCTAACATCTGAATCTTCCCCTTTGAATGTCGTGAGTAATTCGCGTCGAAACGGAGTTACTTGGTCAGGCACAAATGTCGAAGGCAAATTGCAGCGTAACACTTCACCTCATTGCCCGCCCCCACATACGTGCTCTCTGCCCCATCAGCATAAAAAGCGAACAAAATGTAGCAAATATTAGACTTTTTTCTATTATACGCTCGTTCTTCTAACTCTTTCTGGGACGTTGTAGGGGTGCGATTAGACGATTGCATGCATTGATGTTTTCTGTGTTTGAATACACATCGACAGAGCAGAAATTCTCCCTGTCATAGGCAAATAAGAGAAACCCCAAGAATGACAATGTTTTAATTGGCTCGTCGTGACGAGGAAAGCATTTCAGTGGTTGCGTAAACACCGTCAGCATTAATAAACTAATTATACAACAGACTACACAAATGAAGAAGTGGTCGGTATTATTCCGAAAGCATGAGCATCCTGAAAGAGTGTGCCATTTGATATATTTAATTTGTTGAAATGTATGGCTGTCAAAGGCAGACCTACATTCATCACAATGTTTTTCGATTGGCGCGAACTCTTCCCCTCACAGGGCACACCTGGCCAACTTCCGCATTCCTGTCAGGTGCGTTATTCTTAGCTACTGACAGTACAAGACCATTGTGTTGTGCTGCGGAGGAATAGTTTACTTTTCACAATGGCAGAAGGAAAGTTACAGAGGCAGTGAAGAAACGTAGGCAGGTTTATGATACGGTTTGCGTCGGTGGGTTGAAAAGGGCTCTCACTATCTCGAAATTCAAGAAAGCGCTATAGTGCGCCTGTGGAAACAGACAACAGTTTCTCACGATACGGAATGGACAATTGTATTCAGAGAACAGACTGTGGATTACATTGCAAACCTGTAACCAGTCTGTGCCTTTTCAAATAGATACCAGAGCATGTGCAGGTATGTATCTGATTCTTTCGGATTAGAGATACAGAACAATGTGCATGCCAGTGACAAAAAACTTTTCTATGTCTCAGTGCAACAACTTTGTGACAAACATCAAAATTTGCCCAACGGTACCCTAGGATGTGCAAAAGTCTTTCACCCCAACATTCCTCTGAAAGCTAATGCGCAACCGAAATTTCGCCGCGCACGCCCTATGCCGCATGCGTTACATGACCACGTCGTTACAGAAATTCAGAGACTGGAATCAGTCTGTGTGTTAAAACCCATTTTAAGAAGTGAGTGGGCATGACTCTTAGTTGTCATTCGCAAATCAAATGGGATGATTCGTCTTTGTGCGGATTTGAAACGCATAGTACTTTCACAGATAGTCATTGATTCCTACCCGCTCCCTTGCGTTAAGGAAATTTTGGATCGCCTAGCGGAAAGGCAGTGCTTCTCAAGAATTCATCTTGCAGACGCCTGTCTTCAATTACTATTGGATGAAGAGACAAAGAAAATTTTTGTTGGAATACTCATGTCGGCTTGTTTGAATTTCAATGCCTGTCTTTCGGAAGTGCTTCCGCACCTGCATTGTTTCAAAAATTTATCGAACAAGTTACGCCAAAGGCGCCTTCTTGTTTTAATTATCTTGAAGACATAATCGTCTCCAGACAAACGCTGGAACAACACCGTAAAAATTTGGACTGTCGTTTTCAAGTTATCGCTGAGGCGGACCTCAAACGTAATTTGCAGGATTGCTCTTTTTTCAATACAATAACTGAATACGTAGGGCATATCACCGACACAAATGGCGCCCGTCCTTCGACAAAACATTTGCAAGCAGTTCAGGAATTGCCGCCTCCTAAGAATTTACGTGAATTGCAAGCTGTTCACGGAAAACTGACTTACCACATAAAGTTCGTTCCTAATGCGGTGAAAATTCTGCGCCACTGAATCGCCTCACACGTGTAAATGTTCCGTTCTATTGGACAATAGATTATGACAAAGCTTTTCAAAGACTGCAAAATACATTACTTCATCAATCTTGCATCATGCACTACGTTTCGCTGCGACCAAATGTGCTTGCTGCAGAAGCATCGTCCCATAGAATTCGGGCGGTTTCATCCCAACAAATTGGCAAAACGGAACATCCCGTCACATTTGATTCCAAAACTTCTAACAGTGCTCAGAGTATTTATAGTTAGCTGTAGAAGGAAGTCGTGACTACGGAATGTATTGTCATAAAATTTGATCATAACCTCTACGGCAGAAAATTTTTCCTGGTCACAGACCATAAGCCATTGACTCGACTGTTTCAACCCGACCCCACTGCACAAAAGCTTCAACGTTGGTCGCCCTGTGGCACAACAAGCAAACGCTGTGACATTCACTCGTTTACCTGTGGACAGAGATGCAGCTTCGATCCATCAGAAGTTTCTTGTTTACATATTGAATCTTAGGATCGGAGCGTGCAATGTCAGGTCCCTTAATCGGGCAGGTAGGTTAAAAAGGGAAATGGATAGGTTAAAGTTAGATATAGTGGGAATTAGTGAAGTTCGGTGGCAGGAGGAACAAGACCTCTGGTCAGGTGAATACAGGGTTATAAATACAAAATCAAATAGGGATAATGCAGGAGTAGGTTTCATAATGAATAAAAAAATAGGAGTGCGGGTAAGCTACTACAAACAGCATAGTCAACGTATTATAGTGGCCAAGATAGACACGAAGCCCATGCCTACTACAGTAGTACAAGTTTATATGCCAACTAGCTCTGCAGATGACGAAGAAATTGAAGAAATGTATGATGAGATAAAAGAAATTATTCAGGTAGTGAAGGGAGACGAAAATTTAATAATCATGGGTGACTGGAATTCGACAGTAGGAAAAGGGAGAGAAGGAAACATAGTAGGTGAATATGGATTGGGAATAAGAAATGAAAGAGGAAGACGTCTGTTAGAATTTTGCACAGAGCACAACTTAATCATAGCTAACACTTGGTTCAAAACTCATAAAAGAAGGTAGTATACATGGAAAAATCCTGGAGATACTAGACGGTATCAGATACATTATATAATGGTAAGACAGAGATTTAGGAACCAGGTTTTAAATTGTAGGACATTTCCAGGGGCAGATGTGGACTCTGACCACAATCTATTGGTTATGAACTGTAGATTAAAACTGAAGAATTTGCAAAAAGGTGGGAATTTAAGGAGATGGGACCAGGATAAACTGACTAAACCAGAGGTTGTACATAGTTTCAGGGAGAGCATGAGGGAACAATTGACAGGAATGGGGGAAAGAAATACAGTAGAAGACGAATGGGTAGCTCTGAGGGATGAAGCAGTGAAGGCAGCAGAGGATTAAGTAGGTAAAAAGACGAGGGCTGGTAGAAATCCTTGGGTAACAGAAGAAATATTGAATTTAATTGATGAAAGGAGAAAATATAAAAATGCAGTAAATGAAGCAGGCAAAAAGGAATACAAACGTCTCAAAAATGGGATCGACAGGAAGTGCAAAATGGCTAAGCAGGCATGGCTAGAGGACAAACGTAAGGATGTAGAGGCTTATCTCACTAGGGGTAAGATAGATACAGCCTACAGGAAAATTAAAGAGACCTTTGGAGAAAAGAGAGCCACTTGTATGAATATCAAGAGCTCAGATGGAAACCCGGTTCTAAGCAAAGAGGGAAAAGCAGAAAGGTGGAAGGAGTATATAGAGGGTGTATACAAGGGCGATGTACTTGAGGACAATATTATGAAAATGGAAGAGGATGTAGATGAAGATGAAATGGGAGATACGATACTGCGTGAAGAGTTTGACAGAGCACTGAAAGACCTAAGTCGAAACAAGGCCCCTGGAGTAGACAACATTCCACTAGAACTACCGACAGCCTTGGGAGAGCCAGTCCTGACAAAACTCTTCCATCTGGTGAGCAAGATGTATGAGACAGGCGAAATACCCTCAGACTTCAAGAAGAAAATAATAATTCCAATCTCAAAGAAAGCAGGTGTTGACAGATGTGAAAATTACCGAACTATCAGTTTAATAAGTCACAGCTGCAAAATACTAACACGAATTATTTACAGACGAACGGAAAAACTGATATAAGCCGACCTCGGGGAAGATCAGTTTGAATTCCGTACAAATGTTGGAACACGTGAGGCAATACTGACCTTACGACTTATCTTAGAAGAAAGATTAAGGAAAGGCAAACCTACGTTTCTAGCATTTGTAGACTTAGAGAAAGCTTTTGACAATGTTGACTGGAATACTCTCTTTCAATTTCTAAAGGTGGCAGGGGTAAAATACAGGGAGCGAAAGGCTATTTACAATTTGTACAGAAACCTGATGGCAGTTATAAGACTCGAGGGGCATGAAAGGGGAACAGTAGTTGGGAAGGGAGTGAGACAGGGTTGTAGCCTCTCCCCGATGTTATTCAATCTGTATATTGAGCAAGCAGTAAAGGAAACAAAAGAAAAATTCGGAGTAGGTATTAAAATCCAGGGAGAAGAAGTAAAAACTTTGAGGTTCGCCGATGACATTGTTATTCTGTCAGAGACAGCAAAGGACTTGGAAGAGAAGCTGAAAGGAATGAACAGTGTCTTGAAAGGAGGATATAAGATGAACATCAACAAAGGCAAAACAACGATAATGGAATGTAATCGAATTAAGTCGGGTGATGCTGCGGGAATTAGATTAGGAAATGAGACACTTAAAGTAGTAAAGGAGTTTTGCTATTTAGGGAGCAAAATAATTGATGATGGTCGAAGTAGACAGGATATAAAATGTAGACTGGCAATGGCAAGGAAAGCGTTTCTGAAGAAGAGAAATTTGTTAACATCGAGTATAGATTTAAGTGTCAGGGAGTCGTTTCTGAAGATATTTGTATGGAGTGTAGCCATGTATGGAAGTGAAACATGGACAATAAATAGTTTGGACAAGAAGAGAATAGAAGCTTCCGAAATGTGGTGCTACAGAAGAATGTTGAAGATTGGGTCGGTAGATCACGTAACTAATGAGGAGGTATTGAATAGGATTGGGGAGAAGTTTGTGGCACAACTTGACTAGAAGAAGGGATCGGCTGGTAGGACATGTGCTGAGGCATCAAGGGATCACAAATTTAGCATTGGAGGGCAGCGTGGAGGGTAAAAATCGTAGAGGGAGACCAAGAGATGAATACACTAAGCAGATTCAGAAAGATGTAGGTTGCAGTAGGTACTGGGAGATGGAGGAGCTTGCACAGGATAGATTAGCATGGATAGCTGCATCAATCCAGTCTCAGGACTGAAGACCACAACAACAACAACATGATTTTCAGTCACTGGATTCTTTTCCAGGCGTTAAGTCAGGCGACCTGGGGGCCATGGGGTCAGAGCCACATCATCTTCACCACTGCGTCTATTCAGCGATGTATAAGTACGTCGTTTAGGTTGGGAAGAAACCAATACTCCAGCGTGCGGATTCCTTGTCTCACTGGAAGATGAAATTCTCGGAATCGGTAGTCAGTTGTGGCAACAACTTCAACTGCAGTATATCGCCTGCCGGTGTGGCCGAGCGGTTCTAGGCGCTACAGTCTGGAACCGCGCGACCGCTACGGTCGCAGGTTCGAATCCTGCCTCGGGCATGGATGTGTGTGATGTCCTTAGGTTAGTTAGGTTTAAGTAGTTCTACGTTCTAGGGGACTGATGACCTCAGAAGTTAAGTCCCATAGTGCTCAGAGCCATTTGAACCATTTTGCAGTATATCAAGGTACGAAATACCCATCACAGTCTTCTCACGCAAGAAAAATAGGTCATACAGCTTCGTCTCTGATACTGCACAGACAACCCTAACTTTCGGCGAATCTCGTTCATGCGTCACAATTTCATGAGGATTTTCAGTGCCCCACACTCACGTTGTGCCGATTAACTTCCCCACATACATCGACAGTTGCTTCATCGCTGAACGTCAGCCTGGAAGCTGAATATTCATCCTTAAGTGTGTTCTGCATCGTGATGTAAAATTGAAGGCGCTGGTCTTAGCCGCCGTTTTTAACTGTTGCACGACCTGTGTACGGTACTGTTAGAAATTTAACCACCGTCACAAAATCTTTGACACGGTTTACTGCTGTATCCCAAGTTCGTGCCATGTGTGGACCTTTGATTTTTTTGGAATATTTACGAAAATTTCCCTCACCCTGTCCGCGGTTGCATCTGGCTTACTTGGTCGACCGGCATTTCTCTGTTTAAACTTTACAGAGACAACTAGTGTCCATGAGTTGTTGATACTAACATTCATTGCTCTGTTTACATGGCGGTTCTTTTCCATAGTTCCCCCCGAATGCGTGCTGCACTGTTGTGACAAATAAAAACCTCCCATATTCCAGCACACAAGAACACTTTTCTTGCTTTTTCGCGATGTTATCAAGGCATCGTACTCGTAACCCCAATGGTAGGGTACAACGCAAACTCGGTATGTTTACGGCTCCATTCATCCATCAGTCATATTTGTACACGTAATGCTTTGGGAAATATTGTACTTTGGAAACGAATAAATCACTTATCGTAGCCCTCTGCAGCACCAGGCAGCATTCAGTCTCATTGTCCGTAATATTTGTCTTATAAGTGCATGATTTCGTAACTTGCGACTCATTCGTTCCGAAATATTTGCATTTTAAAATCATACTATTAATATGTGCAGCCAGTTTTAATCACTTCCTATTGAGGCGACTATTATGCACAGATTTTTAATACTGACGTTGAACCTAATTCTAAGCTTTTCATATACCGAGCGAGGTGGCGCAGTGGTTAGACACTGGACTCGTATTCGGGAGGGCGACGGTTCGATCCCGCGTCCGGCCATCCTGATTTAGGTTTTCCGTGATTTCCCTAAATCACTCCAGGCAAATGCCGGGATGGTTCCTCTGAAAGGGCACGGCCGACTTCCTTCCCCATCCTTCCCTAACCCGATGAGACCGATGACCACGCTGTCTGGTCTCCTTCCCCAAACCAACCAACCATCTAAGCTTTTCATATCTGATGATGGCAGTAGTCGAAAAGGCGTAATAAATAAAGAAGTTTATTAAGAGCAGCCGGAACGATCCATCTCCTCCATGTTAATTATAGTAAATAGAAGGAACATGTTATCTAAAACAATTAAACATATTGCTCTGAAATTTGGACTTCATGTTCAGTGAATATTTCTCTACAAAGTTATAATGCCATGTTAAGAAATATTTATTGGTTTTTGTTTTACAATTTTTTTTAAACAGATGCTTATTTTTTTCTCTAAAATTTTGCACTTTTCCTTCTATAACACTTGAATTATACAATTTTTTTACAGTTTATTAAAAATGAAGGAAAAGAAGTAAACAATATTGTGTATAAATTTCATTGACATACTGTTAGCAGTTTTTGAGAAAATGTTCTTCAAAGATAAAAATTTTAAAGTTATGGGAAATGGCTTCCAAAGTTTTTAATACACCCCTGCCTCACATGATGGATTATCAACATCCTCTTCTTTTTCCAGTGTTAGTTTTGTTTTCACTGGTCTTTTATTCCCTTTTGATGCATGTTGTTGGCTTTTGTCTCTTCTTTCTGCACCTCTTAGTCTTTTTCATCAATTAGGCGCATTGTGGAAATGGTGTTGTGTCCTGGTTGGAAACCTAAACATTTCAGCACATCACATTTCATAATGTTTCCTTCATTGTATGTTGCCACTGCATCATACACTCCAAAATGCAATGTTTTTATCTGTACAAACACTCTTTTGGAAATCGTAATCCAATGTGTGAAGTTATTTTCAATTCCAGCCCTTTTCTTTGCATACTTGGCATAATACGTTATGTTTCAAAATATTAGAGAGCAAGGAAATGTAAATTATTTCATTCACATCATTACTGTCACTATCATAGTTCTTAAATTTTTCTTTTCTGTCACAAAGTTTGTTGCTGGAAGAAGTACTATCACATTCATTTGGAGTAGTCGGTGAAGCAGTCTGAGCAGCATCTCCCTTCGAAACAACAAAGGATTTCTTCTTCCACTCATTGTGCCTTTTCTTAAACACTCGATTGCTCAAACGGGGCATATTGATATCTACAAACCAAATACGTAAAACAGGTACGAGCAAAATTCGTCAAATACGCAAAATTGAACAGCTAAACAACACAAAGCAAACTCCACAAGTCAACACACACGATATAGCGTTTATGTTTACCGATATGAACAGTCGCTTGTCACAGAGATAAAGCCATACAACGTCGGAAAACAAAACACTGTCTAATTCCGCAAAGATACCCTTCTTGCAGCCAGCGAGCGGCGCCGTCACAGGTGAGACACCAGGCGCGTCAACTTTGCAGCGATAAAAAATATACCCTAGAATTCACTTACAAGGGTGAAGCTTGATTTGTTTTATTCAGAAAACTCCAAATAATTTTATAATGAAAAACCAAAAAAGGTTAATTTTGTCATTTTCGTCGTTCCGGCTGCCCTGGAGCGATCTAGATGGTTGTATTCACAAAGCATTAGAGGAAATGATGCACGAATTAAATACACCGATCAGCCAAAACATTATGATCTCTGCCCACCACGTCGGTGGATGCCGCCTCTCGGCGTTGCGGGCATGTGACGCGGTAACAAAAGTATATAAGCGGAGTAGACAAAACGGAGGATCACCTTAGCCAAGATATGGGCTGCAAATGGGGAAATCCATCGAGTTAAACGACTTTGACAAAGGGCAGAGTATTATTACGTAGAGCCTCTGAACGACAATCTCGAAAACGGCGAAGCTGACCGAATTTTCATCTGCTACTGTCGCGAGCATATATGTAAAGAGGTAGGAGGCCAGAGAGACCACCACTAGGCTCTAAACGGTTGGACGTTCATGACTCGGAGGTTTGTCTGCTCTGTAAATGGGATAGTTGGTGATCTGTTGCGTCTCTACCGAAAGACCACAACGCTGGTGCATCTACAAGTGTTTCGGAGCACGCCGTTCATCGTACATTGTTGAACATGGAGCTCCGCAGCAGACCACCTCTACATGTTCATATGTTGACCCAACGACGTCGTCAGTTAAGATTGCAGTGGGACAGGACCATCGGGATTCGACCGTTGATCAATGGAAACGTGGTCGGATCTTCAGGTGAATCACGTCTTTGCTACACTAGGTAGATGGTCGTCTCCACAAACGTCGTGGTCGACGTAAACAGCGGCTCGAAACGTACTGCGCGCCACGGACGTAGGTTAGTGGTGTAAGAGGCATGCGCTGCCTGCGATATGCAAGGTATAAGAGAATCGCTGACCAGAGAGCAGTGTTGACTGAGTACGAACTGTGTAGCTGTAGCAGTTAGTTGTTGCTAGTCGCTAGTCTCCGCTTGTCGGGGTCTGGTGTATCGTGTTGGCTGGGCCGGTCGCGGTGCAGCGATGCCGGAGCCTGAGTATTATTGTATAAGGTAAAAAGCAGCCTCGCGCATATCTAGTAATGTATGTGAATTCCCATGTAAATCTTTTAAAAATGTCCTAATAATATTCTTTGTGATATAAAGAATTTACTAATTTCTCCACTCCAAGATTATTCCGATTGTTGCAAAAGGAAAATCAGGTGCTTCCTTTCATAAATCACAAATGTATTGGCCAGCATTGCACAAAGCTGTGCCGGAAAAATTTTAGGTAAGAGCAGATATATTCGCCGTTTTTATTGAGGTAAGAATTTTTTTGCTTTTTTATTCAGAATCATCTTACAGGGCCATGACGCAGTACTGCTGTCGTCCTAAAATTTACCAGGTTACTGAATTTATTTTTTTTATTTCAGGGTTTAGGAATTTTTCTGTTTCGTGCCCACATTAAATGAGAAAATAATTTTGTGGTTACATTAAATGGGAAACAAATTTTGTGTGGAGGTTAAATGTGAATGAATTTCTGTAGAGAGGTTACACTAAAAAAGAATAACATTCATTATTCATATTGATATTTATTATTATTTTTTTATACTATTCTGTGGGGAGGTTACACATGGCGACAACCGGCCAGGATCGTATTTCTTTGTGAATCTCTGAGAAGTAGTCATATATCTACTCTTATCTAAAAATTTTCCGGCGCAGCTTTGTGCAATGCTGGCCAATACATTTGTGATTTATGAAAGGAAGCAACTGATTTTTCTTTTGCAACAATCGGAATAATCTTGGATTGGAGAAATTAGTAAATTCTTTATATCACAAAGAATATTATTAGGACATTTTTAAAAGATTTACATGGGAATTCACATACATTACTAGATATGCGCGAGGCTGCTTTTTACCTTATACAATAATACTCAGGCTCCGGCATCGCTGCACCGCGACCGGCCCAGCCAACACGATACACCAGACCCCGACAAGCGCAGACTAGCGACTAGCAACAACTAACTGCTACAGCTACACAGTTCGTACTCAGTCAACACTGCTCTCTGGTCAGCGATTCTCTTATACCTTGCATATCGCAGGCAGCGCATGCCTCTTACAGTGGGAGCAGTATTATGCTGTGGGAGACATTCTCCTGAGATTTCATGGGCCCTGTGGTAGTAATCGGAGACGCGCGACAGCTGTGAACCACCTGCATCGCTTCATGCTTGATGTCTTTTCCGACGGCGATGTTATCTTTCAGGTGTATAGTTTTCCCTGTTTCGGAGACAGAACCATGCTACAGCGAATTGAGGAGCATTATAGTGAATTTACTTTGACGTCTCGGGTACCAAAGTCGCCTGATATAAGTCCAATGCAACCCATCTTGGTAGAGGTCGGGCGCCATCACCGCGTACGGAAATCAGCGGCCCGTTATTTACGTCAGACATGACCTGTGCGAAGACAGATAACGCCACATATATCCACAAACCTACCAACAAACTGTCGGATCTCTGATACGCTGAATCAGTTATGTATTTCGTTCCAAAGACGGACAAACAAGCTGTTAGGAAGTGGTCACATTGTATCGACTCATCAGTCTACGGCCAAGGAATACAAATGAATCACCGAGCGAGGTGGCGCAGTGGACTCGCATTCGGGAGGACGACGGTTCAATCCCGCGTCCGGCCATCCTGATTTCGGTTTTCCGTGATTTCCCTAAATCGCTCCAGGCAAATGCCGGGATGGTTCCTTTCAAAGGGCACGGCCGACTTCCTTCCCCATCCTTCCCTAATCCGATGAGACCGATGACCTCGCTGCCTGGTCTCCTTCCTCAAACCAACCAACCAACCAATACAAATGAATCGACAGGGCACCTCGTACACAGTGTGATCGAAATGTCGTGCACATGAAGAAAATATCAAGCATACAGTCCAGATTTTGATTCATAATCACGCACGCATTGTTTATAACGTATACTGAAAATATATACCTCCGGTGCATTTAAATATAGCAGTTCACACGCAGTACACTATGCAGCAAAACCAACTTCCGTTTTATACGAAATAAAAAGAAAATGGAATAAATTACTCCCACCAATATTACGGATGCGTGCAAAAATATGGCATAATAGGAGTAACATATTCACAACGCAATTCAAAAATTGTAATACACACAAGCAAAGGCAATCAGGAACACAATCCAATGAAACCTGTGTCATGTCATATAATTTTTACATTTTGATCTGTGCTACGGCGCAATTATTTCCGCTTAACAATGACCACATGGTCGGAACTGCAATATTGAGCCTTGCGAATAAATAGTTTTTCAGTCAGAAAGAGACCACAACGTCATTTCCAAAATTTTACTTGATTGTGAACCACGGCTACGGGAAGATAGTCTTAGTTTTTGACTGAGATTTATCGAAATTAGCCGGCGGCTGTGGCGGAGCGGTTCTAGGCGTTTCAGTCCGGAACCGCGCTGCTGCTGCGGTCCCAGGTCCGAATCCTGCCTCGGGCATGGATCTGTGTGATGTCCTTAGGTTAGTTAGGTTTATGTAGTTCTAAGTCAAGGGGACTGATGACCTCAGATGTTAAGTTCTATTGTGCTTAGAGCCATTTGAAACATTTTATCGAAATTAATTACTTTGCAATGTCAAAGAAACCTCTTGGCTCTCAGGCAGGCAAGTTAGTGCTGTGCTACGGGATCCACCCACAAAGTGCAAATCAAAAATATTTTCACCAAAATCCGCGTATTTCGAATTAAAAAATACGGATTCTCACTCCATATTTTCTCGTATTCAAAGTTCACTGCCAGGCCACCGGGATCGCTGCTGTCTCCCTATGTTTGCGTATCCTAACAAGAGCCTCGCATTTTTTTGATATTTTGTACTGTATCCAATCTTTGTCTTACATCACAGTTTTCTGGAAGTGGGTGGCTTTGGGCTCGAAAGCAAGGGTGCCTGGAGAGAAATGTTAACAGAATCACTGAGAGCGCTCAATTGCAACGCATTTGAATAAAGTACGACTGAAATATCGGTCATGGGAGACAAATAAATCGATTCTGCGCTTCGTTACATTGTCTTACTTTTAGACAGTACAAACAAGCGTCTTGATGTTCTGTAAAAATTAATATCAAACACTGAAGCGGGTAGTAGTCTCATCGCTTGTCAATTATGCTTAGAGTTTTTCCCATCATGATGTTAGCACACCTATTCAGAGACCGTGAGTCGACGCCCCTGACAGATACGGTGTACCAGAACCACCAGAAAGCGGCCCTTGCAGCTGGCTCAGTGCATTCGACCTGCTTTCCAAAACTCACAGACCGGCTTATCCCGTTATATCTGCGCGCTAACCCGCACCCATGCGAGTTTCAAGGCTACTCTTTCGGGATTGAATCTACTGAGGCAGTGTATATAATAAATAAATAAATAAATAAATAAAATAAAATATTAATTATTAATTATATATGATAGTGATTGGTTGTAATTAATATTTGCTTATCTGGAACGTGAACGTTTAATTATTTGGTATCAGACGCTGAACAATGGCTTTTTCGTAAATGCAATGTTATTCGTAGTTGACCGTGAAATGTGATTCAAATAATCGGACTTCGTATTTAAATCGTCTCCAAAGAATGCTGCGGTAGGTGCGGACTCAAAATCTCAGTATTAGAATAATTTGCCAGCCATGTCAATACGTCGTACAGAGGTGACTGTCTACTAAACATAAAAAGTTTACACAGTTAGTTAAATCAGATATATTCAACGAATAAGCCTATAGTTAAATAATTCAACTTACTTTCATAAATATAGAATCTTTACAGAGTCGAGTGCCAAATGAGATTGCAACTCGCAGTGCACTTATATAACATCAAATATGGCGGTGTGCCAGTTAATGAAATATACGTGCTTCCACCCTCAGCTATTCTACAAGACCTACTTCTTCTTAATGAAACATAAGAGTGTCCTAATTGTATTTTGTTTTATCAGTGACATAGCGCTGTAGTTCTGTGCCATAGGCTATATTTATTTGTCAGAGATTAATTATTTAATTAAGATTTCGCGTTTCCGAGGAAACTCACGCACGGCATGCAAATGTGCCTTTATAAGTGGCCAATGTGTTTGAGTACCTGCAGTTTAACTATTACCGCCAAAACGGTCGGGCGAAAATTGCAAGAACGGCCGAGCTGGGCCTGTGGGAACCAATAAACGAAGCACTTCCAACAAGTGACAAGCAGTATATTTACATCAAATGACGAATTGTTATTTTGTTCAGGGAGTACTAAATACTACAGGAACATTATTTTAACTTTTTGAATTATGCAATAGTTGTAAAAAAAACCTGAAAAACGTACTTCTCTGTAGTATCAAATGTTAATGAACTGGAAATGCACGTTAATTAGATTGAAATACGAATTTGAATGAGAATAAGCTGTAGAAATAAGAAGCAAAAATGTTGAATTTTACTATATAAAAAGAAATTGTGATTATAATGTATAGTTTGTGAGAAATCGTCCTCTAAAATCATCATTTTTCAACACAGTCGTCGCAAACCATTTCATCATGTCCCAAGCATAACCTCACCTTGCAAACTTTGCAGAAGTATTTAGTTTTGCTGTCCTTGCATTTGCAGTATCTTCGCCTTTTCTCTGGTTGTGGATCTTCAACTATTCTTTGTGCTTGGGTGCCAGAGTGTTTAGAGGCAAGCCTGCGAATTTCGCAAGGGAGGTTTGGCTGGTCTGCACGCATTGTCAAGTATGGTGTTATGAGAGACTTTCTTAGGGTTCTGAAGCATCCTCTTCTAACTGAAACGTTTTTGTTTGCTTTGAATGCAATGTAGCCAATGAGAGCAGCAATGTTCAACAGAAGAAAGAGACAGAGGGGCCAACTTCTTGTCCCTCCAGCAACAGTATATTCACCACACACACCAACAACGGCATCTACGCCGCCTTTTGTTTTGTTGTAGTGCATTGTTGTACTTACATTTTTATTTCTTTTCTCCGTTGTCACCGTTAGTTTCATCATAATGATGTATTGACGAAATACGCAGTACTGATTTGTTTCGTTTTGGTGCATATTAAACTATTATAATGACTTCCTGAAACGCAAACGTACTAGAGTAAGCCTACTCTTTTTCAGATTTTTTTGCGTAAAAACTTAATTCACATTTCAGCCTTATTTTTTTGATGTACTAAAACAGTAAGATTCTTTTTTGTACTTTTTTGACGATTGCGTAAGAAGTAAACCAATTCTCTATTGACAGATTTCTTCCACACCATTTTACTGGGTCTACAAGACGCAAAACAACATCGTCTGCCCTATTACTGACTTTGTACGGTCCTTGTGGTTGTGAACCTGCGTAGACTGCCAAATGTTTTACATAGTACGTTTTAGAAGAAGCCAGGACGAAAACCTTGATTCCATATTCGGCTAGTTTATTTGGAAGATACATCCTGACCCCGCACCTGCCTTTGTTTGGAACGAGCATTTCGAATTTCGTCCAAAATAATGTTTAATAACGGAGAAAAATATGCATTGCAGTAGGAGACAAAAATATGAAGAACGGATCTTACTGCAGCAAGATTATCTTGTGCTTTTCTTTCTTCTCTCATATGGATATTGTCAAATCTAATTCGACGAGTCAAAAATTTGAACTTTTCAATGACACACTTGCTCGAGGGATTCCTGTTTCTGTCCCATCTGTATTCAAAAGGTCTTCAATATTCATTTTACCACCATGCAATGTCGGAGATAAGTAAACTAGGCCAAAGTATACCTTCAACTCATCAAAACTCGCAGTCCGAGCCATATTTGGGTCACTTGTATATTTGTTTTGAACTGAATCAATATATATATTTGTTGATTCGAGCATGAAATCAGTCAGTCGATTGCTAGAAAATAACTGACATGGTTCTAACGGTGAACGTATATCAATCGCAGCTCGAATACTTCCAGGCAAATACATGGTAATTACACTACTTGCCATTAAAACTGCTACACAAAGAAGAAATTCAGATGATAAACGGGTATTCATTAGACAAATATATTATAGTAGAATTGACATTTGATTACATTTGCACGTAATTTGGGTGCATAGATCCTGAGAAATCAGTACCCAGAACAACCACCTCTGGCCGTAATAACGGGCTTGATACGCCTGGACATTGAGTCAAACAGAGCTTGGATAGAGTGTACAGGTACAGCTGCCCATGCAGCTTCAACACGATACCACAGTTCATCAAGAGTAGTGATTGGCGTATTGTGAAGAGCCAGTTGCTCGGCCACCATTGACCAGACGTTTCCAATTGGTGAGAGATCTGGAGAATGTGCTGGCCAGGGCAGCAGTCGAACATTTTCTGTATCCAGAAAGGCCCGTACAGGACCTGCAACATGCGGTCGTGCATTATCCTGCTGAAATGTAGGATTTCGCAAGGATCGGATGAAGGGTAGAGCCATTGAACGTAACACATCTGAAATGTAACGTCCACTGTTCAAAGTGCCGTCAATGCGAACAAGAGGTGACAGAGACGTGCAACCAATGGCACCCCATACCACCACGCCGGGTGATACGCCAGTATGGCGATGACGAATACACGCTTCCAATGTGCGTTCACTGCCAAACACGGATTCGACCATCATGATGCTGTAAACAGAACCTGGATTCATCCGGAAAAATGACGTTGTGCCATTCGTGCCCCCAGGTTCGTCATTGAGTACACCATAGAAGGCGATCATGTCTGTGATGCAGCGTCAAGGGTAACCGCAGCCATGTTCTCCGAGCTGATAGTCCATGCTGCTGCAAACGTCGTCGAACTGTTCGTGTAGATAGTTGTTGTCTTGCAAACGTCCCCATCTGTTGACTCAGGAATCGAGACGTGGCTGCACGATCCGTTATAGCCGTGCGGATAAGATGCCTGTCATCTCGACTGCTAGTGATACCAAGTCGTTGGAATCCAGTACGGCGTTCCGTATTACCATCCTGAACCCACCGATTCCATATTCTGCTAACACTTATTAGACCTCGACCAACGCGAGCAGCAATGTCGCGATACGATAAACCACAATCCGACATTTATCAAAGTCGGTAACGTGATGGTACGCATTTCTCCTCCTTACACGAGGCATCACAACAACGTTTCACCAGGCAACGCCGGTCAACTGCTGTTTGTGTATGAGAAATCGGTTGGAAACATTCCTCATGTCAGCACGTTGTAGATGTCGACACTGGCGCCAGCCTTGTGTGAATGCTCTGAAAAACTAATCATTTGCATATCACAGCATCTTCTTCCTGTCGGTTAAATTTCGCGTCTGTAGCACGTCATCTTCGTGGTGTAGCAATTTTAATGTCCAGTAGTGCATATCAATCGCAGCTCGAATACTTCCAGGCAAATGCATGGTAACTTTTTTGTGACGTTTTGTTTGAACGCTTTGTGGGAAACAAGTTTTTCTCCATTGAATTGCTCCGTACTTTCCTTTATAAACGCTCGTAGGTGATGTACATAAGTCAGTTACAGGAGTTGTACTCGAATCAACAGCAGTAGGCGCTTCGGTGCTGCCAGAGAGCTGAAGATCTTCCTCTTCACAGCCACATATTTCACTATTACTGTCATCGTCACTAATTATTTCGAAGTCTGGATCCTTGTCAGAACTGTCTATTCACTCTCATGATCATATAAAATTCTTCAAATTTCACTCTGTGAAAGATTTTCTCTTGCCATTTTAAAGTGAAAACTATTGACAATGATAATTCGGTTTTGGGACATCATAAATAGTTCGCAAAGTAGCTCAGTGTTAGGCCTACACCAAAATAAAGTGGGATGGGGTTTGATGAATATCGATTACAAGCATTAATGTACAATGAAACACGTCAGTGCACTCGAAAACTGCCAAATATGGTGAACTCTGACTGACGTGCGACATTTGCATGCAATGGGGAAGGATCAAAAATCTGGTGTATGGGTAGCGCATGCTCTAAGTCACAATCACAAAAAAACAGTGGGCAGCCATACGAGCATCTCTGCTTGTTCGTCATCATTTCGCTCGTAAACGTCACCGACCATTCCTTTCCTGTATCGTTACTGGTGACTGGAAATAGTGTCTTGATACTAACATACGGGAAAGAAGGGAATGGTCGAGCCCAAGCAAAGCAGCAACACCCCATACATAGACCTGCACGCATCCACCAAAGATAACGTAATCTGGTGGAACAGAGATGGCATGGTGTACTACTAATTGCTTCCCAAAGTTGCAACCATCACTGCTGACATTTGTTGCCAACAACTCAGACGTGTTGCTGACACAGTCCAAGAAGAACAGTCACTAAGACAGAGTGAAGTGATGCTTCTCCATGATAACACTCACCTGCGTTCTGCTAGACTGGCTGAATGGGGAAGTCATTCCGAACCCACTTTGTTTATCTGATCTTGCAACATCAGATTTTCACCTTTTCCGCTCTCTATCGACAAACATTTAAGGAACTTCCTTTACGGATGAAAATGTCCTCTGAAAATGGCTCGACGAGTTCTTTGCCTCAAAACCAAGTGATTTCTACAGTCGCGGATTAGCACACTGTTGTGAATAGTGAAGGAGACTCCATTATTAATGGAACCCGCCAGGGTAGCCGAGAGCAATAATGCGCTGCTTCCTGGACTCGGGTAGGCGCGCCGGCCCCGGATCGAATTCGCCCGGCGGATTAACGACGAGGGCCGGTATGCCGGCCAGCCTGAAAGTGGTTTTTAGGCGGTTTTCCACATCGCACTACGTGAATACCGGGCTGGTCCCCAAGTTCCGCCTCAGTTACACGACTCACAGGCATTTGAAAACGTTCGCACTCTTTCATGACCTAACACTAGATGCAGACAGCTGGGGTGCACTACTTCCATCCTGGGGGGTTCGGGGTGGCGTCAGGAAGGGCATGCGGCAAACCTCTGCCATTAACACTGCCAAATGCGTCATAGCACAGCCGACCCCACGTTGGAGCGGGACACAGGCCCGAGAAAGAAAGAAAGAACTGCATTATTAACGGCTAAAATCTCTATTATGTGTACCTGTTGTCTTATTAAACTAATGGAAAACTCTACGAACTTATGTACCACACCAGTATTGTAATTATGGATGTTATATATGTATTTATGTTCCATATTTCTTCCTAACCCACAGTAACGATTTTAAACTAACTCGGTACACAGATTATTTCTCATCAGGGCACAATAGGATTGGGGATAAGAACCCCCTACCTATTATAATTAAGGATATATGATGTCATAAACAATGAGATGTGTGAAAAATTGCCAGATTGTGGAAATTCGTGACACCTGGCAGTGCTTTCGACAGCTTACAGCTGCGAAGCGCAAATGGCTGTAGGCGAAAACGATAGCCGTCTATAGAGCTGTGAAGAGGCGATGCCTTGGAGACGTTTAGAAAATAGCGTTGTAGACGCGCCGGGCAGCTGAGTCCAACGTGCAGAAGCTGTCTGGGATCTCTGTACGACTGTTTCGTAACTTTTTTTCGTGAGCACATGGAAGTGAAATATATACATACAAGGTGAGTCAGTAACTATTGCCACTTAGAATAACTTCATAAGTATGGTAGTAGCTGAAAAGTTTGCGAGACAAGGGTTGCATGGGACGCGGTCATAATATGAAGTTGGTTTTTTGTTGCTAGGTGTCGTCGCTTTAGAGATATGAAGGTCAACTTTCTTTTTTTAATGGGATGCTATACCTATCTAATGATGTGTAACAGTAAGGTTTTTGCAGGTCAACGAAGGTCAAAAAGGTGGCAAGAACGTCCATTTACAGAAGGTGTTCGAAGTGATGACCATTGGTATCTTATCATGGATTAAGTGGTATTCCTTATCAGTTCGGCACTTATCAAAGCACATGCTCTGTCAATTCCCTCTCGTATATCGTGAAAACAGTAAATATTCGCCGACTACGGCGTATCCATCTAACGTGCCATTGACATGTAAACACCATTCTACAGTTTTGCGATACAACACTAATAGGAACGGCAAGACTAGTATCGTCGAAACAAGCGAATGTGAATGATGTATATCTTCGAAAAACAAGTCGATATGCTTCTCATTTACGAAGAATGCCAACGAAATTCGGTGAGGGCTAGAGACTTATACGCTGAGAGATATCCTCAATGTACTCACGCTACACGTCGTACATTTAAAGATGTGTATGATAAATTGAGAACAACTTTTTTTACCGCATCGGAAACATATCCGGCAAAGGAAAATTACTAATGAGGAAACGGAAATTGGTACTCTTGCCACTGTGGTTAGAGATCCTTGAGTTAGTTCGCGTCAAATCGCAAGGGAATCTGGTATGAGGCGGAGTAGTGTTGTTCGTGTTCTGTATCGCCATAAATATCATCCTTACCATATCAGTCTCCACCAAGAATTAACTGGTATGGATTGTATGCGTCGCATTGAGTTCTGCCGATGGGCTCAACTTCAGATTCAGAGGGATGACACATTTATTAATTTGATTTTATTTACTGACGAGGCTTCACTATGGAAATGTTAATTTGCGTAACATGCATTATTGGGCACCTGAAAATTCATGTTGGCTGTGGCAAGTTACACACCAAAAACCGTGGTCGGTGAATGTATGGTGCGGGATTCTGGATGACAGAATTAGAGACCCCTGTTTTATTGAAAGAAATCCTAATGGTTGGAAGTACAGAACATTCCTGCAAGAAACATTAGGTTTCTAGAATGAAATTTTCACTCTACAGCGGAATGTGTTCTAATATGAAACTTCCTGACAGATTAAACCTGTGTGCCGGACCGAGACTCGAACTCGAGCAGGTCCCGAGTTCGAGTCTCGGTCCGGCACACAGTTTTAATCTGCCAGGAAGTTTCAGCATTAGGTCTGTTATTGGAAGAAATACCTTTAGGAACAAGGAACAGAATGTGATATCAACACGATGGGTCTTCGGCACATTTTTCGCTGATGACTAAACATGAGCTGCAGAGACAATTCCCAAATCGTTGGATTGGACGCAGAGGAGATGTGTTGTGGGCGCCTCGTTCGCCAGACTTGGTGCCTCTGGAGTTTATCTTGTGGGGATACGTAGACGTTCTAACTTCACCTGAAGATACGTGAGGGAGAATTGTCAGAGCATTTGCTTCGATAAGTGACGAAGTGATAAGGAATACCACTCAATCCGTGATAAGGAGATTGCAGCATTACATCGATACCAATGGTCATCACTTTGAACGCCTTCTGTAAATGGACGTTCATGTCACCTTTGTGACCTTCGTTGACCTTCAAAGACCTTACTGTTACACATCATTGGATTCGTCTCGATAGCCGCTATCAGAAAATGAGTACCAAACTATAGCATTGCATTTAAAAAAACAAAGTTGAACTCATATCTCTGAAGCGAGCCCACATAGCAACAAGAAACCAACGTCATATTATGGCCCCCTTTGTCCCATGCAACTTTTGTCCCACAAACTTTTCAGTTCCTATCATACTTTCGGAGTTATTCTTGGTGGCAATAGTTAGTGACTCACCATATATATATATATATATGAAATTGGCGAAATGAATACCAGGGCAATGCTCGGTTTGCCGGCTAGTATATTACTAAAGGTGAAATTGGTTCATGTTTGACGATGCACAGGTCCTTTTGCAAGTTGCCCTTCTAACGGATCCCAAGGGATAAGGAAAATTTTATTTTTTGTGTTTCAAGTAACTATTGCCAGAATGAAAATTTAAAAATACTGTCACAATCTGGTCATTAGGAGATATAATCGTACATAATATATAATATATATTATATATAATATATATATAATCGAAATCTAACAAGTCTTACTGTATTAAAGCTTTAGCTTTAATACAGTAGGACTTGTTACAGTCAGAAATTGTGTATATCTCTTGAGCAAGCCTAACTCACAATGCACCAGTTACCCAGACTACGTTTATCCAGTGTTTGAGAACGAGAGCACTTTGCGATCTCCAGCAACCTTATGCATAACTAGCCTGTACCCGGTCACACTTTGCTGTGATTCAGTCTGCTTAAATGGAACAGAAAGAGAAGAGAAAGCACACGTTCCTAATACGTGTGAGAATTGGATAAACGTCCTAATCTTTTTCTCTACTTCGTCTCTGTCCATCTCCCCGCCCACTTTCTTTGGCCATCTCTTCCTTCTTCCCCCTTCTCTCTATCCATCTGCACCGCACCTCTCTCCATCTCCTCCTGCCCTCTCTCTATCCCTTCTCTCAGTCCATTACCTCCACCCGCTCTGTCTGTCCATCTTCTCCTCACCCCTCTCTCCCTATCTCCTGCCCCCTCTATGTGATCCTTACGTGGAGTATATGTTGTCGGTAGTACGCGTTCTACAGTCAATTTCAAGTATCAGTTCTCTAAATTTTCTCAGTGGTGTTCCTCGAAAAGCACCTCTGACCCACTTGCCTGTTGTTCGAACCTGCTGGTTACAAATGTAGCAGCCCGCCTCTGAATTGCTTCGACGTCTTGCTTTAACCCGAGCTGGTAGAGATCCCAAACATTCAAGCAGTACCAAAGATAGGTCCCACTAGCGTCGTACATACGCTCTCTTTACAGGTTAACTACACTTTCCTAAAATTCTTGCAATAAACCGAAGTCGACCGTTCGCCTTCCCTGCCACAATACTCACATGCTCTGTTCGTTGCATATCGCTTTGCAACGTTACGTTCAGATATTTAAACGACGTGATTGTGTTCAGCAGGACACTACTAACGCCGTATCCAAAAATTACGGGTTTCTTTTTCATACTCATCCGCTCTGACATACATTTTTCTACATTTAGAGCTTTCTTTCTTTTACTACACCAACTAGAAATTTTGTCTAAGTCATGCTGCATCGTCTTGCAGTCGGTCATCTTCGACACCTTTGTACACCACGATATCATCAGCAAATAACCTCAGATTGCTGCGCACCCAGTCCGCCAGATCATTTACACTACTGGCCATTAAAATTGCTACACCACGAAGATGACGTGCTACAGACACGAAATTTAACCGACAGGAAGAAGATGCTGTGATATGCAAATGCTTAGCTTTTCAGAGCATTCACACAAGGTTGGCGCCGGTGGCGACACCTACATCGTGCTGACATGAGGAAAATTTCCAACCGATTTCTCATACACAAACAGCATTTCACCGGCGTTGTTGTGATGCCTCGTGTAAGGAGGAGAAATGCGTACCATCACGTTTCCGACTTTAATAAAGGTCGGATTGTAGAGTATCGCGATTGCGGTTTATCGTATCGCCACATTGCTGCTCGCGTTGGTCGAGATCCAATGCCTGTAGCAGAATATGGAATCGGTAGGTTCAGGAGGGTAATACGGAACGCCGTGATGGATCCCAAAGGCCTCGTATCACTAGCAGTCGAGGTGACAGGCATCTTATTTGCATGGCTGTAACGGATCGTGCAGCCACGTCTCGATCCCTGAGTCAACAGATGGGGACGTTTGCAAGACAACAACCATCTACACGAACAGTTCGACGACGTTTGCAGCAGCATGGACTATCAGCTCTGAGACCATGGCTGCGGTTACCCTTGACGCTGCATCACAGACAGGAGCACCTGCGATGGTGTACTCAACGACGAAGTGGGTGCACGAATGGCAAAGCGTAATTTTTTCGGATGAATCCAGGTTCTGTTTACAGCATCATGATAGTCGCATCCGTGTTTGGCGACATCGCGGTGAACGCACATTGGAAGTGTGTATTCGTCATCGCCATACTGGCGTATCACCCGGCGTGATTGTATGGGGTGCCATTGGTTACACGTCTCGGTCTCACCTTGTTCGCATTGACGGCACTTTGAACAGTGGACGTTACATTTCAGATGTGTTACGACCCGTGGCTCTACCCTTCATTCGATCCCTACGAAACCCTACATTTCGGCAGGATAATGCACGACCGCATGTTGCAGGTCCTGTACGGGCCTTTCTGGGTACAGAAAAGTTCGAATGCTGCCCTGGCCAGCACATTATCCAGATCTCTCAGCAATTGAAAACGTTTGGTCAATGGTGACCGAGGAACTGTCTCGTCACAATACGCCAGTCACTACTCTTGATGTACTGTGGTATCGTGTTGAAGCTGCATGGGCAGCTGTATCTGTACACGCCATTCAAGCTCTGTTTGACTCAATGCCCAGGCGTATCAAGACCGTTTTTACGGCCAGAGGTGGTTGTTCTGGGTACTGATTTCTCAGGCTGTATGCACCCAAATTGCCTGAAAATGTAGCCACATGTCAGTTCTAGTATAATATATTTGTCCAATGAATACCCGTTTATCATCTGCATTTCTTCTTGGTGTAGCAATTTTAATGGCCAGTAGTGTATGTATACAGAAAATACTAATGCTCGTATCATACCTCCCTGTCTATGATGAACACTTGTCGTTGAGGACAAGACAGTGGGTTCTATTACTTTAGAAATTCTCGACCCACTCATATGTCTAGGAACCTATGCCGTATGATTGTACCTTCGTTAAACAGCCTGCCATGTCATTGTTATCTGATACACGTGCACACAGTGCACCAAATCGCAATTATCTTGTAAACGGTTCGTTTGCAGACCTGTATTTGTTGAGACTTTTATGGTTGTACTTTCGACTGTAATCCTTTACACCATTAATTGTGGTTCACCATACATTTGTAAGAGCCCTGCTCTCTCAGTTCACATGTGTCTTGAAAATGACGGTGTGTTCGCCCATCGAAATGTCGGTGGTTGTCGAAGATATCGCTTGGGCGCATTCCCGTTAGTTGTTTGACGTTAATTCTGTTACCTTAACTTAGATGTACATGCAGTGTACTAACACAACATTAATATTTCCGTTTTTGGTCTGCTAGGACGAAAGTTCTATTTCGAGAACGAAATGATTGATCTTTCCACAATTATTGAGGGGTTCTAGCTTAAAAGCCTCTATCAGCTCGCCACACGTACTCATCTAGGTAGTCGCCTACTTTGTGTAGTGGACGCCTAAATTGCTGAGAAGAGCCCCTACAATTCCCATTCCGATAGCGGATATCTTAAGTAGTTGCGTGTATCGGCGTAATTCTACGATACGCCCGTTTTCGGATCTTCTAATACTGAACCACTCTTTGCCGACTTCAGCAACCTCGTTTTTACCGAACAAAGACGCATACATACTTCTCTGTATACTTACAGTCAATTTTTAGATCCACCTTTCATAGTGAAATAGTGCCCCTTGAAATCTTCTGTGACATTGGTAGCAATCTCTAGACTATTTATTTTACTGCATTGTACTATTACATTGAAGCGGAAAGAAACTGGGATAGGCATGCGTACTCAAATGCCGCGCGGGATTAGCCGAGCGGTCTCAGGCGCTACAGTCACGGACTGTGCGGCTGGTCCCGGCTGAGTCCGTCCTCGGGCATGGGTGTGTGTGTTTGTCCTTAGGATAATTTAGGTTAAGTAGTGTGTAAGCTTAGGGACTCCTGACCTTAGCAGTTAAGTCCCATAAGATTTCACACACATTTGAACATTTTTCGTACTCAAATACGGAGATATATAAACAGACAGAATAAGGCGCTGCGGTCGGCAACGCCTGCGTCAGACAACGAGTGTCTGGCGCAGTTGTTAGACTGTTTACTTCTGCTGCAATGGCAGGTTATCAAGATTTAAGTGAGTATGTATTTAACGTGGTGTTGTAGTAGGCACACGAGCGATGGGAGGCAGCATCTCCGAGGTAGCGATGAAATGGGGACTTTCCGGTATGACCATTTCACGAAAACTGTACCTTGAACATCAGCAATCCGGTAAAACATCAAATTTCCGACATCGCTGCGACCGGAAAAAAAGTCCTGCAAGAACGGGACCAATGACTGAAGAGAGTCGTTTAACGTGACAGAAGTGCAACCCTTCCGCAAATTGGTGCAGATTTCAGTGCTGGGCCATCAACAAGTGTCGGCGTGCAAACCATTCAACGAAACATCATCGGCTTTCTCGTGTACCCTTGATGACAGCTCGATACAAAGCTTTATGCTTCGCCTAGGCCCATCAGCACCGACATTGGACTGTTCATGACTGGAAACATTTTGCCTGTATGCCCGCACACCCATCGCTGTCGCGACTGCATAGATATCGCTACAGTCTCAAAAGTTTGTGTATATATTGTCCCGGCTAGTTAAGAACCATTCCCTGCCGTGCGGATCGGGCATAAAACATCTCTGAATCACGTTGTGAACCAGCAGTTGAAAATTGGTCGTATTTTTCCAGAGATAATTCATACACTGTCAACCACAACGGATCCAAAGACAGTTTTGTTTTTTATTACTCTGGAGTAAGGTATCAATTGAGTTCCAGTCTATTTTTACTAATTTGTTTCCCTGAATAATTTGATGTAGTTACTATAGCAGTCTGTATGCCTTCGTTGAATCCTATTAAATATGTTTGTAAAAAGTTTATCAGCTTCCTTCAATAACCCTTGAATGTTCACAGATATTATGGTCTATGTATTAGCTGCTTATGGAATTTATTAAACACTGGGAATGTCTCTGTTTTATTGACACAATTGAGTTCTTAAATTAATGAGAGATAGCACTAGGGGATCAATGAAAGGAGAGTTGATCCTAGTGTGTATTCTTTCGGTATGATAACAGTCATCAATACCACATTCCTTCGTGTACCTATCACCAACGATATGATTTCCTATGAAACTGTCCGATAAGTTATAAATATGTCTCTGGGCCTTACAATGTCTAAGCTTCTCAACTCTCACGACACGATATTAATTATGGGCTCAAATCCTTTCAATGTCTGTTCAGCACAAGTGTAGTCTTTTATCGGGCACTATTTTTCACTTCTCGTTTGTTAGAGTTATCACCTTGACAACGAACGGCAAGGATAATAAGGTCCAAACTATTTTCGATCCCAATACTCTTAAACAATTCGCATACAGCGAATAAAGTCCTAATTCAACGTAAGCGTTTCCGTATTGTCAATAAATCTCTTCACAATCGTAAGTATACGATCGTAGCGTTCGTTTAACACGAACAATCACCATTCACTTGAATATCAATGTTCGTACAACCAGTCACCTCTAATTGACTCCGTTGAATTTCTCCCAAAATAATCTATTCTCCACCACTCCAATGTGAAAGCAGTTCTAAGAATGCAATTTAATTAGGCTTGTAATCCCAAAATTCCGACTACCACGGAAGAACTGCGGACACACTCGCCACCGCTGAAAACAAAAACTCAAGAGACCTAACAATGCTGCGCATTGGTATATATATTACATTCAAAACCAAAGGCAGCTCTGTTATGTCTTCCTTGGATTCCCTTTGTACTACTTTACGTTACTCTATTTCGAATATCTACTCTTTGTAAAATTTTAACTAACTATTACTTCGAAATACTACTACCGTTTTTTGGCGCTTTGATCATTTCGTATTACAGAATTTAGTCTAATACTCGTTTCTGTATAACCACTCTCTAAAGAGTGGTTACATCTGTTCGGACGAGTCTCGTTTCAAATTGTATCGAGCGAATGGACGTGACAACCTCATGAATCCCTGGACCCTGCATGTCAGCAGGGGACTGTTCAGGCTGGTGGAGGGTGTGTAATGGTGTGGGGCCTGTGCAGTTGTAATGATATGGGACTCCTGATACGTCTAGATACGGCTCTGACAGGTGACACGTACGCAAGCATCCTGTCTGATCACCTGTATCCATTCATGTCTGTTGTGCACTCCGAGGGACTTGGGCAATTCCAGCAGAACAATGCGGCACCCCACACGTCCATAGTGGCTCCAGGAACAGTCTTCTGAGTTTAAACACTTCCGTTGGCCATAAAACATTCTTGAGCATATCTGGGACGTCTTGCAACGTGCTGTTCAGAAGAGATCTCCATCCCTTCGTACTCTTACGGATTTATGGACAGCCCTGCAGGATTCATGATGTCAGTTCCCTCCAGTACTACTTCAGACATTAGTCGACTCCATGCTACGCCGTGTTGCCGCACCTTTGCGTGCTCTTGGGGGCCCTAAACGATGTTCGTCAGGTGTACCAGTTTCTTTGGCTCTTCAGTGTATCTGTCAATATTATATCGCTGGCTGAATTGAGGCGGTCACTTTAAACCGACATTTGGTTGCTCTTAATGACTAATTCGAGGGCTAAGACATGTGCGAAAAAAATCACGTTTGCCTGGAAACACAACGAGCTGTTGTAAGCAATCGTTCACATAAAATTGGCAGTTGCCACTCGCAATTTTGTTACTGCTTGCATTGCCAGCCTCGCTTATCTTGATGCTTCGAATCGTACACAGAACGAATCATGTGTTAACAAGAAGGAAAATGAAGTGTAAATCTGTTGTTTGGTAGTTTCTTCGGTGTGACACAAAAATATTAAAATTAACCCATAGCACGCGGGTAACATAATAATCTCATAACCAATCTGCCGTTAATACGTATACGAACAGCAGGGTTCTTTTGCGTGTACACGACCTGTGACCACTTGTGCTGTGATTAAAATGTATTTGGAGCGCTTATGTAAGTTCACCGAGTAACATGCAGAACTCAGCTGAAAGTTGTCTTGGGACTAGTTATTGTGAAGTAAATACACATGATGAAAACTGGAAACTTCATGTGTGTTAACATCCATTCCGTAGGGAATTAAAAAAAAATACAGTGCGCCAAATACGGACCAGGGAGACAGTCTACTATTTTCGTATTTAACTGTTGAGAGCTGTACGCTGTTCAGAGAAACCTGCCTCAATTCTTCCGGTGGCACAGCACTCTGTTTACTGTAGCCGAGTGGCCGTTGTAAGATGTCGGAAACCGCCGGAGCGAACCGAAGCGTGAATAGTGGTCTACATATCGAATGCAAATAGACGAAGATCGCCGACAAGCTGGGATAAAATATGTACGAGATAACAGAGCGGTTTTGAAGTTGGAAATATTCGTATGGATCCTCCAGTAATCTTTTAAATCGATGTCTTCTTCAGTTTACCGAAACTGAATTTGAGATAGTTGCCACAAAAATACTTACATAGCGAGACAGAAATTCCCCTTCGTCTCGTTCTGTCCTAACTTGTTAGTATTACGTTTCATAACAGACGCTTTTCTTGAGGCTCTTGTTTTCCATTCCACTCACTATTCATCGCTACTACATTATGATCTATGTCTATCCCAGAGTATGATACACAGTTCTATATTTAGTATCTAAATAATCTAGAAACGAAGAAAATTAAGCAGGGTAAGACACTATAAGTACAGCGAATGCGGAGGTAAAAAAATGACGGATAGCTCAGGACGTATTCAAACTTATCGATGAAAGAAGAAAGTGCAAGAATAAGAATCAGACAGGAGCTCGATGTATAGGCTGCTTAGTAATGACAGTAACCGCAGTTTGGAGCACACACTATCAAAATAAGTGACAGAGACAAGTTAAGAAATTGGGAAAAAGAAGATCGAAAGGAAATTCAACATGTATAAGAATGTTAAACCTAACACGAGAGATGTAAAACGGGAACGTGTTAATAAACAAGGTGTGGTGTCACCGCCAGACACCACACTTGCTAGGTGGTAGCTTTAAATCGGCCGCGGTCCATTAGTACATGTCGGACCCGCGTGTCGCCACTGTCAGTGATAGCAGACCGAGCGCCACCACACGGCAGGTCTCGAGAGACTTACTAGCACTCGCCCCAGTTGTACGGACGACTTAGCTAGCGATGCAACACTGACGAAGCCTCGTTTATTTGCAGAGAAGATAGAATAGCCTTCAGCTAAGTCAATGGCTACGACCTAGCAAGGCGCCATAGCAATTGATAGTTATCGTATGAAGCATGTCTCATCAAGAACGATGTATACAAATGATGGATTAAAGTTAAGTATTCCAGAAGCTACGTACTTTTCTTTATAGCATTCATTACGTATCCTGTTTCAGACCTCACGCCAGCCTGCGTGAGTTTAAGGCGTGCATTCGGCCTCCTCTCTCAAGTAGTGTGCGTAGTGTTGGCTAACTGCCAACGCTACACAAGGTGCAGATGTGAAATCTGTGTACAAACAACAAAAGAATAAACAAGTGCAGGTACGTAGAAGAAGTACATCGAAGTCCAGTTGTGTTCTAGAGGGTTACACGTTGTTATGACAGGTCGTGTAGCTTTTGCTGAATGCTGCACTACACGTCAGAGTGACACGCAAACGCGACTCTACTTTGCAACATTCACCTCCTGACAAAGGATGTGAAGGACCCAGAAGACACAGTCGGATTCCAACGTAACTTCGTACTCGCACTCTCCATCGACGCGTAAGTAAATGATAAGAGCTGCAGTTCTCCGTGATAGATACACGTGAATTTTCAGCCCCACAGAAAAAAAAATTAACAGGGCCTTTTTGTAGAAAATTTAATGGTTCAAATGGCTCTTAGCACAATGGGACTTAACATCTGAGGTCATCAGTCCCCTAGAACTTAGAACTACCCATACCTAACTAACCTAAGGACATCACACACATCCATGCCCGAGGCAGAATTCGAACCTGCGACCGTAGCAATCGCGCGGCTCCGGACTGAAGCGCCTAGAATCGCACGGTCACAGCGGCCGGAAGAAATTTAATGTAGCCAAATTTTGCACTGGGATACGTTTTCGCTGGAGGCCCTGGTATCGAGTTATTCAAGAAAAATGTACAAAAGTGAACTTCAAACGCATCTACTCTCTGCCACTCTTCTCTCATCAGACAGGATTCCTAGTACGTTGTTCGTGGCAGTCCCTCCTACCACTGTACAAATGATTCGAACTACACTAACTATTACCGATATACGGCTTTTTTTGTCTCCAGCGATTGGCCTATTACGTCACCACCATAGTTGGCTATTTCGTTAACATTGTTAGTTTTTTATACGTGGGCGAGAGGGAAGTGAAAGAAAATCAGCTTTTGTAAACGTTACGCTAAAAATAATTACGTTGGCAAGACGATCCAATCGAACTCAAATTGATGCCACATCTTTATATTTCCACCAGGTTTTTGAAACCCTGCCTCACAAACGACTTCTAACTAAATTGCATGCCTGTGGAGCATCGTCTCAATTGACTGACTGGATTCGTGATTTTCTGTCAGATAGGTCACGGTTCGTACTAATTGACGGAAAGTAATATCTGGCGTTCTCCAAGGACGTTTTATAGGCCTTTTGCTGTTCCTGATCTACGTAAACGATTTAGGTGACAATCTGAATAGCATTCTTAGATGGTTTGCAGCTGACGCTATCATTTAACGTCTTATACAGGGTGAGAAGTATTTAAACCGACAAACTCTGGGAGGTTGTAGGGGACATCAAAACAAATATATTTTCCCTAATGTCATTTTTTCCTATGAGGAGTATATAAACCGGTAGAGAAGGATTTATCTGGCAGCAAATTAATTAAACCAACAAACAATTTTAAATTTTTTTATGACCAAGAGACAACACATTAACACTACCCAATTTCAATTACAGTAGATTTTCAAAAATGCCTCCATTGACACGTAAACAAAGGTTAAATCGTCGGATCATGTTCCGTCTGACACGGCCAAAAACCCCAGGAGTATCCTGAATTGTTCCCGCTGCTGTTACTATCCGGGCAACTAGATCCTCTTCTGATGAAGCAGGAGTTGCCTACACAAGGTTGCGCATCTCTCCCCACACAAAAAAGTCCAGAGGGGACATATCTGGGGATCGAGCAGACTATGATACAGGACCACCTCTGCCAATCCACGTTTCTGGGAACCGTCGGTCCAGGAATCGACGCACACGACGACTGAAATGTGCCGGCGCCCAGTCATGTTGGAACCACATGTGTTGTCTAGTAGCTAGCGGGACGTCTTCCAGCAACTTCCTCAAATTACAGCGTTCTTGCTGTGCGACGGCGTCCCTGTCCAGGTAATTTGCTAAATGACCCGGTCTCACGCAGACGTTGGTACACAGGAGCAAGGGTCGTATGATTGCGGGATAAGGCGATTAGGATATTGTTGTTGATAAACCCGCTGTACAGCTCGTCCGTTGTGGTGTGCTACGTAGTAGTCACCAACCATATCAGTGTACTCACTCCAGGTGTATCGATCCATTAGTAAACAGAGACAATCCACTACTACGCTGGTGGACAGCAGTTGCCTACAACTGAAGAGCGTAATACGCTCTCTAACAACCGTAATATGGCCTCTGACAACTGAAGAGCGTAATATGATCTCCACTGGTTTAAATAATTCTCATAGGATAAAATGACATTAGGGAAAAATATTTGTTTTGATTTCCCCTACAACGTCCCAGAGTTTGTCGGTTTCAATACTTTTCACCCAGTAGAGTCATCAGATGATCAAAAAGAATTGCAGAACGATTTAGACAACCTACCTGTATGTTGTGGAAAGTGACAATTGACTCTAAATAATGAAATATGTCAAGTCATTCACATTAGCACCAAAAGATATGCACTGAATTTCGGTTACGCGATACATCACACAAATCTAAGGACTGTAGATTCAACTGAATACTTCGAGATTACAGATACCAATAACTTACGTCGGAACAATCACATAGATAATGTTGCGGTTAAAGTAAACTAAAGACTACAATTTATTGAGAGAATACTGAGAAAATGCAACAGGTCTACTAAATAGACTGCCTACACTACCCTTGTACGTCCTCTTCTGGAGTGTTGCTGTGCAGTGTGGGATCCACATAAGATAGGATCGACGATGGACATTGAAAAAGTTTTAAGGAGGGCAACTCGTTTTGTACTATAGCGAAACAGGGGGGACAGCGGCTCAGATATGATATGTGAATTGGAGTGGCAGTCATTAAAACAAAGGCGTTTTTCGTTGCAGCAGGATCTTCTCATGAAATTTCAGTGCGTGAAAATATTTCGTTGGCGTCCACATACATAGAGAGGACCGATCAGCATAATAAAATAAGACACATCAGAGCTCGCACAGAAAGAACTGTTCAGAGTGGAACGGTAGAGAAATAACTTGAAAGTGGTTCGATGAATCCTCTACCAAGCACTTAAATGTGAGTTGCAGACTAATCATGTGGATGTAGATGTAACCCTCACAAATACAGTAGTTTCGTAGTCACAAGATCCGACGATTAAAACGATGTCATTGTTTATTTTATGCTGTTAAAAATCATAAAATTGTTTGGTAAAGTTTATACAAACGTCATTTTTACAATGCTCCACTAAGCCAGTGGCATAAGGCCAATCAATGAAGACCAAAAACGTCGAATTTGGGAAATAGTTCCTGCAGCCGCAAACTTTTGCACAGTAGTAGGGGGGAGTGCCATGAAAAACATACTAAAAAGCTGACTGGTTGGGTTAAGTGTGGATGTGAAGTGCGTTTGAAGGTCACTTATGAACGTTTTTATTGAATAGCTCGGAAACTACTGCCTCTAGCGAAAAGGTATCTAATACAAAATTTAAGTGCACTATTGACCATTAAAATTGCTATACCAAGAGGAAATGCAGATGATAAACGGCTATTCATTGGACAAATATATTATACTAGAACTGACTGTAAGAGGTCCATGATTAAAGAATTTGTTGCTAGCGCACTCGAGCAGATGTAATTTCGATGGATTGCTCACGCGCTGCCTGCGATATGTAAACTACAAGAGAATCTCAGACCAAAGAGCAGTGTTGACTGCAGTAGGAACTGTGGAGCAGTAGAAGTAAGTAGTAGCGAGCAGTCTGGTGTATGGAGTTGGCTGGGCCGGTCGTGCGGAGCGATGGCGGTGCCTGAGCGTTGTAGTATAAGGTAAAAGCAGCCTCGCGCATATGTACTATTGTAATATCAAGTCCCATGTAAATGTTTTTAAAAAAATCTCTTAATAATAATATTTCATATAAAAATTAACTTTTGACAATCATTCACCTCAATTTAAAGAATTTACTAATTTCTCCAATCCATGGTCATCCCGATTATTGTAAAGAAAAATCAGTTGTTTCTTTTTATACATGACAAATCTATCGGCCAGCATTCTACTGGGCTGCGCCAGAAAAATTTCTTGTAGGAGCAGATATATATGCGTTATCCGGCGACCTTATTGAGGTAAGATTTTTCAATTTATTCAGTATGATCTTTCAGAGCCATGACGCAGCACTGCTGACGTCCAAATTTACCAGTTTAGGTTCACAGTCAGTTAATTATTGAAAGGTTATATAAGTGAGCCACAATTTTATTGAAAGATTAGTCACATTGTATTATTAGTAGGTTTCGGAATTTATCTGTTGGTAGGTTACGCAAAATGTGAATTATATAATTATATTATATTTTTTCTGTTGGGAGGTTATTATATAATTTTTCTGTTTGGAGGCTACACTTGTCGACGACTGGCCAGGATCGTATTTTTGTGAATTTCTGAGAAGTGGTCATATATCTGCTCTTATTTACACTACTGTTAAATGAAGTTTGCATCTGGCGCAACTCATTTACTAATTTGTCACTCTTCCTTTCACAGATCATCGGCAATTTTTTGCTCTCTGTTGTCACTGTATTTTTCCCATTTTTGCTTTGTCTTTGTTTTATTTTGTGCTTATCTTTGATTTGTGAAAATGCCGCGAAAAACTGCTAACAGTACATCGCGATCCGTAATGAGTCAAAAAGCCCACTTGAATAATTTGACTGATAATACTAGCGACACTCAGTGTCTTAATGATAATCCTCCAATTACAGACAATCAGTGCGTGCCGACCTCCAGTAATGATTTTATTTCAAATTATGAACAAACAAATTCAATCATGTCCACATTTAATTTAACGGCAATTGATGACGCGGCACGTTCCGATACAAAGAACGCTGCCCAGTTTGAAACATTTCATTTGCAAACTTTACACAGTGAACAGACAAATGTTTCTAACGAAGGTGAACAATGCACTCAAAATACGTCAAATTTATTTGATTCCAACGTAGTGACCAACAGTGCACTTCCAATTAGCAAACCTTTTCGTGAATCAGACAATGACCAAATTGTTACACGTGACAAATACAGATACACCATCACACAGCACAGAGAATAGAGTCGCTAATTTTGACTTGGATCAAGTTATGGCAACACTGCTGCAACTTAATTAATCGAACAAACAACAAATGAAAATTTCAAACAACTTAATGAATCGAACAAACAACTTAATGAATCGAACAAACAACTTAATGAAAAACAAGACAACCTTAATGAATCGAACAAACAACTTAATGAAAATCTCAAACAGTCGAATGAAAAACAAGACAACAATTACAAACAACTTAATGAAAATCTTAAACAGATTAAAGAAAAACTTGACACCTCTACTGAACAGCTTACCGAACAGATTACAGACGTTGCCGAGCAGTGTATCGAAACTAAAAAACAGTTACGTGAGGAAATTAAGGCTAGTGCTAGGAATAGTAGTGAAGAAATTAGAGCCGTTGCACAAGAAATATGTAATACACATGCAGCCACAACAAAATTACTTAGAGATGAAATTAGTGCAGTTGCTAAACAATGTTCAGAAAACGCAACACAGTTACGCGACGAGTTTAAATTAATGTCAGCAGAACTTTCACGCACACTGGATGCGAAAGTAGACAAGAAATTCTAACAACAGAACAGCCAAATTGACGAACGTTTTAATCACCACCCACAAAACAGTGAAACGCGTTACCGTAAATTTATACAGGAACAGAATACAGTGAAGAAACAAGTCATGGAAACAATTACTGCACAGTGACAGGAAGATAAGCGTAAGTTATTTACGAAAGCAAAAACATACGTAGACACCAACATTGCGACAGTATCAGACGAAATTAATACGAGTACTATCAGACAGTAGAACACTGAATTGCATGATGAAATCTCCGCTCTTAAAACAAAAGCGGACACACACACAGTAGACTTTCAGACAATGACCAGCAGACTTGAACAGTTGGAATTAATAGAGGATCCCGATGCTATTAAAGCAGACGTTAAGAAATTAAACAAAACCATACGTAAAATGCAAAAAAAAATTAATGCTTGTGACACTAAAAATGATCATGTTAAAGCACTGAATGAAAAATTTGATGAATTGGCCAGTCGTATTGACGTTATTGAAAATAACAATGACACTAAATCAGACGATACGTCACCAATTTCGTTCAATCAAACACCCGAATTCCAAAACTTCCAGCAGACAATCAGTGAGATAGGTTCGTCCAATAATACATTACGTAGAAAATTGTATTCTTTACAGCAAGAAGTGACAGAGATGAAAAATGTTTCAGCCTCTAACACGGCACAGCATACGCCACATTCCGAACATTTCTCACACTCACACAGCCAGTATAATTTAGGTAATTTGTAAGGGAGTACGTGACTGAGATTCCGAACAGTCACAGACAAGCAGATTATCTTATAATCCTGAACCTGCTCAGACATTCAGAGACGATAATTTTGATTATAAGCACTTTCTATCCGTTAGGAAATTTAAAGTACTTAATAATGACAGAACACAGATTCACCCTTTGGACTAGGTATAACAATTTGCTTTCGCATTTCCACCAGCTTGGCCTGTAACGCAGAAACTAAAATTTATTCCCAGCGCGTAAATGACCTCAGGGGATTCATTACACTTCGATCAATATGCGCCGTAGCGTACACGGGGCCCCGAGCCGTAGTAGTGCTATTTCTTCTTAAGTTTTCTGCACTGCTGCCTACTCTTTTACTATCCTTTATGTCTATCAAAACAGCTCTTCAACTATCGATCCATCTAGGATTAAGAATGAGTAAAGAAAACCTGATATGACAAGTTTTACTTGAAGTGACAGTTTTCATTAGACACTCCCGAACTACCGGTATAATTTTAATAACTGACAAAATTTTAATTATCAGTATCGTCAAAATTATCAACAATAGGAAACACATTTTGGGAACAATAGAAGTTTTTCCCCACAACGAAAACAAAACCAGCCGGTTAGCATACCTAACCAACAATGTAATGTGCAAGGTCAACCAAGCTTTAATGTTTCGCCGCCTACACGTATAGCGTCGGCTCCACCAAATAGTAACGCACCGCAACAAGGAAATCAGTACGTACAGAAAACACATCATTTCAATTCCTATCGCAGCGCGCCGTATGGTAATGACTATCATGACAGGTGTAAAAGTAATGATCACAGATTTCAGCGTACATTTAATAATCATCCGCAACAACAAATTATCATGAATGAACCAGACAGTCGATATCATTCTGAACCTAATACGTCAGGAAGAAATAACAGAACAGTACAAATAGTTGAAATGCCACAGCATCCTCCCGCAAATAACAGCACGTCAGAAAGAATTTGAGTAGATACAGTACAGGTTGCATCTTCCAGCAACGCAAGCAATACTTTTGACACAGAGAATCTTGTTCAAGAAAATTTTATTACTTTTGACGGCATCCGAGACACTCTTTTGCATGAAAAACCAGTTATTCAAAAAACCATTTCCCACCCTGTCATTGAAGTAAAGATTGGATCATCCACATTTTCAGCAGTAATCGATTCTCGATCACCTATGTCAGTTATAAATGAAGAAACCTTCAATGAATGTAACAAAGAGAATATTTATCCTACATTACCATTAGGCAAAACTAAGGTAAAAGGAGCAGTTTCTAGTAAAGGAGTAGATGTAAAGTTACAGACACACTTATCATTTTGTATTGCATGTCATACGTTCCACTCAAATTTTTGGATTGTTTCGTTATTAACAACAGACGTTATTTTAGGTACGAATTTTCTGGTACAACATGACGCAATTATTGACTTTCAAAATTCCTATTTAATGTTAAAGGATGAGAATGTACAACTGGCATTAGAATTTCAGCACGCTTTATCTGCAGATGAACAGGCAATTAATCGAACAGAGGTCTTTTCTACATCGCGTAACACGGACTGTCATTCCACATTGTTCACAGATTTGTACGTACACAACTATAATACACCAGACGAAGCGGACTATGACGTTATGTAAATGATTTCAGATTAAGTAAAACAAAGCAGTGCAAATACAGACGACGAAGGTACGCAACTATGCAAAATTCTTTTACAGCAAGCTCAGGTTTTGACAACATCCCTGGTACTATGTCCAGTTTCATGGATAAATTTAAAGTTAAACAGCACGACACGTTTAAAGCCAAACATTATCCTATTCCGTATATCCACAGAGAACAAGTTAAGAAAGAATTACAAGCTATGCTACACAAAGGAGTTATTGAACCGGCAGTTAGTCCGTACATAAACCCGCTACATATTGTTAAGAAAAAGGGTGTTTCACTTCGACTCGTACTTGATTCGCGTCATGTCAACGACATTATTATTAATGAAACATATGGCCCACAGATACTAGAAGAACTTTTACAGAAATTTCATGGTACTGCTATTTATTCCACATTAGATTTAAAATCGGGCTTTTGGCAAATTCAGCTCCATCCGAACTGCAAAAGGACACAGCATTTATTTGTTATGGTGATTGTTGTCAATTTTGCAAATTACCGTTCGGTTTAACAATTTCCTCGGCAGCGTTTATTCGCGCTTTGAATAGTATACTTCCGACAGAACTGAAAGACAGAATCACAACATATGTAGACGACATCCTTATTGCAGGAGCTCACTGATCTGAACACAATTTCATTCTTGAACAACTGTTTCAAACTTTTCGTGTGCAAGGACTCACAGTTAATCTTAGCAAATCGCACTTTGACAAAACTTCTATAAAATTTCTTGGACATGTAATTCCAGCGGAAGGCATTGCGCCTGACCCGGAAAAACTTCAAGCTTTACGTTACGTTACTGTTCCAACGACGAATAAACAACTACGCAGCTTTTTGGGATTAATTAACTTTTTCCGTAAATTTATTCATTACTCTGCTTTAGACACCCCTAGATTATGCCAGTTGACGGATAAAAACGATATTTGATCATGAGATAGCCAAGCACAGTCTGAATTTGTTAATTCGAAACATGCCGTGTTGAATGCACCACTTTTATCAACCCAGATCTTATTAGAAATTTTTCCATTGCCACCAACAATTCTAACACCGTTTCAGGCGTACACACTTTTCAGGAAATTGAAGAAGACGGTACCACAGTAATTCAAAACATCGCCTTTGCAAGTCGTATTCTGTCACCTGCTGAACGCAATTACTGTGTTACAGAACTTGAAACATTATGTGTTGTATGGGCATTTACCAGATTTAGGCATTTTCTTTGTGGAAGACATACTACCGTTTACATAGATCATAGAGTTATACAGTTTTTACTTTCCGTTAAATTTACTCATGACAGGTTAAGCAGATGGAAACTTTATCTACAGGAATTTAATTTTTCAATTGTTCACATTCCCGGTACACAAAATATTGTAGCAGGCGCACCATCACGTTCTCTCAGCAACAATCAGCAAGACATCGCAACCAACCTCTGCCAAGCAAATTCTAGCGTCATGTATATTCAACAAGTTGCATTTGAAAATTTCATTTCGTCATCATTACGAGACGTAGCACAAGAGCAGAGCAAAGACACCACATGGAAAGAAATTAAACACCTTTGGCAACATAGGAATAACGTTACCATTAGAAACCATTATACTGTACGCAAGAATATTCTGTTTCGCCGCTCTCACCCTGACAGCAACAACTGGTTATTATGCATTCCTGACGAGCTTGTTAACAAATTAATTTGGTATACTCATTTAAGTTACGCCCATTACGGAGCCAGAAAATGTTTTCTTATACTGAGACAGATCTGTTATTTTGCCAACATGGAGAAACGTATTCGACGAGTTTTAGCGTCATGTAAAATATGCCAGAAAGCTAAATCAAACACGACTTCACATATTCCTCCGTTACATCCAATTGTACCCGTTAAATTGAGACACATGGCCGCTGTAGACATTTTTGGTCCGATTCCCAGATATAATAGAGGATTTTGTAACATCTTTGTCGGTGTTGAACTTACTTCGAAATTTGTTACCTTCACTCCGTTACGCAAAGCTACTGCTAAATCTATTTCGAATGTATTTTTGAAACATTTTTTATTTCATCTAGGGCATGTATTGAAAGTAATTTCCGACAATGGACCACAATTTCGATCTGCGATATGGACACGTACGTTACGAGCAAGAAACATTTCTCCTATCTATATATCCAGGTATCGCGCTTCTTCGAACCCTTCTGAACGACTAATGAAAGAAATTGGTAAACTATGTAGAATATACTGCAATAAAAAACATATTGATTGGGATACACACATACTCTCATTCCAGGATGTAATTAACTCCATACCAAATGAATCTACTATGCTATCTCCGACTGTTATATTGAAAAATGTTGAACCACCTAACAAAATTAAAGAATTAGCATCTTTTCCTACATCTCGTCGACTACGTCACCATGAAATAATTGACATTGCGCTCAACAACATCAAACGTGCCGCAGAGCGCAGGAGAAGACAGCAAAAACAGGTTTGTACGCGCTGTGACTTTCACATTGGACAGAAAATATTAGTACGCACACACTATTTATCCAACAGAAGAAAAAGAAGATGCAGTAAATTTGAGCTTCTATACGCAGGTCCATATAGAGTTCGCAGCATTCCTCACCCCAATGTAGTACATGTCGAAATTTTGAGAACCAGAAAAAGCAAGGGCAATCACCATATTTCCAATATTAAACCATTTATTGAATGAACATACTTTATGATTTATTACACTGTAATGCCATTTCCACTATGTTAATGAGATGGGACCTGAGGGTTGTACAGAGTTTCAGGGAGAGCATAAGGGAACAATTGACAGGAATGGGGGAAAGAAATACAGTAGAAGACGAATGGGTAGCTCTGAGGGATGAAGTAGTGAAGGCAGCAGAGGATCAAGTAGGTAAAAAGACGAGAGCTAGTAGAAATCCTTGGGCAACAGAAGAAATATTGAATTTAATTGATGAAAGGAGAAAATATAAAAATGCAGTAAATGAAGCAGGCAAAAAGGAATACAAACGTCTCAAAAATGAGATCGACAGGAAGTGCAAAATGGCTAAGCAGGGATGGCTAGAGGACAAATGTAAGGATGTAGAGGCGCATATCACTAGGGGTAAGATAGATACTGCCTACAGGAAAATTAAAGAGACCTTTGGAGAAAAGAGAACCACTTGTATGAATATCGAGAGCTCAGATGGAAACCCAGTCCTAACCAAAGAAGGGAAAGCAGAAAGGTGGAAGGAGTATATAGAGGGTCTATACAAGGGCGAAGTACTTGAGGACAATATTATGGAAATGGAAGAGGATGTAGACAAAGATGAAATGGGAGATAAGATACTGCGTGGAGAGTTTGACAGAGCACTGAAAGACCTGAGTCGAAACAAGGCCCCGGGAGTAGACAACATTCCATTAGAACTACTGACGGTCTTGGGAGAGCCAGTCCTGACAAAACTCTTCCATCTGGTGAGAAAGATATACGAGATAGGCGAAATACCCTCAGACTTCAAGAAGAATATAATAATTTCAATCACAAAGAAAGCAGGTGTTGACAGATGTGAAAATTACCGAACTATCAGTTTAATAAGTCACAGCTGCAAAATACTAACACGAATTCTTTACAGACGAATGGAAAAACTGGTAGAAGCCGACCTTGGGGAAGATCAATTTGGATTCTATAGAAATGTTAGAACACGTGAGGCAATACTGACCTTACGACTTATCTTAGAAGAAAGATTAAGGAAAGGCAAACCTATGTTTCTAGCATTTGTAGACTTAGAGAAAGCTTTTGACAATGTTGACTGGAATACTCTCTTCCAAATTCTTAAGCTGTCAGGGGTAAAATACAGGGAGCGAAAGGCTATTTACAAATTTACAGAAACCAGATGGCAGTTACAAGACTCGAGGGACATGAAAGGGAAGCAGTGGTTGGGACGGGAGTGAGACAGGGTTGTAGCCTCTCCCCAATATTATTCAATCTGTATATCGTGCAAGCAGTAAAGGAAACAAAAGAAAAATTTAGAGTAGGTATTAAAATCCAGGGAGAAGAAATAAAAACTTTGAGGTTCGCCGATGACATTGTAATGCTGTCAGAGACAGCAAAGGACTTGGAAGAGCAGTTGAACGGAATGGACCGTGCCTTGAAAGGAGGATATAAGATGAACATCAACAAAAGCAAAACGAGGATCATGGAATGTAGTCGAATTAAGTCGGGTGATGCTGAGGGAATTAGATTAGGAAATGAGACACTTAAAGCAGTAAAGGAGTTTTGCTATTTGGGAAGCAAAATAATTGATGATGGTCGAAGTAGAGAGGATATAAAATGTAGACTGGCAATGGCAAGGAAAGCGTTTCTGAAGAATAGAAATTTGTTAACATCGAATATAGATTTAAGTGTCAGGAAGTCGTTTCTGAAAGCATTTGTATGGAGTGTAGCCATGTATGGAAGTGAAACGTGGACAATAAATAGTTTGGACAAGAAGAGAATAGAAGCTTTCGAAATGTGGTGCTACAGAAGAATGCTGAAGATTAGGTGGGTAGATCACATCACTAATGAGGAGGCATTGAATAGGATTGGGGAGAAGTTTGTGGCACAACTTGACTAGAAGAAGGGATCGGTTGGTAGGACATGTTCTGAGGCATCAAGGGATCACAAATTTAGCATTGGAGGGCAGCATGGAGGGTAGAAATCGTAGAGGGAGACGAATAGATGAATAAACTAAGCAGATTCAGAAGGATGTAGGTTGCAGTAGGTACTGGGAGATGAAGAAGCTTGCACAGTATAGAGTAGCATGGAGAGCTGCATCAAAACAGTCTCAGGACTGATGACCACAACAACAACAACGTGTAATCCACTGTGCTACAACCATGATGCTATCCTTCCCATTCCTTTCCTAGTTCTTGAAAAATGGTAAAGACTTATACAGTGCGTTTAAATTCTTGTGAAAAGATAAAGACATATGCAGTGCGTGCGCACTTTATTTCATTTCTCAACATGTTTCAATTCTTGTAAAGACTTATACAGTGCATGTGCACTTTATTTCCATTTCTCAACATGTTTCAATTCTTGTAAAATGGTAAAGAATTATACAATGCAATTGGATTTTATTTCACTCCTTCATATGTTTAAGTCATGTAAAATACTAAAGAGTTTTACAGTGCGTGTGCACTTTGTCATTTGTTAATATATTTTGTACACAGTGCGTGTACACTCTATTTCATTTCTTAATATGTTCTGTACTTATATTATTTATCAGTAATGTTATATATATATATATATATATATATATATATATATATATATATATATATATATATATATATATATATTTACGTTGATCCACAGTGGGAATATAAGGGCTATTTAGCCACGACTCATGTATAAACTTTCACGTATTCGTATGCGCATGCGCTTTCAAGTAACTTCCCTTGTCTTGCGCATGTGCGTAGGTAGCGGGTCGGGCGCGTGAGTGAGCGACCACTTGTAGCTGCAGTGTATGGCGGGTCATGGCCCGTCGAACGTAGGCCGGTGTGAGGTGGAGGTTACACCATTAAGTTAAGTAGTGGTTTAGACTTTGTACATATGTACTGTTTGTATTTTCCTAACTTCCCTTGTCTTGCGCATGTGCGTAGGTAGCGGGTCGGGCGCGTGAGTGAGCGACCACTTGTAGCTGCAGTGTATGGCGGGTCATGGCCCGTCGAACGTAGGCCGGTGTGAGGTGGAGGTTACACCATTAAGTTAAGTAGTGGTTTAGACTTTGTACATATGTACTGTTTGTATTTTCCTTTTTTCTCGTTTATAAATTTATAGCTATGGTGTTCTTTTAATCATTGACAAAGGTCTTCTTAGGCACTTGTGGGTTTTATTGTTCTGAAGAAGGTGTAGTTATCTACGCCGAAACCTAGGTTAACACTACGTGCTTTTTACGCAACCGAGGCGGGTTTCTAGTTTTTTAATAAATTATTGAAAGGTGATATAAGTGAGCCACAATTTTATTGAAAGATTAGGCACATTGTATTACTGGTAGGTTTCGGAATTTATTTGTTAGTAGGTTATGCAGAATGTGAATTATATAGTTATATTATATTTTTACTGTTGGGAGGTTATTATATACTTTTTCTGTTGGGAGGTTACACGAAATCTGATTACATTGAGCATAGGGTTCGTCGTTGAGTACACCTTCGCAGGCGCTCCTGTCTGTGATGCAGCATCAAGGGTAAACGCAGCCGTGGTCTCCGAGCTAATAGTCCATGCTGCTGCAAACGTCGTCGAACTGTTCGTGCAGATGGTTGTTGTCTTGCAAACGTCCCTATCTGCTGACTCAGGGATCGAGACGTGGCTGCACGATCCGTTCATTACAGCCATGTGGATAAGATGCTTGTCATCTCGACTGCTAGTGATACGAGGCCGTTGGGATCGAGCACGGCGTTTCGTATTACCCTCCTGAACCCACCGATTCCATATTCTGCTAGCAGTCATTGGATCTCGACCAATGTGAGCAGCAATGTCGCGATACGATAAACCGCAATCGCGATAGGCTACAATCCGACCTTTATCAAAGTCGGAAACGAAATGATACGCATTTCTCCTCCTTACACGAGGCATCACAACAACGTTTCACCAGGCAACGCCGGTCAACTGCTGTTTGTCTATAAGAAATCGGTTGGAAACTTTCCTCATGTCAGCACGTTGTACGTGTCGCCGCCGGCGGCAACATTGTGTGAAAGCTGTGAAAAGCTAACCATTTGCGTATCACAGCACCTTCTTCCTGTCGGTTAAATTTCGTGTCTGTAGCACGTCATCTTCGTGGTGTAGCAATTTTAATGGCGAGTAGTCTAGTACAAAATTTAAGTACATTAAATTTCCGATAAAAGGTCCTATTCATTTTCTATGTAGGGCTAACAGTTTGCTCGTAGTGAGCGAGAGAATATGAAAATGTCGCGTGTGGTTTCTGAAGGCCAGATATAGAATTGCGGGTTGCACAGAACGACGTCGGTAGGGAGCGTTGAATCATCCTGTATAAGGGCGTGAACAGTGTCAGATGTGGTGATCGCTCCCGAAGGACACGAAGATGGTGCGTGGGCATGCGAGACAGCGTTCTCGGCAGTTGATAGTGATTTGGCTGAATCGTGTAACTTTCAGGTTTGTGGGGCATTCGGATGTGACGTTGGTGCGACATGTGACTGCATGGCATTACAGTGGACCACTCCTGATCACCATAAGGTGGGATCGCCATATTGGACACCAAGGACATCGATACCCGTTCAACTCTTCGCCTGCCATCTGTGAACAAGTAATGGACTCTCTGCAATTTTCTGTCATTTTACACCATTGGTAGGAGGTCAGCAGCGGCCGGACTAAGGAATTACCGTCCCATATGCGGGCTGCCGTCAACACAACAACAAAACGGCTGCGTTTCTAATGTTATTGTAGCTGGGAAGCATGGACTGCTCATAAATGGCGTTACACTGACGGCGTTCTGTGCTGCTCCGAATGGACATCCTCAGTGAATATGGCGGCCACATGTTTTGGAGAGAAATTGCGGTGTCATTGTGTGAGGGCCGCATGGTTTCAGGGCATAGCTGGTAGCGATCGAAGGACTGGCAGCACAACGACACGTCGTGGGGATCCTGTATTCTCGTATGTTGGCAATACTGCGACAGTATCGTGGTGCCATTTTTCAGTAGGACAATGCTCGTCTATACGTAGCATGTGTCTTTATTAACATTCTCACTGACACTAAGGCATTCCCGTGGCCAGAGAGAACCTCTGAATTGTACTCGATGGAACACGTGTAGGACCAGATTGGCCATCAGCTTTGTGTACGTGCCAGTATCCAGGTTATAGACGATTAGTTACAACAGTTGTGCGTCAGCTTGGCTCAGGAGAGAATAAAACGGCCTTATGACGTCCTTTCCAACCGAATCAGTGTATGGACCCAGGCCATAAGTGATGGAATTAGGACTGTTGATATTTTTAAAAATATCGAGAACCCTATGTATCGATATTTAAGAAGTGACCCTTACCAGCAGTCGACATTGGGAAAAAAATAGACATACCGGTATATCGTCAGGGAAAGTATCGACGTATCGCCCTATACAAATGTGGGCACATATCGGATTTGTCTGGAGCACTTCATGTCGACTTCCCTGTTTTTTTCATTTCTGCAAACGCCAGCGACATAGCAGTTATAGTGTCAAAACTGTGTGGTCAAGTTAAACATTGAAGTTTCAGTTACCAGCGCCGAGCGACGACTACGTCAACATTTCCTCTCACACATCTCCACCCATCGCAAAGAACAATCTTGTCATTTAGATTTTTGTTCATCATTTCGAAGCAACTGTTTTTGAAGAATGACGATGTGAAGAAATAGCACACTAGTTGCTCTAAATATTGATTCCTAACGGAACTGCTGTGCTATTTCTTCACATCTTCTCATTCGATTCACACCTCCATCCCCAGTGATATCGGACTTTCTGCTTTGTGCCACCTATACTTGCTTCGCACAGTCAAAAAGAAAGACCGGACGTGATGAAAGCTCAAAAAGCAGTAAGACGCCTTCACACAGCGAAAGTAAAATTATGTTCTACTACAACTTCAAAAGAACAATTTCAAATATTTACCGAAATTGCGAAAAAAATTTAATATAGAAAACATATCGTCAATCGATATAAGCATATCGATACCGATATATCAGGCGATGATATGCATGGTTGGTGTCGAAATACCTCGGAAAAAATCGATATGTCGATAATTCACCAACAATATTAGATGGAATGTCATACTGGTAAGTGAGTTAAGACTGCCAAGTTCTTCCTAAATAGTCTCGACTCAGTAATCACTGTAATAACATTACATACCGTCTCAAACCGTATAGTATGATTTCTACATCTACATGGATACTCTGCAAATCACATTTAAGTGCCTTGCACAGGGTTCATCGAACCCCCTTCACAATTCTCTATTATTCCAATCTCGTATAGCGCGCGGAAAGAACGAACACCTATATCTTTCCGTACGAGCTCTGATTTCCCTTATTTTATCGTGGTGATCGTTTCTCCCTATGTAGGTCAGTCTCAACAAAATATTTTCGCATTCGGAGGAGAAAGTTGGAGATTTGGTGATTGGAATTTCGTGAGAAGATTCCGTCGCAACGAAAAACGCCTTTCTTTTAATGATGTCCAGTCCAAATCTTGTATCATTTCAGTAAAATCTCTCCCATATTTCGCGATAATACAAAACGTGCTGCCCTTCTTTGAACTTTTTCAGTGTACTCCGCCAGTCCTATCTGGTAAGGATCCCACACAGCGCAGCAGTATTCTAAAAGAGGACGAACAAGCGTAGCGTAGACAGTCTCCTTAGTAGATCTGTTACATTTTCTAAGTGTCCTGCCAACAAAAGTCAGTCTTTGGTAGGCCTTCCCCACAACATTTTCTAAGTGTTCCTTCCAATTTACGTTGTTCGTAATTGTAATTCCTAGGTATTTAGTTGAATTCACGGCCTTTATATTTGACTGATTTATCGTGTAACCGAAGTTTAACGGATTCCTTTTACTCTCATGTGCATAACCTCGTACTTTTCTATTTTTAACTTTTTTTTCCTTTTCTTCAGGGTGACTCCTCTTTTATTTATTTATTTATTTATTTTTGCCAGTAAGTGTATAGGTGGACAGTAACTGCCCTGTCGCACTTTATTGCCATACATCGGACGCTGCTTTTGCTTCGAGTCGATGTCGTTCCATAAAAAACGTCATGATGGGTCTATTTCGAATTAAATACGCAAGCAATGTATTTACTAGAAATTGGTTAAGAATGGTATCGAAGACTTTCCACAAGCCAATAAACACGCCATCAACCTTAGACGCCGCTGTTTGCATTCGTTCCCAAATCCATTGTGGTCCGGCAATAAATACGCAAGGTACCAGAAGGTATCAGACGCATATATCGAAGTGTGTCGCAAGTGAAAACTGCTGAAGAGATTAGTCAGTCAAGAAGCTGACTTTAATAGGTAATAATAATAATTCCGAGTGGATCAGTGGCCTGGCGAAAGTGTTTCAATTGGGCACCAGTTCGGCGACCTTTTGTCCAGCCCACCCCAGTGATCATACCAGGAAAAGGAGACCTACAATTCTACGTGGTATCGGAACCACGTGTCATTCTTGGCAAATCTTGATATCAGTGGTAGGGGCAAGGGGCATTTTAGGCAAACTGAAAATTGCGTTGTCCCATCAGGGTTCGATCGCACAACATTTCGGTTTTTCAGATACATGCTTTACTACTAAACAATTAGGTACGACTTCAGAGAAATGGCTTTGCGAAACCCCGTGCGTGCAAAAACCTATCCAATCATAGAAAACTAAGACTTTAAGATCTAAGTTAACTATTTTAAAGTGCACAGTTTTTATGGATAACGCTATTACTAAGGTACTAATTATACACTACTGGCCATTACAATTGCTACACCAAAAAGAGAAATGCAGATGATAAACGGGTATTCATTAGACAAATATATTATACTAGAACTGACATGTGATTACATTTTCACGCAATTTGGGTGCATAGATCCTGAGAAATCAGTACCCAGAACAACCACCTCAGGCCGTAAAAACGGCCTTCATACGCCTGGGCATTGAGTCAAACAGAGCTTGGATGGTGTGTATAGGTACAGCTGCTCATGCAGCTTCAACACGATACCACAGTTCATCAAGAGTAGTGACTGGCGTATTGTGACGAGCCAGTTGCTCGGCCACCATTAACCAGACGTTTTCAGTTGGCGAGAGATGTGGAGAATGTGCTGGCCGGGGCAGCAGTCGATCATTTTCTGTGTCCAGAAAGACCCGTACAGGACCTGCAACATGCGGTCGTGCATTATCCTGCTGAAATGTAGGGTTTTGCAGGGATCGAATGAAGGGTAAAGCCACTGGTCGTAACACATCTGAAATGTAACGTCCACTGTTCAAAGTGCCGTCAATGCGAACAAGAGGTGACCGAGACGTGTAACCAATGGCACCCCATAACATCACGCCGTGTGATACGCCAGTATGGCGATGAGGTATACACACTTCCAATGTGCGTTCACCACGATGTCGCCAAACACGGATGTGACTATCAGGATGCTGTTAACAGAAACTGGATTCATCCGAAAACATGACGTTTTGCCATTCGTGCTCCCAGGTTCGTCGTTGAGTACACCATCGCAGGCGCTCCTGTTTGTGATGCAGCGTCAAGGATGACGGCAGCCATGGTCTTCGAGCTGATAGTCCATGCTGCTGCGAACGTCGTCGAACTGTTCGTGCAGATGGTTGTTGTCTTGGAAACGTCCCCATCTGTTGACTCAGGGATCGAGACGTGGCTGGACGATCCGTTACAGCCATGCGGATAAGATGCCTGTCATCTCGACTGCTAGTGATACGAGGCCGCTGGGATCCAGCACGGCGTTCCGTATTACCCTCCTGAACCCACCGATTCCATATTCTGCTAACAGTCATTGGATCTCGACCAACGCGAGCAGCAATGTCGCGATACGGTAAACAGCAATCGCGATAGGCTACAATCCGACCTTTATCAAAGTCGGAAACGTGATGGTATGCATGTCTCCTCCTTACACGAGGCATCAGAACAACGTTTCACCAGGCAACGGCGGTCAATTGCTGCTTGTGTATGAGAAATCGGCTGGAAACTTTCCTCATGTCAGCACGTTGTAGGTGTTGCGAACGGCGTCAACCTTGTGTGATGGTTCTGAAAAGCTTATCATTTGCATATCACAGCATCTTCTTCCTGTCGGTTAAATTTCGCGTCTGTAGCACGTGATCTTCCTGGTGTAGCAATTTTAATGGCCAGTAGTGTAGATCCGAAAGTGGAGATTCACACAAAATTTATTTTAATACGTATGAACGGTATGTAACAGAAACAAAGTTTCAGTGAACACAATAATTCATTCAATAAAGCATAGTAGAAATGAACAATTTATTCAAGATTGCTGAATGATTTGTAAACTCAGTGCATATAGCTTTTGTGGTGTCACCGCCAGACACCACACTTGCTAGGTGGTAGCCTTTAAATCGGCCGCGGTCCGGTAGTATACGTCGGACCCGCGTGTCGCCACTATCAGTGATTGCAGACCGAGCGCCGCCACACGGCAGGTCTAGAGAGACTTCCTAGCACTCGCCCCAGTTGTACAGCCGACTTTGCTAGCGATGGTTCACTGACAAATTACGCTCTCATTTGCCGAGACGATAGTAAGCATAGCCTTCAGCTACGTCATTTGCTACGACCTAGCAAGGCGCCATTATCATTAGCTATTTATCTTGTGATGCATGTACCGTCAGACCTATGTTAATCAATTATGGATTAAAGTTAAGTATTCCAGCAGCTACGTACTTTATTTGCTTGTCTCAATTACTTTACTTGTTCCAGACCTCACGCCAGCCTGCGTGAGCTTAAACGCGTGCCTTTCGGCTTCCTCTCATTGTGGGTTGGCGCTCTGGCCAATCCACAACAGCTTTAACCACTGGATTTTGGACGGTTTGCTGAGTTACTTTCACCAACGAGATAGCTAAGCTCTTCTGACGCAAACTATCAAACATTAAGTTGGTCTGAAAATTCGCTAACCTCAAACGAAGAGTGATTGGACCCCTGGTGGTTAATCAAGAGGCTCTTGAACTCAGTACAGAAACTGCTGATATGAACCAGGTTATCGTACAGAAACCCGCCAGTGCAGACCAAGAATTCCCTATCAAGCTGGTGCTAGAACATATCCTCCCATAATTATTTGCGGACAGCTGTGCTGGACGATGTCGACGTACGGATGGCTCTGCTGTACAGGAAGTGGACTCAACTCCAAATACCGCTCGCCCACTAAGATACGCTCTCTGGGCCACAATTTCAGCCAGCTGGCCCCGAACTCTGAAATCCTTCTACCATGAACTCTCACCACCATCTCCTCTTCATTTCCAGCGTCATCCTACACCTAGAAATATTTTCCCGCCAAGCCGCACATCGCCGCCAATACCTAAAAGTGCACATATGGCGGCCTGATAGCATAGATACCCTCCAGCACACAGAATGCTGCCAACAGAACACTTCAAAAGTCCAATCCAATCATATCACAAAATCGGCTTTCGATCTCTAAAAACCGTCGCTTCAGCTCCATCTTTGTAGTGTCATTGACTAATTTACCAACAGCATGTTTTTGCGACCGTCACAGGCCTCTCATCAGATATCTCCTGAAATCAGAGAGACGAGGACCATCATTTCAGCACTATGCGTCTCTGTATAGGAAAGTCAGCGAAGATTATCTACAGAAGCTTTTTTCGAAAGATAGGGAAATGGTTCTCGCCAACTGTTTGCGTGGCGACTTCGCCACAGTTCTGCCTCTAGGCACCCCTACATTGTAAAACACACAACAGCCGCTGGGTCCCCTGGCTTCGCGCTGGCGACCCACCTTCCGCAATTACAGGCACCTGAGGGCACAGTCTCTGCCCACGACATAGAGCCGATGTCTTTTGTAGCAATCTGTCCATTCTGTCCCAAATCTGAGTCGCCGCGCCTTCGCACACACGCAAAAATCATCCAGAAAAACAGGCCGTTTAAGCACCAAACTAAAATGAAAAGAAATGATGCTAGAAAGAGCGCAGTATGTCCAGCCTCCGTGATTCGATATGCTTTAATATACATTGCCCATGTAATCCTCACCATAATCTTTCTCTCCTCCCTTAATCGACTTCATGTAGAGTGAAAAAGGCATGCGAAATAGCTCCCACATTACAATTTCAACACGCAGTAATTGGAACACTGCAGTATTTACATGCCTGTAGGATACATTGATTGAAAATTCGGCCGAAATTGATATTATTTGCATTGTTTTCACTACAGAGAAAAGCCAATCGTACAAACAAAGAATGGTATGAGTAAATGATGGCTACTGGATGTTTGTGACGTTACTGGAAGCTTACAGGAGATGGAGATCCAGAAGATATGCGTAATAAATGGAAACCACCAATTTGCTTTTGTTCTACAATATTACTTTCATTGTTAACCGGTTTTCGGCTTACAACGCCATCTTCGGACATTTACCTTGTATTATCACCATAGAAGTTACAATGTTTGAAACAACATTGGAAGAGAAGTAACACATCTAGACTGAAGTAGAAACATACAGTAAGTATGTGATCCTGTCTGATCACCTGTATCCATTCATGTCCATTATGCATTACGACGGACTTGTGCAATTCCAGTAGGACAATGCGACAGCCCACACGTCCTGAATTGCTACAAAGTGACTCCAGGAACACTCTTCTGAGTTTAGAGACTTCCGCTGGCCACGAAACTCTGCAGACATGAACATTATTGAGCGTATCTGGGATGCCTTTCAACGCGCTGTTCAGAAGAGATCTCCCCCCCCCCCCACCCCACCCCCTCCCCCTAATCTTATGGATTTATGGACGACTTGCAGGATTAATTGTGTCAGTTCCCTCCAGCACTACTTCAGACATTAATCCAGAGCATGCCACGTCGTGTTGCGGCACTTCTGGGTGCTCGCGGGGGCCCTACACGATATTAACAAAAAATGTTCAAATGTGTGTGAAATCTTATGGGACTTAACTGCTAAGGTCATCAGAACCTAAGCTTACACACTACTTAACCTAAATTATCCTAAGAACAAACAAACACACCCATGCCCGAGGGAGGACTCGAACCTCCGCCGGGACCAGCCGCACAGTCCATGACTGCAGCGTCTCAGACCGTTCGGCTAATCCCGCGCGGCATGATACTACACAGGCGTACCCGTTTCTCTGGCTCTTCAGTGTTTATACTTAAGGTCAAAAAATAAATGCAAAACTTGTATTGCTCGAAAAAAATTCGTTTCATTCAGTTGTAGTTAGACAGACCTAATTTGAAAATTGTAAACATAATATTACACGCAAGTTACAGTACAACAAAAGTTAAAAGTGCTTTTTAACTCTAGTCGAACCTCAAGAAACGACACTTCAAAAGATCTTCACAGGGGCTATTCGTAGTGTACTTGGTAACAGCGCCAGCATACTTCGAATATATTCCGAACGTGGACGGCCAGGGCACAGCCTCAGGGAAGGCGAGACGAGACCCTAATGCTAAGTGGCTATAATCCACTATCGAATTGCGTAAGCTGTACTTAGATGGCCTCAGGACATTGCACACTCAGTAGCTACCACAGATAATCAAGACAAATATCGTGTGACCTTGCTACGCTGTAACGTTAGCGATAGCACCCGAAGAGCACGATCAAGGTGACCCAGAGCAAATAGAGGACTTGTGCCTCGTGTGGCAAGGTGATCAACGTCTTGCCTATAAAAAAGTTGGCAGGCTCAAATTATCTTTTTACGGAAACGATACCGTCAAAGATTTATGACGGAGCGTTTTGTACCGGATGTCGAGAAGCAACGTTGCCTGCACCACATCCACTCACGTCTATGAAGCTTGTACCACGTGTAACTGGAATGAACTTTTTATGCAGGAAAATTAAAGAGACCTCTGGAGAAAATAGAAGTGACTGTATGGATATCAAGAGCTCAGATGACAAACCAGTGCTAAGCGAAGAAGAAGAAGTTGAAGGAAATGTGAAGTACGGCTAGACAAGGAAAATGAAGAAAAAAAGAACCACGAAGGAATTATACGAATGAGACAGAAATCGATGGATGTGACACATGTATAGACATGGAAATGTTTTCAGAAACACTGGATAGTTTATTCAAGAGGAAGAGTTTCACAGATTGAGAAAGTCAGTAATGCGTTGGTCCACCTCTGGCAAGTATGCAAGCTGTTATTCGGCTTGACATGGATTGAGAGAGTTGTTGGATGTCCTCTTCAGACATTTCATGTCAAAATCTGTCCGACTGGCGCGTTAGACCCCAAAATCCCGAGCTGGTTGTTGGGCTCAGCTCATAATGCTCCAAATCATTTCAATTGGAGAGAGATCTGGCGACCTTCCCGGTGAAGGCGGGGTATGGTAAGCATGACGATAAGCAATGGAAGCTGTCGCCGTGTGCGGGAGTGCGTTATCTTGCTGAAATTCAAGCCCGGGATTGTTTGGAATGAAGGACAACAAAACGTGGCGTAGACTTACCACCGTGCCGTAAGGGTGCCGCGGATGACAACCAAAGGTGTGCAGCTGTGAAAAGAAACGGCACCCCAGATCATTACTACAACGGTTAGGTTGGTATCCCACCACTGTCTGGAGCGTCTCCAGACACATCTTCCGCCTTGAATATAATTTGACTGGAGTAGAATGGCCTTCAGTGATGAGTGTCGCTCTGAACTGAACTCCGTAGACCAGCAAAGATGTGTCAGTCATCAGCAAACCTCAAAATTATTATTTCTTCTTTAAATGAAACAACAGGTTTACTGTTACCAGTCACTGTTTATTTATCTCCACCAAGCGTTTCAATGGTTTAAACCTCCATCATCAGGTGGATTTACATTTGTTAGTGTGACATGTGTGTGTGTCCAGAATGGACACATCCCCCAATGGAAACATGCCCCAGGCTGTGGCTAAGCCATGTATCCGCAATATCCTTTCTTTCAGGAGTGCTAGTTCTGCATCGTTCAAGGAGAGCTTCTGTAAAGTTTGGAAGGTAGGAGACGAGATACTGGTAGAAGTAAAGCTGTGAGGACGAGGCATGAGTCGTGCTTGGGTAGCTCAGTCGATAGGGCACTTGCCCGCGAACGGCAAAGGTCGCGAGTTCGAATCTCGGTCCGGCACACAGTTTTAATCTGCCAGGAAGTTTCATGTGTGTGTGTGTGTTGTGTTACGATTTTTGGGGGAACTTGTGGCACTGTCTAGTGGGAGAAACAAAACACTATTTCAGAACATGGTTTTGAGTTTCTTTCGACAAAAAACTAAACTTATATCTAACAGTAACAATAAAGTAAGTAAACTAAAGTAACTCCAGTTACACGACACAAAACAACTTGAATCCATATTAAACGACAAAAATGACAATACTTACAATAGTACGAGGGTCACGCCAAAAGAAATTCACACTATTTTTGTAAAAATACAGTTTTCATTCTGCACGTGTGAAAGTTTTGCAGTGTTTAGATACATCTTTCCTGCTTGTTTTCAAGCTTAGTTCAACATGTTCCCATGAGTGTCCCCGTCACAACATGTCTTCAAGATGGCTGCTACACTTCACGTTTATCAGAACCAACGTGCTGTCATAGAATTGCTGTGCTGTGAAAACGAGAAAGTGGGAAACATCCACAAGAGGTTGAAAAAGGTGTATGGAGATGCTGCTGTCGATCGCAGTATAGTTAGTCGGTGGGCAAGCAGGTTACGTGCTGAAAGCGGGCACCGCAATATTGAGGATTGTCCTCGCAGCGGCAGGCCTCGTACTGCACACACTCCAGACAATGTACAAAGAGTTACTTCTGTAAATAATTGGTGTCAGTATTTTACAAATGTTACTTACTGAACTGATCGTTGAGTAGTATTCACCTGCCCGCGCGTGCCTTCTTCGGAATTGCAAGTATTGCATTCTTCTTGAAGTCTGATGGAATTTTTTCTGCTTCATACAGCTTGAACACCGGGTGGAACAGTTTCGCCGTGGCTGGACCTACCAAGGCTCTCAATAATTCTGAAGTAATGTTGACTTCCCCAGGCGTCTAATTTACACTCTGGCGTTTCAGTGTTCTGTCAAATTCTTCCCGCAGCATCATGTACCCATCTCATTTCCATTTAGTTCCTCTTACCTTTGTACATAACAGCCTAAAAGGAAACGAAGGAACTATCCGAATGGGGCAGAAATCGGTATATCAACTGAACAGAGTGTATAGTGTCTTCATTAATTTCATTCATCATACCAAAATTGTGAGATGAACATGAAAAAAGTAAAACAAGGATAACGGAATGAGATGTGTTAAAGCAGGCGACGCTGGAGGAATTAGATTAGCACAGGAGGCACTAAGAGCAGGCGATCAGTTTTGCTGTCTTGGAAGCAAAACAGCTGATGACGGTCGAAGCAGAGACAACATAAAATACAGACCAGCAATAACAAGAAAAACATTTCTGAAAAAAGAGGAATGTTCTAACATATAATATAAATTTAAATGTTAGGAAGTCTTTCCTGAAGGTTTTTGTCTGATTTGTACGGAAGTCAAATATGAACGACAAGCATTTCGGAATAGTAGAGGGCTGAAGCTTCTGAAATGTGGCACTGAATCGAATCGTGGAAAATAAAGATATCTGTGGCGCATTTCAATATATCCCTTATAGATGACTATTCACGTTGGTGTGTAGAATATATGAGTCTGGCCACATACCATCTGACTTTCGGAAAAGCAACATCCACACAATTCCGAAGACGGCAAGAGCTGATAAGTGCGAGAATTATCGCACAATCAGCTTAACAGCTCATGCATCGAAGCTGCTTACAAGAATAATATACAGAAGAATGGAAAAGAAAATTGAGAATGCGCTAGGTGACGATCAGTTTGGCTTTAGGAAAAGTAAAGGGACGAGAGAGGCAATTCTGACGTTACGGCTAATAATGGAAGCAAGGCTAAAGAAAAATCAAGACACTTTCATAGGATTTGTCGACCTGGAAAAAGCGTTCGACAATATAAAATGGTACAAGCTGTTCGAGATTCTGGAAAAAGTAGGGGTAAGCTATAGGGAGAGACGGGTCATATACAATATGTACAACAACCAAGAGGGAATAATAAGAGTGGACGATCAAGAACGAAGTGCTCGTATTAAGAAGGGTGTAAGACAAGGCTGTAGCCTTTCGCCCCTACTCTTCAATCTGTACATCGAGGAAGCAATGATGGAAATAAAAGAAAGGTTCAGGAGTGGAATTAAAATACAAGGTGAAAGGATATCAGTGATACGATTCGCTGATGACATCGGTATCCTGAGTGAAAGTGAAGAAGAATTAAATGATCTGCTGAACGGAATGAACAGTCTAATGAGTACACAGTATGGTTTGAGAGTAAATCGGAGAAAGACGAAGGTAATGAGAAGTAGTAGAAATGAGAACAGCGAGAAATTTAACGTAAGGATTGATGGTCACGAAGTCAATGAAGTTAAGGAATTCTGCTACCTAGGCAGTAAAATAACCAATGACGGACGGAGCAAGGAGGACATCAAAAGCAGACTCGCTATGGCAAAAAAGGCATTTCTGGCCACGAGAAGCCTACTAATATCAAATACCAGCCTTAATTTGAGCAAGAAATTTCTGAGGATGTGCGTCTGGAGTACAGCATTGTATGGTAGTGAAACATGGACTGTGGGAAAACCGGAACAGAAGAGAATCGAAGCATTTGAGATGTGATGCTATAGACGAATGTTGAAAATTAGATGGACTGATAAGGTAAGGAATGAGGAGGTTCTACGCAGAATCGGAGAGGAAAGGAATATGTGGAAAACACTGATAAGGAGAAGGGACAGGATGATAGGACATCTGCTAAGACATGAGGGAATGACTTCCATGGTACTAGAGGGAGCTGTAGAGGGCAAAAACTGTAGAGGAAGACAGAGATTGGAATACGCCAAGCAAATCATTGAGGATGTAGGTTGCAAGTGCTACTCTGAGATGAAGAGGTTAGCACAGGAAAGGAATTCGTGGCGGGCCGCATCAAACCAGTCAGCAGACTGATGACAAAAAAAAAAAAAAAAAAAAAAAAAAAAAAAAAAAAAAAAAATGACGAACTACAACTCAACTGTAATTGAAATTGGTGATTTATTTAGATATAGGTATGCAAACGGTTGCAAATTGTAATTATGTGTGTGTCTGTTCAGGTCGCTGTGTTTGGAGCTACGATTACGAGAGCTCTTATAATGAGATATAAAACGATAAGCGAGACAGTAAAGTAGGTGCAGCTATTCGCATGACAAGTGTCTAGTGCTACAGCTAGATAATTTTGCATTCCGCTACTTGTAACACCAACAATTAATGAGTCACTTGTTACGTAAGTAGCTGCAAATACATTGTACGTTATTCTCTCATTGAGAGAAATCTACTGATTCCAGCTCGAAACGCTACTCGAATTTCCTCAAATTCCTCTGGCCTATTATGAGGGTCACTCCAAAAGAAATGCACACTATTTTTGTAAAAATACAGTTTTCATTCTGCATGCGTGAAAGTTTTACAGTGTGTAGATACATTCTTCCTGCTTTTTTTCAAACTTAGTTCAACCTGTTCCCGTGAGTGTCGCCGTCACAGCATGTCTTCAAGATGGCTGCTACACTTGACGTTCGCCAGAAGCAACGTGCTGTCATAGAATTCCTGTGCTGTGAAAACGAGAAGTTGGGAAACATCCACAAGAGGTTGAAAAAGGTGTATGGAGATGCTGGTGTATATCGCAGTACAGTTAGTCGGTGGACAAGCAGGTTACTTGATGAAAGTGGGCACCGCAATATTGAGGACTGTCCTCGCAGCGGCAGGCGTCGTACTGCACACATTCCAGACAATGTGCAGAGAGTTAACGAATTGGTGACTGCTGACAGGTGCATCACAGTGAACGAATTGTCACGCTACGTTAGGATAGGGGAAGAAAGTGTCTGCAGAATACTGAAAGTGTTGGCGTTAAAAAAGGTTTGTGCCAGGTGGGTTCACAGGATGTTGACAGTGGCTCACAAAGAAACAAGAAAAACGGTATGCAGCGAAGTTTTGGAACAGTACGAGAATGGTGGAGATGAGTTTCTTGGAAGAATTGTGACAGGTGAGGAAACATGGCTCCATCATTTTTCACCAGAGACGAAGAGGCAATCAATGGAGTGGCATCATGCAAATTCACCCAAGAAAAAAAAAAAAAATCAAAACAGCACCTTCTGCTGGAAAAGTTATGGCTACGGTGTTTTTCGATTCCGAAGGACTCTTGCTTGTGGACATCATGCCGAGTGGAACCACCATAAATTCTGATGCATATGTGATGACACTGAAGAAACTTAGAGCTCGACTAAGTCGTGTTCGACCACATCGGCAAAGGCAGGATGTTATGCTGTTGCACAACAATGCACAGCGATATGTTAGTCAAAAAACCATGGAAGCTATCACAAAACTCGGATGGACAACACTGAAAAACCCGCCTTACAGTCCTGACCTGGGTCCATGTGACTATCATCTCTTTGTGAAACTGAAAGACTCTTCGTGGAACAAGGTTTGAAGATGATGACTGCCTTGTGCACGCTGCCAAACAGTGGCTCCAACAGGTTGGGCCAGAATTTCACCATGCGGGTATACAGATGTGGTTCCAAGAAGGCATAAGGCAGTTGAGAGGGATGTAAATTATGTGGAGAAATGAAAATATTGTTCCTAAAGGATGTATCTACACACTGTAAAACATTCAAACATGTAGAATAAAAGATCGATTTTAAAAAAATAGTGTGCATTTCTTTTGGAGTGACCCTCCTACTTCCTTAGGATAAGAACACAAAGGGAGAGAACGCGACGCTTAAATAACCGATCCATTTAGATCAAACCCTAGATTTTGTGCCTAACTTGCGGTAAGGATAGGTCTCTAAGCAGACTGCAGTAAGTACAGCCCCGTCACGTTAGTGTAGCCACCTGCCAAAAGTCGAATAGCCACCTCTTGCAGAGCAGACTGATGCGAGGCGTGCAGCAAGGGGTCAGTGACGTCATGAAAGGTACCGAGAGCCATGCCATGGCCAGCGGCGGTAGGTTTCTTGGTCGAGGATCCATGGTGCGAAGGTTGCAGTCGAGGTGGTGCCACATATTCACGATTGGGTTTTAATCCGAGCAGTTTGGTGGCCTGGGGTGTACGGTAAACTCATCCCGATGCTCTCCGGACGACGCTCGTACACTGCGAGCTGTGTGAAATGTAGCACTTATAACCCTACCACTACTATTGTATTTCAGTATACATTTACCTAAATGTCCACACCCGGTAGCTGAGTAGTCAGTGCGACAGAATGTCAATCCAAAGGGCCCGGGTTCGATTCCCGTCTGGGTCGGCGATTTTCTCCGCTCATGGACTGAGTGTTGTGTTGTCCTAATCATCATCCTTTCATCCCCATCGACGCGCAAGTCGCCGAAGTGGCGTCAAATCGAAAGACTTGCACCCAGCAAACGATCTACCCGACGGGAGGCCCTAGTCACGCGACATTTACATTTTTATTTACCTAAATAACAGAAACTCTCGCTCCATGTTGCCACGTATAGCCCTCCTACTAAAATTTAGTTTAGTTTCCAAATAAAGTACACTATAGGAGAATAGTCCTGTTTATAGGAAAATCTAATCAATAGAGTTACCCTTTTTTACAGGATCTGAGCGTGGGTTGTGTCTAATGGATAAATATATCAGGCTATTCACATCTTTTCCTAAGATCTTACCCAGTGGTTAGGTAGAAACGCAGGATGAATAATATTACGAGGGTAATCCCAAAAGTAAGGTCTGCTATTATTTTATAGCTACAGAATTCTGTTTGTGTGGCAGTTGGTCACACTGTTATGAAGAGTGCTTCACGCGCTGTGTGTAAACATGCGCACGCCGCGCTGAGGCGCTCAACCTTGGCTTGGCAGCCGTTGAAAATGGAGCTCCCGTTGGATGTTACCGCCAAGTGCGAATTGCTCGCAGTTATTCGGTTTTTGAACGCAAAGGGCATTGGGCCGATTGAAATCGATCGCCAATTACGGAAGTGTATGGTGGGTCGTGCATGGATGTCAAAAATGTTCCTAAGTTGTGTAGAGAGTTTGCAGCTGGTCGTACCGAAATTCACGACGAACAAAGGAGCAGGAGACCGTCAGTTCCTGAGGAGACAGTGTTGAAGATTGAGCAAAGAATGCGTGAAGATCGGCGAATCACCCTGGATGGTCTCTGCGCCTTGATTCCTGAGGTTTCCTGAAGCACCACGCACATTTAACGGAAACATTGAACTACCGGAAGGTGTGCGCAAGATGGGTGCCACGCGTGCTGACTGAGGACCACGTGCGGCAACGAGTTGATGCTTCCGGCGCATTTCTTTGCCGCCTTTCAGCCGATCAGGACAACTTTCTGGACTCAATTGTCAAGGGTGACGTAAACTGGGCATACCACTTTACACCTGAGACCAAGCAACAACCACGCCAGTGGCGGGATCCTTCTTCGCCAAAGCCGTGGAACTTCAAACAAACACAGTCTGCCGGTAAAGTCATGACAACCGTTTTTTTTTTGGGATCGGAAAGGGGTTATTGTTGGTCGACTTTATGCCCACTGGGACCACAATTAACGCTGGCAGGTATTGTGAGACTCTGAAAAAACTCAAACGGGCAATTCAGAATCGGAGAAGAGGAATGTTGAGCAAGTACTAAATGGTTCAAATGGCTCTGAGCACTATGGGACTTAACTTCTAAGGTCATTAGTCCCCTAGAACTTAGAACTACCTAAACCTAACTAACCTAAGGACATCACACACATCCATGCCCGAGGCAGGATTCGAACATGCGACCGTAGCGGTCGTACGGTTCCAGACTGTAGCGCCTAGAACCGCTCGGCCACCCCCGCCGGCTGAGCAAGGGCGTACACATTCTCCATGACAACGCTCGCCCACACATCGCTCGGCAAACCGTTGGTCTCCTGTACCAGTTTCAATGGAGCATAAAAACCCACCCACTCTACAGTCCCGACTTGGCGCCCAGTGACTATCACCTGTTCCCTAGGTTAAAAGAACATTTAGCCGGAAAGCGATTCAGCTCCGACGACGAGCTGAAAGAAGAGGTTCATAACTTTGTGAACAGCATGGCGGCGAGCTGGTATGACTTGGGCATGCAAAAACTACTACAGCGTCTACAAAAATGCATCGACAGAAATGGTGATTATTTCGAAAAATAGCTAAATGTTCAAGCTGTAAACTGATGTAAACCACTGTAGAAATAAACAGGTCTATGTACTTATAAAAAAATAGGAGACCTTACTTTTGGGATTACCCTCATTTATTGAATTTATGAGAACTCAGTTCTAAGTTCATTTAGTGGTTTAAAACATGTACTAATGGTCGCCAGCCTATCCAGGCAATGAAACAGTGAAGTACTAGAAAAGCAGAAGTATGAATTTTGCCTACTTTATTGCTACTGTTTAAGTTTCTTCATCAGATAGATATTACTCCACGTAAACAATGTTGGACTACACTCTTATACATTACGATTCTGAAAGAGGAAAGGCCCAGTAGATAACTTCAAGGACGCTAAAAAAAATGGCCAGAGGAGACCTTTAGAAAAGCATTTTCCGTAATAAACAAACTTAAATACTAAAATAGTTAGATACTAAAGCACAGACTTTTATTATACTGAACATTTTACTCCAAGAAAACCTCTTCATTACTGGTATTTACTTTTAAGAGCTATTATTCTTTGAATTAACTCTCTATAGTCATTTAACATATTCTAGTAACTAGGCTTCACTCTGATTGAATTTTACGCAAGCAAACTTTTACTATTACACTTTGCAATACTTATGAAACTTTTTTATTATTTACACAAAAACAATTTAAATGGTGCCTCTTTATATTAACTTGGCACTTCATAAGCCTGTAAGACAGCATACTAGGATTAATCAAATACCAGGAATTGGTGTATGATTAGTATGAAACAACAGGGTGAACAAGTTTCTTTAAAGTTCACGAATGATTATTAAAAGATTTTAAATTAACGGTTCACGCTGTACAAAAGTAAAATACAAAAAAATCTTATCTGGTGACGGTAGGCTTGGATGTGGCGAACAATTATGACGACTACACTACCCACAGTACGGCCGGCAAGTATCTCGCTGCTGCTGTTGTTGTTGTCTTCAGTCCAGTGACTGGTTTGATGCAGTTCTCCATGCTACTCTATCCTGTGCAAGTCTCTTCATCTCCCAGTACCTACTGCAACCTAGAGCCTTCTGAATCTGCTTAGTGTATTCATCTCTTGGTCTCCCTCTATGATTTTTACCCTCCACGCCGTCCTCCAGTACTAAATTGATGATCCCTTGTTGAATCAGAACATATACTACCAACCGATCCTCTCTTCTAGTCAAGTTGTGCCCCAAAATCCTCTCTGTTGTAGTGACGGAAACGCGGCGGGACCCGCGGAGCGGCCTGCAAACACCACCACAACGGGAGAGGACGGACACGACCAAAGGAGGGACTTACGACACAACAAGAACAGACAACAGAGTAACGAACCAAACAAGACAACCACGTCCACTGGAATAGAAACACGAAGTCAATACGCTGTCTGAGACGATATGTCCTGAGACGCAACGCGATGTTAGACTGCTGCCTTAGCCTTTTTTTTTCCTTTATTGAGTTTCGATTCCCCCTAAAGGGGGCGGGCTGGCAGCAGCTAATGCTGCCTTAGCTTTTTTTTTTTTTTTTTCTTTATTGTGATTTCATGCCCCTGCCCCATACGGGCAGCGGAGGGCTGGCAGCAGCACAATCCGCCGCTCTTCAGCCGAGTGAATGACAACTAAAACAAGAATAAAATAATACATTCATAAGGAGGTAAAAAACGGGAACATAAAACAGAGTAAGGGGAGAAAATGGAGGTAAAAATACACTGACATGTAGAAGTTCATTGGGGACAGTTAAAAAAGTCACCAGAAAGTTAAAAAACACAGTTGGCGATTCTTAAAACACAGAAGACACTGGATGCGCATGCACAGGTTAAAAGTTGGCCACAGTATTAAAAACACTCCGAAACAACACACTTAAAACCCACTTCGAGCACACACGACGAAGAATAAAACTACCAGGCGGGACCTGCCGAGGGAAAGGTCAGAGACGATGGAAAAGGAGGGGAGAGCATGGGGCAGCTGTGGAAGCGGCGGGATGAAGAGAGGAGGGGCAACCGTGGGTTCACGAAGAGGCAGGAGACACATGGGGCGGGAGAGGAAAAGGGAAGACAGGGCAGGAGGGAGCGCAGAGACACCGAAAGAAGGCACAAGAGATGGACGGGGAGTAGGAGGGGAAATCCGCTCAGAAGGAGGGAGGGGGAGGAGAGGGAGCCCTGAGGAGGAGGCAGGAAGAGGGGGTTAGAGTTGGTAGGAAGGGTAGATGTCAGGGCGAAGCTCATCATCCGGGAGTGGTAGACGGTGGAAGTTGTGTTGGGAAAGGAGATGGAGGGTGTGGAGATGGAGAGAGGGAGGGACACAATGGTAAAGGCGCGGCAACTGGTTGGGAGTGGAGAGGAAGGGAGACACCAGGGGGTGAGGGGGATCAAGGCGGCGGACAATATATAGTGTGCGGATGTGTTCAAGGAAAAGGAGAAGGTGGGGGAAGGGGATGAGGTCATAGACGATGCGCGTGGGGGACGGAAGGCGGATGCGGAAGGCGAGGCGGAGTGCATGGCGTTCGAGGATTTGGAGGGCTTTATAGAACTGGGGAGGGGCGGAAATCCAAGCGATGCTGGCATAACAAAGGATGGGGCGGATCATGGATTTGTAGGTGTGAAGGATGGTGGAAGGATGCAGACCCCATGTCCGGCCGGACAGGAGTTTCAGGAGGCGGAGGCGGTTGTGAGCCTTGTTTTGGATGGTAAGGAGATGGGGAGTCCAGGTGAGGTGGCGGTCGAGTGTGAGGCCAAGGTATTTGAGGGTAGGAGTGAGGTGGATAGGACGGCCGTAAATGGTGAGGTAGAAATCATGGAGGCGGAAGGAGCGGGTGGTGCGGCCTATGATGATCGCCTAGGTCTTGGAGGGATTAACACGGAGGAACCACTGGTTGCACCAAGTGGTGAATCGGTCAAGGTGGGTACGTTGGGACCGTTGAAGGGTAGGATAAAGGGCTAGGAAGGCGGTGTCATCAGCGAACTGGAGAAGATGAACAGGAGGGGGAGGTTTGGGCATATCAGCAGTGTACAGGAGATAGAGGAGAGGGGAAAGGACAGAACCTTGGGGCACGCCGGCAGAGGGGTAGAAAGTACGGGAGTTGGAATTGTGGATAGTCACATAGGAGGGACGATGGGAGAGGAAGGAAGCAACGAGATGGACGAAGTTGATGGGGAGAGCATAGGTCTGGAGTTTGAAAAGGAGCCCGGGATGCCAGACATGGTCATAGGCGTTCTGGAGATCAAGGGAAACAAAGATAGCAGAGCGACGGGAGTTAAGTTGGAGGGAAAGAAGATGGGTAAGGTTAAGGAGCTGGTCGTCAGCAGAGAAGGAAGGCCGGAAGCCACATTGGGTAAGAGGAAGGAGGCGGTGCTGGTTAAGGTGGCGGTGGATACGGCGAGAGAGGATGGCCTCAAACACCTTACTGAACACGGAGGTGAGGCAGATGGGACGATAGGAAGAGGTAGCATAGGGGGGTTTGTTAGGCTTAGGGAACAGCAGGACACGGGAAGTCTTCCACAGGTCAGGGTAAAATCGTGGAGAGGAGGACATTGTACAGGGTAGCAAGGACAGACAGGAAGGATGGAGGGGATTCCTTGAGGTGACGGTAGGTGATGCCATCATGACCAGGGGCGGTGTTTCGTTTGGAGCGGAGGACGAGTGTGATGTTTTGCATGGTGATGGGAGTGTTGATGTCGGAGGGGGGGTAGCCGATCCAAGTACTGGAAGCTAGGGGCGAGCGGGGGGACAGAGGTGTCAGTGCGGTCAAGGACAGTGGGGAAGAGGGAGTAATCAAAATGGGGATCGTCAGGAATGGAGAAGACCTCGGTCAGGTGGGAAGCAAAATGGTTAGCCTTACTGAGGTTGTCAGGAAAGGGTCGATCGTCATGGAGGATGGGGTAATGCGGGGTGGGATGGCTACCAGTAAGGCGGTGGAAGGCTGACCAGTACTTGGAGGAGTTGACAGGGAGGGTGGAGTTGAGGCGTGTGCATGTCTGACGCCAGTCCCGGCGTTACTTTGCTGTAAGGAGGTTCCGGATATGTCGCTGTAATTGCCGGTGGCGAGTGCGAGTATCCCGGTCACGAGTGCGGAGGAAGGAGCGGTAGAGCCGGCGGGATTCACGCAGAAGGAGGACGGCCTGTGGAGGACGCGTAGGGCGGTGAGGGTGGATGAGTTTGGTAGGGACATGAGCCTCCACAGCATCAGTGATGGTCTTCTGAAGGAAGGAAGAGGCATGGGTGATGTCATCAGGGGGGTGGAAAGTGAGGGGGTGGCTTTCGACTTGTAAGGCAATGGATTCCCGGTAGGCATCCCAATTGGCACGGTGGTAGTCGTGGACAGATTTTGGAGGGGCAGGTGGGCAGGTGGCTGCAGTGGCAGGACGGGTAGAGCAGATGGTGAGAAGGACAGGGAGATGGTCACTACTGACGGGATCGAGGACATCAACGGCAATGCGACCAAGGAGGTTGGGGGAAGCAAGGATAACATTGGGGGTGGAGTTACTTTCAGGACGGGTGTGCTGTGGGAGAGGAACAAGGTCACCATGGAGGGTGGCAAGGAACTGATGCCACCGCCGAAGGGTGGCAGGGTCACGGTTGTGGATGTTGAGGTCAGCGGCGATCACATAGGTGGAGAAGGTATGGTCAACATGGGAAATGAAGTCAAAGGGGAGAGGAGCTGCGGGGCGAATATAGATAGTGGCACAGGTGACGGTGAGGGAGGGAAAAAAGAGGCTGAGGAGAAGGTGTTCGGTTGGGTCATTGAGGAAGGGTTGTGGCCGGACAGGGAGATGCCTGAGGTGGCCGATAGCGACCCCGCCTCGAGCTAGGGGAAGGGGATTGTCAGTGCGGTGAAGGAGATAAGGGAAGATGCGGACCACATGGTGGGGTTGGAGGAAGGTTTCATTAAGGATGAAGGAGTCAACCTGGTGCTGGGAGAGGGTATGCATGAAGAGGTATTTGTTTGCAGGGAGGGAGCGAATGTTGAGGTAGAGGAGACGATACTGTTGAAGAGCCATGGGGTTGGGTGTGGGAAGGGTGTGGGGAGAGAGGGGCTTAAACGAGGGTGTCTAGGCGGGTGAAGGTAAAGTGGGCTTGGTTGTGGGAGTATGTAGCGTAGGTGTTTAAGTGGAAAACAGAGCGGGCAGCGAGGGAAATCTGCTGGAGTGTGTGGGGGCGCTGGAAGGGGTGGATGTTCTAAAGGACGACGGTGAGGAACCGGATGATGTCTTCTGCTGTAGGGGGAGGGCGGAGGGAATTGTTAGGGTGGATAGGTGGGTCAATGGGGCGAACGGGGACAGTGAGTTCAGGGTTGGTGGGAGGGGGCTTGGCTTTGCATTTGGAGGAATAGGTGGGGTGAGGTTCATTGCAGGTGTTGCAGGATGGGGGGGAGGTGAGGTTGGGACACTGTTTGAGGAAGTGGGAGGCTTTACAATGGGGGCAGGTGGGTGGGTTCTTGCAGTTTTGGGTGAGGTGGTCATTGTACAGAAGACAACGCTGGCAGCGGTAGGATTGAGGAGGGGAACGGGACGGGTCAACAGGGTGGTGGTGGTTGAAAATCAGGGCTCCCTGGGTGAGGAGGTGGTCGATGGAGGAGGCGGACTCTGTAAAGATACGCATGAGGAAAGTAGGGCCAGAGGAGTTGTAAATACGGCGGGCAGAGCGGACTTCCAGGGAGGGGTGGGCATTCAGTTCCGCCAACACCTCAGCCTCCGTGATCACAGGGCTGAGTTTTGTGATGACGGCAGTGAGGGTCGGCGGACGACGAGGCGGTTGGGGTTGACGAGGAGAGGAGGATGTAAGGAATGGGGTGAGGGATGCGTGGGGCCCAAAGGTGATGCGGGGAAGGTGCCGGAGGAGATCAGTATGGAAGGACAGAGAGGGAGACTTGATGAGGACAGAGTCTCGGCGAGGGATAAGTTGGATGATGGGTGCACTGGGGATGTACTTCCGGATTTCAAGGGTGAGGGTGCGGGCATCCAGGAATTTCGGATCAGGGGTGGCTAGGACAAAGGTATACAGGGAGGGGGCTGGAGAGGAGGGAGGTGGGGTGGTATCCATAGCGGGATCAGTGGGAGGTGGGGCGGGCAGCAGCTTTTTGGAGGAAGGAGTAGAGGAGAGGTCGCCACTGGGCCGTTTGGAAGATTTTTTGGCAGGTGTTGCCTGGGAGGAGGGATGAGGGACTGGATGGATGGGGAGTTGGTGGGAGGCAGGGCCCTCCTGTGAGGCAGTAGCACTGGATGAGAGGGTAGGGCGCTCTGTGGCGGCGACTGTGGCGCGGCGGGCGGAGACTCTGGCAGGGGAAGCAGCGGTAGTCGCAGGGGGGAGAGGGGGAAAGTCGTCTCGGCGGGTGACAGGAGGGGGACGGGGGTTGGGATCGGGGACAGAGGCAGGAGCGGGAGAAGCAGCAGGGGCAGTAGCAGGGGTAGGAGCAGGAGTGACGTACAGGTGGGGATACATCGATGGAGAGGAGATAGATGGGGAGGAGACTGTGAGTAGGGGAGGTGCATGAGACGGGTGAATCCCAGAGGGAGCACTCCATGACGTTACAGTGGGGGCAGGTGAAGGAGAGGTGTGGATGATGGTGGTAGTCGGGGCGTCCATGATCGCAGGTGGCAGCGAACACCGAGAGACGGCGACAGCGGCGAGCACCGAGAGACGGCGGCAGAAGAAGCGGCGAGCACCAAGAGACGGCGACAGTGGCGGCGGCGGCGGCGGCGGCGGCTGAAGAAGCGGCGACCAGGTGGCGGCGGCAGAAGAGGAAGCGGCGAGCACCGACAGACGGCGACCAAGCGACGGCGGCGGCGGCGGCGGCGGCGGCAAGCACCGGGCGGCGGCGAACAGACGACGGAGGCGGCGGCGGCGGCAGGCAGGCAGGCAGGCAGCAGTGACGGCGCGCAAACGGTCAACAACGCGACAAGCACGGTTGGAGCTCTTCCACGTCGAAGATACACCCTGAGAGTAGCCCAGGCAGTGCGAGTCCTCGATGAGGAAATGAGGGAATCCAACCCTCGAATGTCGATGCTGCCTTAGCGCGAGGCAGGCGCTTAAGTACGCTATCGGGGGCGCCGATATTGGCCGCTGGGACCTCGTGTTCCACTGTGGCGCCCTCACACTAAAAAGCAGGCCAGGAGGCGCGCGCCGCCACAGCTTATGGCGCGATGGTGCAGAGACCTCTAGGGGTCTTCGACGCCCATGACGTCTGGCGCGGATTCAAATCCCGCGGCGCGCAGTACCAGACTCCCCAATTCTATTCAGTACCTCCTCATTAGTTATGTGATCTACTCATGTAACCTTGAGCGTTCTTCTGTAGCACCACATTTCTAAAGCTTATATTCTCTTCTTGTCTGAACTATTTATCGTCCGTTTTTCACTTCCATACATGGCTACACTCCATACAAATACTTTCAGAAACGACTTCCTGACACTTAAATCTATACTCGAAGTTTACAAATTTCTCTTTCTCAGAAACGCTTTTCTTGCCATTACCAGTTTACATATTATATCTTCCCTACTTCGACCATCCTCAGTTATTTTGCTCCCCAAATAGCAAAACTCCTTTACTACTTAAAGTGTCTCATTTCCTAATCTAATTCCCTCAGCGTCACCTGAATTAATTCTACAACATTCCATTATCCTCGTTTTGCTTTTGTTGATATTCATATAATAGTCTCCATTCAAGACACTGTCGATTCCGTTCAACTGCTCTTCCAGCTCCTTTGCTGTCTCTGACAGAATACAGTGTTATCGGCAAACCTTGAAGATTTTATTTCTTCTCCATGGATTTTAATTCCTACTCCAAATTTTTCTTTCGTTTCCTTTACTGCTTGCTCAATCTATAGATTGAATAACATCGGGGATAGCCTACAACCCTATCTTACTCGCTTCCCAACCACTGCTTCCCTTTAATGCCCCTCAACTCTTATAACTGCCATCAGGTTTCTGTACAAATTGTAAATAGCCTTTCGCTCCCTGTATTTTACACCTGCCACCTTCAGAATTTGAACGAGAGTATTCCAGTCAACATTGTGAAAAGCTTTCTCTAAGTCTGGAATGTTAGAAACATGGGTTTACCTTTTCTTAATCTGTCTTCTAAGATAAGTCGTAGGGTCAGTATTGCATCACGTGTTCCTACATTTCTACGGAATCCTAACTGATCTCCCTCTAGGTCGGCTTCTACCGGGTTTTCCATTCGTGTGTAAAGAATTCGTGTCAATATTTTACAGCCGTGACTTATTAAACTGATAGTTCGGTAATTTTCACACCTGTCAACACCTGCTTTCTTTGGGATTCGAATTATTATATTCTTCTTGAAGTCTGAGGGTATTTCACCTGTCTCATACATCTTACTCACCATATGGAAGAGTTTTGTCATGGTTGGCTCTCCCAAGGCTATCGGTAGTTCCAACAGAATGTTGTCTAAGCCCAGAGCCTCGTTTCGACTTGGGTCTTTGAGTGTTCTGTCAAATTCATCACGCAGTATCATATCTCCCATTTCATCTTCACCTACGTCCTCCTCCATGATATTGCCCTCAAGTACATCGCCCTTGTATAGACCCTCTATATACTCCTTCCACCTTTCTGCTTTCCCTTGTTTGCTTAGAACTGGTTTTCCACCTGAGCTCCTGATATTGATACAAGTGGTTCTCTTTTCTCCAAAGATCTTTTTAATTTCCCGTAGGCAGTATCTATCCTACCCCTATAGTTCAATTCTTTTATCTTGGCGGCTCGCGCATGCCCGCCCAGACGCTGGAGATTGCTGCGTTGCCAGTTGCACACGACGCACGCGCCAATAGAAGCAGCGCCATAGTATAGTATAGTTCGCAAGCTTACGTGTAGGGGGAAGCGCGCAGTTCATGGAGTAAAGCCACCACGGCCGCATTAACCCTTTCGCTGCTACAAAGACGTGCTCCCTGCATTCCGCGCTGTGCGCGATTTTGTCACTGCACTGCTCGCCTGTGCAGACACATTGTGTTCCGATTGCTTTGACACACTTTATCATTCGATTCCACAAAAACTATTAGATTTTTACCCATCTTCTTGAGTGATACCTTCCCCCCATAAATGACTTAATTTTGTTTCGATGTTCAACGCAGTTATTATGCAGCATTAAATATAGTAAACCTTTGCACGAAATTTTGAAGAGTTTGCAGAGGTAAAAGTCCATAGAGTATACTTTCCGTATGGTCGATTTTAGTTGCCACAATGTTGAGAATGAAATGTGGACAAGATACCTATATATTTCATTTAATTTAAGTACCACATAAGTGTCGTATGTAATATTGAGAAATATTCCGCCTTTCGCGACTGTAACAAAAGTTTTACTTACACTGGGCACGTTTGGCTTTATTTTAAAGCACTTCAATCAATCAAAAGGAAGTAGACAAAATACATTAAACAAAACTGTGGACTTACAAAAACATTAGGACTTGAATATACCGTCTGTCAGTGAAGTGCTCAGAGCTATGTCAAATATAATTTAGTGTGTGGCACACACAAACAGCATTTATTTGCTAAAACACTGATGAGCCAACACAAACGTTGAATATTGTGCTACCGCAGCACAAAACTACGAAAGGTGACTTGGCAATGGAGGACACAAAATACTGTCCTCTTATGATGCTTCAAAAGAGAGAAACGCGTCTGGTCTAAATAAGTCGCTTATTACAGTTGCAGAAGAGGGATATATTTCAATACCATTGGTAAAACTGCGACTGTGGAACAAAAACAAGAAATAGAACATGAATACCATTGTGTATGTACCATACCTTTCACCAATGGAAGTGCTTTAAAATAAAGCCAAACGCGCCGTGTATATATAAAACTTTTATTACAGTCGCGAAAGACGGAATATTTCCCAATATTACATACGACACCTATGTGGTACTTAAATTAAATGAGATATTGTTATACAGTAAATATTATATGAAATTTAGGTATCTTGTCCACATTTCATTCTCAACATTGTGGCAACTAAAATCGACCATACGGAAAGTATACGCTATGGACTTTTACCTCTGCAAACTCTTCAAAATTTCGTGCAATGGTTTACTACATTTAATGCTGCACATCAAAACAAAATTAAGTCATTTATGGGGGGAAGGTATCAGGCAAGAAGACATGTAAAAATCAAATTTTTTGGCCAAATAGTTTTTGTGAAATCGAATGATAAGTGTGTCAAAGCAGTGGGAACACCACGTGTCTGCACAGGCGAGAAGTGCAGTGATGACAAAATCGCGCACAGCGCGGAATGTGGGGAGCACGTGTCTGCAGCAGCGAAAAAGTTAATGAAGAGGTAAAGCACTAGCAATTTCATTCAAACGAATAAAATTCATGAAGTAAGCCACTCCAATATTGTTTTTAAATAAAGAAAATATTAAGCACCGCAGAAGGTTTGAACTCAGATCCTTTCACTTGGCAGCCCAACACCTTAACCATTCCACAACCTCAGCTCATCGAACGGTGGAACTCCATATGGACTTTAAGCCTCACGCAACTACTCATAAACACTGTTGGTGTGACTATGAATTACTCACGCTTCGTCGAAGTACAATAGGAAATAAACAATTACCGCTGTTCTTTATTGCGAAAAAGCAGTTTGTGAGATTGAAACAAACACCTTTCCTTTCACCTGAATTAGGCGTCTTATTGCTTGTTTGGTTTAATTAATTAATACAATATGAAGCAATTGGTATAAAGAATGCTTTTTCCAAACTTTCTGTAAAAGAAAGTCTGCTATCAAGACATTGCTTTTGTTCTATTACTTTATTTATGACTGAACGTTTCTAAAACTGAAGACACTCGTCCGTGCTCTGCACTGCTGTCAAGATCTGGCAACGTCGTTCTCTGTTCATTGGCTGACTGTGTTTTGTGACGTCAGATGCGCAGAACGAACCTAAACTCGGCCGCCAAGATATATGACGCGCACTTTAGTGATATATGCCTCTACATCCTTAGTTTGTCCTCTAGCCATCCCTGCTTAGCAAAAAAATGTGTGTGAAATCTTATGGGACTTAACTGCTATGGTCTTCAGTCCCTAAGCTTACACACTACTTAACCTAAATTATCCTAAGGACAAACACACACACCCATGCCCAAGGGAAGACTCGAATTTCCGCTGTTGGTGAATGACGCTTCATCGCCGGGACCAGCCCCTGCTTAGCCATTTTGGACTTCCTGTCGATCTCATTTTTCATACTTTTGTATTCTTTTTTGCCTGCTTCATTTACTGCATTTTTATATTTTCTCCTTTTATAATTATATTCAATATCTCTTCTATTACCCAAGGATTTCTACTAGCTCTCGTCTTTTTACCTACTTGATCCTCTGCTGCCTTCACTATTTCAGCCCTCAAAACTACCCATTCATATTCTACTGTATTTCTTCCCCCATTCTTGTCAATCGTTCCCTAATGCTTTTTCTGAAACTCTCTACAATCTCAGTTTATCCAGGTCCCATCTCCTTAAATTCCCACCTTTTTGCAGTTTCTTCAGTTTTAATCTACAGTTCAAAACCAATAGATTGTGGTCAGAAGCCACATCTGCCCCTGGAAATGTCTTACTATTTAAAACCTAGTTCCTAAATCTCTGTCTTACCATTATATGATCTATCCGAAACCTTCCAGTGTCTTCTGGCCTCTTTCGCGTATACAGCCTTTTTTCATGATTCTTAAACCAGGTGTTAGCTGTGATTAAGTTATACTCTGTGCAAAATTCTACCGGGCGGCTTCCTCTTTCATTCCTTACTCCCATTCCATATTCACCTACTACTTTTCCTTCTCTTCTTTTTCCTAATGTCGAATTCCAGTCCTCCGTGACTATTAAGTTTTCATCTCCCTTCATTATATGAATAATTTCTTGTATCTCATCATACATTTCTTGAATCTCTGCTCCGTCTGCAGAGCTAGTTGGCATATAAACTTGTACCACTATGGTAGACATGGGCATGCTACAATAATGCGTTCACTTTGTTGTGCATAGTAGCCTTCCCGCGCTACTATTTTTTTATTCATTATTAATCCTACTCCTGCGTTACCCCTATTTGATTTTGTATTTAGAACAATGTGTTCACCTGCCTTCTGCCCTGTATTCCTCCTGCCACCGAACATCACTAATTCCCACTATATCTAACTTTAACCTATCCATTTCCCTTTTTAAATTTTCTAACCTACCTGTCGAATTAAGGCACCGGACATTCCACGCTCCGATCCATAGAACGTCTGTTTTGTTTCTCCTGATAACGACGTGCTCCAGAGTATTCCCTGCCCAGAGATCCGAATGAGGGACTATTTTACCTCCAGAATATTTTAACCAAGAGGACACCATCATCATTTAACCATACGGTAAAGCTGCATGCCCCTGGGAGAAATTACAGTGGTAGTTTCCCTTTGCATTCAGCTGATCGCAGTACCAGCACAGCAAGGCCGTTTTGGTTAATGTTACAAGGCCAGATCAGTCAGTCATCCAGACTGTTGCCTCTGTAACTACTGAAAAGGCTGCTGCTGACGTTTCAACACATACCCCTCCACTGTGGTTGCACCTACGGTACGGCTATCTGCATCGCTGAGGCACGCAAGCCTCCCCACCGACGGCAATGTCTATGGTTCATGGAGGGGAATCATTCTGTATGGGCTCAATTTCTCTTCTTGGCGACATTCAATTTTACATACAGTAGCTCAACAACTCGCAGGTATGCCGTAAGCCGTTTGCAGCCTTCCTCCTGGGCAGTTCTTGTGCAAATTTGCAGACAGAGCTTCTCCTGCTCCACAAGGGTGTTGCCTCAATCACTGCTGCCTAGAGACTGTGTGACTTACTTCCAACGCTTGCTCTAGGTAGCCAATTCGCCCGTGCCACCTTTTCCACTCCCCAGAGCCACTTCCGTTTTAAACAAAAGCACACTAGCTTTTACATAACACCTATTTCTTACGTTGTTCCTGAGCGTGACCATTTCTTAAATTTTCAGATTGATATCAACATGAACAATTTATACACACAAATATTTTTAAATACAAAATGTCATCAGAAAATAATTTAGCGTAATAAACAATTTACGTAGTATTATACATACATAACTCACATACAATGCAAAGAACTTCAGTCTCCAGTGTAGTACACTTTACTTTAGATATACAGAAAATATAAGACGAATATGCGAAAATTTTAAAGCAAAAAAATTATAAACATTTAAATGAACCATAAACAAATAATGTTATACACTGTCCTGCTGGTAGGTTCCATCGTGCCGAGATATATCAAATTATGTGGGTGGATATGTCCCCAAGGATAGGTGCATACTTACGTCGATCCATTGTGCTTTCCAGAATGACGAGCTCACCCAGGAAAAACCGTGAAAACATTCCCCAGACAATAGCGCTACCTCCTCTGGGCTGGAATTTTCTGATGATTATTGCAAGGTGTTTACTTTCAGACGTTTCGCGGCGTAGGAGCATAAAACGTGCTTAGTATGAAAAGGTCACCTGTCGGCGTCCAGTTGCGGTATTGGCGTCCAAATTCCAGCCTTCTTCGCCAACGAACGGCAGTCACTATGGGTGCATGAAGCAAGCGCCAACTTCGAAGGTCTGTATGCAGCAACGTTCGCTGGAAAGATGTTGAGGAGATACTGTTGGTACCCTTTGGTTCATTTGGGAGGTCAGTTGCTCAACAGTTGCACGTCTATTCGTCCGTAGACGGCTCCGAAGCGCCGTTCACCATTATCTTTTATGGCTCGTAGTTCACCACAGCCACCTCGTCGCCGGTTTTGGATAGCGCCATTTTGCCATGCACTGTGCACTTTAACCACGGCGGCACGCAAACAGATTACAGTCGTTGCAGAAAATCCTTCGACCCTTGGCCCAAAAGCCAATGGTCATGTTCTTTCGGAAGTCAGATAAATCGCTCCGTTTCCGTATTACGACAACGACTGCACTATTTTCACCTTCCCCGCCGACAGTATTTATTTACCCTGCTCTGCTATCACCACCACCTGCCGTCTGTCAGTGGTTATCGCACGTTGACGTCGAATATGAGCGATGGTCACATTCATGTGACTTCGTAGCGTAGTGGTATGGTTTCTGACACCCATGATGGAGGTTATGGGTTCGAATAGCTGTATTTCCTCTTTCCCACAGTCACTTAATGAACAGAGTAAGAGCATATGGACTATCAGACCAACTGTGTGATTGGATTGAAGAGTTACTAGATAACAGAACGCAGCATGTCATTCTCAATGGAGAGAAGTCTTTTGAAGTAAGAATGATTTCAGGTGTGCCGCAGGCGAGTGTAATAAGACCGTTGGTATTCACAATATACATAAATGACCTTGTGGATAACATCGAAAGTTCACTGAGGATTTTTGCGGATGATGCTGTTATATATCGAGAGTTTGTAACAAAGGAAAATTGTACTGAAATGCAGGAGGATGTGCAACGAATTGACGCATGGTGCAGGGAATGACAATTGAATCTCAATGTAGACAAATGTAATGTGCTGCGAATATACAGAAAGAAAGGTCCTTCATCATTTACACTACAATATAGCAGGTCAGCAACTGGAAACAGTTAATTTCATAAATTATCTGGGAGTAGGCATTAGCAGTGATTTGAAATGGAATGACCATATAAAATTAATCGTCGGTAAAGCGGATGCCAGACTGAGATTCATTGGAAGAATCCCAAGGAAATGCAGTCCGAAAACAAAGGAAGTCGGTTACAGTACAATTGTTCGCCCACTGCTTGAATACTGCTCGCTGGTGTGGGATCCGTACCAGATAAGGTTGATGGAAGAGATAGAGAAGATCCAACGGAGGGCAGCGCGCTTCGTTACAGGATCATTTAGTAATCGCGAAAGCATTACGGAGATGATAGATAAACTCCAGTGGAAGACTCTGCAGGAGAAACGCTCAGTAGCTCGGTATGGGTTTTTGTTGAAGTTTCGAGAACATACCTTCACCGAGGAGTCAAGCAGTATATTGCTCCCTCCTACGTATATCTCGCGAAGAGACCATGAGAATAAAATCAGAGAGATTAGAGCCCACACAGAGGCATACCGACAATCTTTCTTTCCACGAACAATACGAGACTGGAATAGAAGGGAGAACCGATAGAGGTACTCAAAGTACCCTCCGCCACACAGCGTCGGGTGGCTTGCGGAGTATGGTTGTAGATGTAGATGTAGACTGCGTGCAAAGGCTGTGACATACGCTATGGAATATATGGTTTTGCATCACGATGTAGTTTACTGTTGAAATTCCGGGTGCGTACATTCCTAGAAGGGTCAGCTAATATATTGATTTCTGCTACGTGTATCTCGAGAAAAGACCATGAAGGTAAAATCAGAGAGATTCGAGTTTACACGGAGGCTTATTAAGAATATTTCTCCCCGCTAACCATTCTCGACCTCCCGTCATACACCGTACTGTGTCTTGTGGAGTATAGATGTAGATGCAGATCTAGAAAGCCTTATTCTATTTAAATCAGAAGTACGGTACTTTCCTCCACTTATCTTGTTTTCTCCTTTCGGCAAATATTTTCAAGTGAAAGATAGGTTGGGCCTCAGTAGAACAGCAGGAATTTTCGAAGTGAAAGAGGAGTAAATTCTGATCATCAAAACTATTCTCAGTGGTCGTAGAGGGTGTCTGAAGATCATTAAATTGGGAAAACCAAGAATAGGTACTGGTTAACTAAAAGATTTGGCACAAATCTGCCAGTTACTGAAAGTTAAGTCTTTACTGTCACTACCAAACCAGTCGCACACGGAGCTGCTTTTTCACAGACTACTTGCTTATACTGATAGCATCCTGTGCTGGCGTCGGCCTGAGAGTTTCAGGATACGTGCCTCTCTCTTTCTTGCTGTCCCTCACAGAAGTAGTGCCCACTGCGTGTAGTAAAAGTATTTACATGGGTGGCCAACTGCTTCTGGGTTCTGCCACAATCGTCTTAAAATAAGTTTTCTATTCTAATCAGTGTAGGTAGAACACAGTTTCTGGTCACTCGCACTGGCAGTGGCGTAGAGAGTGCTGTAACAAACGGACGGTACCTGTGGTCGGTGAAAGCGGATTTCACGGAGCGATTGGTTGGTTGGTTGGGGGATTAAAGGGACCAGACTACTATGGTCATCGGTCCCTTTTTCCAAAGACAAAGAACACCCACAGAGAATAAAAACGAGGAACAGAAGAGATCACAGACGATTCAGAACAGGAGAGACTGAGACAAAGACAAGACAAAACGAACGAAAACCACATAGAGAATGACGGTGGTTGGCCGACCATAGAAATAAAAAAAGGAAAAGCCAACCACTTAGAAACACATTAAAAAATCAGTGTAAAATCATAGGCCAAAGGCCAGAATCAACACAAAACAATAAAATAAAACAGAAACACTCAGATTAAATGATAAAATCCCCCTGCCCGAATAAAACGTAAAACTAAGTCAGCCATAGCGGAGTCGTCTGTTAAAAGGGCAGGGAGCGTAGCAGGCAGCGCAAATGTCTGCCTGACCACAGCTAAAAGGGGGCAGGCCAACAGAATGTGGGCCACTGTCAAAGCCGCCCTGCAGCGACATACAGGAGGGTCCTCCCTGCGCAGTAAATAACTGTGTGTCAGCCGGGAGTGGCCAATGCGGAGCCGGCAAAGAACTACCGAGTCCCTGCGAGTGGCTCGCAGGGATGACCGCCACACAGCCGTCGTCTCCTTGACAGCACGGAGTTTATTGGACATTGTCAGTTCGCGCCATTCCTCGTCCCATAGCGCCAAGATTTTGCGGCGGAAGACTGCCCGCAAATCAGTCTCAGGGAGGCCAAGGTCCAGAGATGGCTTGCTGGTGGCCTCTTTCGCCAGGCGGTCAACATGTTCGTTACCCGGGATACCGACATGACCGGGGGTCCACACAAAGACCACAGAGCGGCCGCAACAGGCGAGAGTATGCAGAGACTCGTGGATAGCCATCACCAAACGAGAACGAGGGAAACACTGGTCGAGAGCTCGTAAACCGCTCAGGGAATCGCTACAGATAACGAAGGACTCACCTGAGCAGGAGCGGATATACTCTAGGGCACGAAAGATGGCGACCAGTTCAGCAGTGTAAACGCTGCAGCCATCCGGCAAGGAACGTTGTTCGGAACGGTCCCCTAGAGTGAGCGCATACCCGACACGACCAGCAACCATCGAACCGTCAGTGTAGACAATACCAGAGCCCTGATACGTGGCCAGGATAGAATAAAAGCGGCGGCGGAAGGCCTCTGGAGGGACTGAGTCCTTCGGGCCTTGTGCCAGGTCCAGCCGAAGGCAAGGGCGACGAACACACCATGGGGGCGTATGCAAAGTAGCCCGGAAAGTAGGTGGAACAGTAAAAACCTGAAGCCCAGAGAGAAGCTCTTTGACGCGGACCGCTATTGTACAACCAGACCGGGGCCGACGATCTGGCAGATGGACGACCGATCGCGGGAACAGGAGACGATAATTTGGATGCCCGGGCGAGCTTAGAACATGGGCAGCATAAGCGGCCAGCAAACGTTGGCGTCGGAACCGCAGGGGAGGTACACCTGCCTCCACTAGTACGCTGTCCACGGGGCTGGTGCGGAAAGCACCAGTGGCAAGGCGTATCCCGCTGTGGAGAATTGGGTCCAGCACCTGTAACGCAGATGGGGATGCTGAGCCATAAGCCAGGCTCCCATAATCCAGACGGGACTGGATTAACGCCTGGTAGAGCCGCAACAGGGTAAAGCGGTCGGCGCCCCAGCGGGTGTGGCTCAAGCATCTCAGAGCGTTTAGATGCCGCCAACACGTCTGTTTAAGCTGCCGGATATGAGGCAGCCAAGTCAACCGGGCATCGAAAACCACCCCCAAAAACCTGTGGGTCTCCACCACAGCAAGGAGTTCGTCGGCAAGATAAAGCCGCGGCTCAGGATGGACTGTTCGGCGCCGGCAGAAATGCATAACGCGGGTCTTGGCTGCCGAAAACTGAAACCCATGGGCTACAGCCCAAGACTGCGCCTTACGGATAGCGCCCTGTAGCTGACGTTCAACAGCTGCAATGCTGGGAGAGCTGTAATAAAGGCAGAAGTCGTCAGCATACAGGGAAGCGGAGACAGAGTTTCCCACGGCCGCAGCAAGACCGTTAATGGCTATTAAAAACAGACAGACACTTAAAACGGAACCCTGTGGCACACCGTTCTCCTGGACGTGGGAGGAACTATACGAGGCCGCGACTTGCACGCGGAAGGTACGACACGACAGAAAATTGCGGATAAAAATCGGCAGAGGACCCCGAAGACCCCATCCATGGAGCGTAGAAAGAATGTGATGACGCCACGTCGTATCGTACGCCTTCCGCATGTCGAAAAAGACAGCGACCAGGTGCTGACGGCGGGAAAAGGCAGTACGGATGGCCGACTCCAGGCTCACCAGATTGTCGGCGGCGGAGCGGCCTTTACGGAACCCACCCTGAGATGGAGCCAGGAGGCCCCTAGACTCCAGTACCCAATTCAAGCGCCGGCTCACCATCCGTTCAAGCAACTTGCAAAGAACGTTGGTGAGGCTAATGGGACGGTAGCTGTCCACCTCCAGAGGGTTCTTTCCAGGCTTCAAAACGGGGATGACAATGCCTTCCCGCCATTGCGACGGAAACTCCCCCTCGACCCAAAGACGGTTGTAAAGATCGAGAAGGCGCCGCTGGCAGTCCACTGAAAGGTGTTTCAGCATCTGACAGTGGATGCCATCTGGCCCAGGAGCGGTATCAGGGCAAGCAGCTAGGGCACTGCGAAATTCCCACTCACTGAATGGAGCATTGTAAGATTCCGGGTGGTTGGTGCGAAACGAAAGGCTCCGACGTTCCATCCGCTCTTTAATGGAGCGGAAGGCCTGGGGGTAATTCGCAGAAGCGGAACTCATAGCAAAATGCTCTGCTAAGCGATTGGCAATGACGTCGGAGTCAGTACAAACTGCTCCATTCAGTGAGAGCGCAGGGACGCTGGCAGGTGGCCGATAGCCGTAGACGCGTCGAATCTTGGCCCAGACCTGCGAGGGAGTGACATGGAGGCCAATGGTGGACACATACCGCTCCCAGCACTCCTTCTTGCCTTGGCGGATAAGGAGGCGGGCCCGCGCACGCAGCCGTTTGAAGGCGATAAGGTGGTCGAGGGAGGGGTGTCGCTTGTGACGCTGCAGCGCCCGCCGGCGATCTTTAATCGCGTCAGCTATCTCAGGCGACCACCAAGGCACAGCCTTCCGCCGAGGGGACCCACAGGAATGGGGAATGGCAGATTCGGCGGCAGTAACGATGCCGGTGGTGACCGATTGAACCACCGCATCAATGTCATCGGTAGAGAGAGGCGCAAAAGCGGCAGTGGAGGAGAACAAGTCCCAGTCAGCCTTATTCATAGCCCATCGGCTAGGGCGCCCAGAAGAGTGGCGCTGTGGTAGTGACAAAAAGATCGGAAAATGGTCACTACCACACAGGTCGTCATGCACACTCCATTGGACAGACGGTAAGAGGCTATGGCTACAGATTGAAAGGTCAATGGCAGAGTAGGTGCCATGCGCCATACTGAAGTGTGTGAAGGCACCATCATTTAACAGCGAGAGATCGAGCTGCGACAATAAATGCTCAACGATGGCGCCTCGACCTGTTGCCACTGACCCACCCCACAGAGGGTTATGAGCGTTGAAGTCGCCCAATAGCAAAAAAGGTGGCGGCAATTGGGCGACCAGTGCAGCCAGGACATGCTGCGAGACATCACCATCCGGTGGAATGTAAACACTGCAGACGGTAACAGCCTGTGGCGTCCACACGCGTACAGCGACAGCCTCTAAAGGCGTCTGGAGAGGGACAGACTCGCTGTGCAGAGTGTGAAGGACATATATGCAGACGCCACCAGACACCCTTTCATAAGCTGCTCGGTTCTGGTAATAACCCCGATAGCCACGGAGGGCGGGGGTTCGCATCGCTGGAAACCAAGTTTCCTGGAGAGCAATGCAGAAGAAAGGGCGAAGGCTGAGAAGTTGGCGGAGCTCAGCTAAATGGTGGAAAAAACCGCCGCAGTTCCACTGGAGGATGGTATTGTCCATGGCTGAGAAAGGCGTGACGGGACGGGGAAGGCAGATTACGCTGCTGGGTCACCTGCTGCCTCCGATTGAGCACCCGTGCTAGTGTTATCCATGGCGTCTGAGGGACCGGCGAGTTCCAGGTCCTCAGCGGACGCCAGGATCTCCACCTCGTCCTCAGACGCAGAGCTGTAAGGTGGCGGTGGGGTGGCTGCCACCGCGAGTTCCTTGGGCTTAGAGCTCTTCTTCTTTGATTTCTCACGCTGCTCCTTGGGTTTAACTGGCTGGGAGGGCTTCACCGATTCAGTCTCCGGGACTGAGGAGGATCGTGAAGCCCGTCGACCAGCTGATTGCGGGCACTTACGCCACTGTCGGTCGTCAGCCTTCCCACTGGTGGAAACCTGGGAAGGGAGGGACCCGAGGGACCCCTTGCGAGCGTGAGAAGCCGAAGAAGTTGGACACTTCTCCGGCTTAGAAGCAGGGACGGACGTCCCTGATGGGGGGGATGGTGTTGCCCCTGAGGTAGGTGGCGCAGGAGCAACCCGGTGGGTAGAGCCCCCCACTGGCAAGGGGGCAGGAGGAGTCTTACTGGTTATCGAGCTGGCTGGAAGTCGTGAAACTGATGGGGCGAGCACAGGTGTTGTAGCGGCGGCGTAGGATGACGTCATTCGCACGGGATGTAATCGGTCGAATTTCCGCTTGGCCTCAGTATAAGTCAGTCGGTCCAGGGTCTTATATTCCATGATTTTGCGTTCCTTCTGCAAGATTCTGCAGTCTGGCGAGCAAGGTGAATGGTGCTCCCCGCAGTTGACACAGATGGGAGGCGGGGCACATGGAGTATCGGGATGAGACGGGCGTCCGCAATCTCGACATGTGAGGCTGGAAGTGCAGCGGGAAGACATATGGCCAAACTTCCAGCACTTGAAGCACCGCATCGGGGGAGGAATATAGGGCCTGACGTCACATCGGTAGACCATCACCTTGACCTTTTCCGGTAACGTATCACCCTCGAAGGCCAAGATGAAGGCACCGGTAGCTATCTGATTTTCCTTCGGACCCCGATGAACGCGCCGGACGAAATGTACACCTCTGCGCTCTAAGTTGGCGCGCAGCTCGTCATCAGACTGCAAAAGAAGGTCCTTATGGTAAATAACTCCCTGGACCATATTTAAACTCTTATGCGGTGTGATCGTAACAGCAACATCCCCCAACTTGTCACAAGCAAGTAACCGTCGTGACTGGGCAGAGGATGCCGTTTGGATCAGGACCGATCCAGAGCGCATTTTTGACAAGCCCTCCACCTCCCCAAACTTGTCCTCTAAATGCTCGACGAAGAACTGAGGCTTTGTTGAGAGAAAAGACTCCCCATCAGCTCTCGTACAAACTAAGAATCGGGGCGAATAAGTGCTACTGCCATCCTGAGATTTACGTTCCTCCCACGGCGTGGCCAGAGAGGGGAACGTTTTCGGATTGTACTTTTCAGCATTAAATTGAGCCCGAGAACGCTTAGAGACTGCTGGCGGCTGGCCGCCAGCGAGAGACGATGTACCACGCTTCATTGCAGGTCATCCGCCCTGATGCCACCTACTCCGACCAAGGGCCCTCCCCACGGGCGCCACCCAGCCACAGCAAAGGCCACCTGGCAGGATGGCCATTGCCGGGAGTCCTGATGCCCCAGGGAGATGGGCATCTACTCCTTGGCATACGTGGGGAGTGAACGGCGCAGGCATCAGTAGAGCGATCCCTGTGTTGTCAGGGGGCTACAACCAAGAGGGTACATGGCGACCCCACCACAACGGACTGGCTACCGTGCTGGATCTTAGGTGCAAATATGGCCAAGGTCGTCGTCACAGTTAAAAGAAACACTGCAGAGTGCAGCGTGGTAATCGCCCAAGAGATCGAAAACGAGCGGGACACCATTGCAACGACGAGAAAGACGGCTATAGGTCTAATTGCACGAAGGATACAGTGCACCATGTAAGGTGCCCTTCCCCAATTGGCTCGCTCTTCGGAATAATTTAGATAGATGGAGGTCAAACCCGAGAGGGGACCATCACATAAGGCCGAAACGTTTGAGACTCCTTTTAGTCGCCTCTTACGACAGGCAGGAATACCGCGGGCCTATTCTAACCCCCGAACCCGCAGGGGGGTCACGGAGCGAACGACCAGGCAGTAGCGAAGGCAAACTCAGTGGCTCTACTGTCAATCGCACGTACCGAAGTCTTTACAGAATAGCGAGAACTGCCAAAGAAGTGCGTGGCTGCGGTATCTGGAGGCACTCTCGCGTCGGTGGACGAGCCCACGTGACAAGCCTGCAGCTGTGACAATGCCCTCCGAAGGAGCGACCTGTGACCGACTTATTTAGTCTTAGTATCTCAGACTTGTCCTCCAAATTCGTACTCAGGCTGGCAAAAAATCCACTAAAATTATAAAAAATGTATGTATGTATATACCACCAGAAGAGCCAAAGAAACTGGTACACCTGCATAATATCGTATAGTGCCCCCTCGAGAATGCAGAAATGCCACAAAATGAAATACCATGGACTCAACTAATGTGTGGAGTAGTGCTGGAGGGAACTGACACCTTGAGATCCTGCAGGGCTGTCCATAAATCCGTAATAGTCCGAGGAGGTGCAGATCTCTACTGAACAGCACGTTGCATCTGGGAAGAAATGGTCCATAATGTTCATGGCACGTAGTATCTGGGAAGATATGGTCAGTAATGTTCATGGCTGGGGATAGCAGCCAGCGGAACTGTTTAAACTCAGAAAAGTGATCCGGAAGCCACTATGTAGCAGTTCTGGACTTGTGGGGTGTCGCATTGTCCTGCTGGAATTGCCAAAGTCCGTCGGAATCCACAATGGACATGAATGCATGCAGGTGATCACACAGGACGCTTACGTTCGTCACCTGTCAGAGTTGTATCTAGACGTATCAGGGGGTCCATATCGCTCGAATTGCGCACGTCCCACGCCAATACAGAGCCTCCACTAGCTTGAACAGTTCCCTGCTGACATGCAGGGTCCATGGTTTCATGGGCTTGTCTCCATACCCGTACACGTCCATCCGCTCGATACAATGTGAAACGAGACTCGTCCGACGAGGCGACATATTTCCAGTCGTCATCAGTCCAATGTCTATGTTGACGGGCCCAGGCTACGCGTAAAACTTTGTGTTGTGCAGTCATCAAGGGTACACGAGTGGGCCTTCGTCTTCGAAAGCCCTTACTGATGATGCTTCGTTGAATGGTTCGCATTCTGACACTTGTTGATGGCCCAGCATTGAAATCTGCAGCAGCTTGCGGAAGGGTTGCACTTCTGCCACGTTGAACGATTCTCTTCAGTCGTAGTTGGTCCCGTTCTTGCAGGATCTTTTTCTGGCCACAGCAGTGTCGGAGATTTGATGTTTTACCGGATTCGTGATATTCACGGTACGCTCGTGAAATAGTCGTACGGGAAAATCCCTACTTCATCGTTACCTGGGAGATGCTGTGTCCCATCGCTCGTGTGCCGACTCTAACACCGCGTTCAAAGTCACTTGAATCTTGATAACTTGTCATTGTAGCAGCGGTAACTGATCTAACTACTGCGCCAAACACTTGTTGTCTTATATAGGCGTTGCCGACCGCAGCGCCGTATTCTGCGTGTTTACACATTCGTGTATTTGAATACGCATGCTCATAACAGTTTCTTTGGCGCTTCAGTGTATGTATGTTCCACATCTCCTTATTAACCACTGGACCGATTTCAACGAAACTTGGCACACATACCATCTACATTCTGGAAACAGTCACTGCGGGGGTAAGAACCACCAACCTATCCAAAAGAGTGGGTGTGGGGGAGAAAAACAGTGTAACCCACGACGCGAGAAACCCATACTTCGGTTAACCAGTATTTGAGAATGTGAGTGTTTAGAAATTTGCAAAAAACTTTACAAACAATATTTCAAACTTTTCTGAAACTTTTTCTCGCTGATCACCCCCACAAACGATGAAAGTCGTTTACTACAGTTTTGTTGTTCTTTCAGAACAACTACTACAAAAAGCTTGTCGTTTTAGTTTATTACTTCTTTACCACTAACAATGTGCAGACAATATTCATTTATACCACTGAATGTACTATAAAAATTGCATCATTGTTTAGTTCAGGAGATACATCAGAAACACTGAATGTGTGAAAACTGCCTCATCATGTAAAACTGTTAAATTCATTACTTCGTTGATATTAACTGTGTTCATAACACTTCAACTAGACAGTATCCTCGTCTGCCGCTGAATGAACCTACAAAAATGTATCATTATGCGACTCGTATTTCAGAGATATGATGTGATAAAAACTGAGATGCGTGATAAACTGCCGCATCATGTACTATGTTTCACTAGCTCTAGTCACAACACATTTCGCCGATAGTAGACACACATACCACTGGATGTCCTACAAAGGTACATCACTGTACAGCACGTAGTTCAGAAGATGCGATGTCATAAAAATGAAGCTGGCTGAAACTGAAACTACAGGACAAATTCGCCAGACATACGGGTGGAATATGTCTACAAATACGCATGGAATGTATTAAACATGTGTGAAATATATATGGCACGTGTGTATGCCAGCAAAGCTGGGAGTAAAAAGCTCATCCTAAACCCATGGACCTATTTCAATCAAATCTGGTACACATATTAGTTACAATCTGGAAAGAAATACTTAGGAGTAAAACTACCAAACTGGCATTGGAGTGAGCATGATAATGTGGAGAGAGAGGGTAGGACGAGCAGATGGACACTCAGAGAGGGGAAAGAAGAGAGAGTCACAGATAGGAGCAGGAGAAGATGGGTAGAGATAAGGAAGGGGGACAGAGAGAAGAGAGGAGGAGATGAACAGAGAAAGGAAAGGGGAGATGGAGAGAGTCAGGAGGAGGAAGAGACAGGGAGCGAGATACAGGAGGAGGAAATGAACGGAGAAAGGGGAAGGCGGAAACGGACAGTGAAAGGGAAGAGGAGGAGATGGACTGGACAGAGAGAGACAAGAGGAGGAAAGGGGCGCAGGGAGGAAAGGGATAGAGATGTACAGGGAGATGGGGGGTGGGTGGATATGGACAGAGGGGGGGGGGGGGGGAGCAGACACAGAAATGGGGCAGGAGGAGACACAGGATGAGGAGCTGATAGGGAAGGACAGAGAGAGGGAGGGTTGGAGGTGGTAGAGAGGGACAAGGTGGATAGAGAGGTGAGGGAGGAGAGGTGGATAAAGAGAGAGTGGATGGGTATAGGAGGAGGAGGAGGTGGATGGAGAGAGGGGGTGGAGGTGGATGGATAGAGGGGGAGGAGGGAATGGACGGAGAGAGGGGGCAACAGTTGGATAGAGGGTGAGGGGGGTGGGGGAAAGGAGGAACTGGTCGGGGGGAGAGGAGGATATAAACTAACAGAAGACTGGAATACCCAGGTAACGCCAGGTTTCTTAGCTAGTCAGAATATAACTGTCGGATACTAAAATGTGTGTATGTGGTTTGGTATCTGGGCGCCGACCACACTCCAAACGAAAGTACAGAGACACTTGCCACAAATCGCACGCGCTGACACCCCAACCTGGCCCTAGTGCAACTGTGTGGAGAGCAATCTTCAAATTCTATATCCTTAGAATCATTCGTGACATCTTTGGTTTTTTACGTGTTGGCATAATCCCAGCAGTTATTTTATAAAATATCGTTTCCTTTTTTAATTAGAGCTAACGTTTTTTTTTCTTTATTGTAGAAACGGGCAGGGGAGGGCTGGCAGCAGCACAGTCCACCACTCTACAGCCAATTGGCTTTACAAATATACGGAAGGGGGGATAAAAAGGGGGACATAAAAAACACAGTAAATGGAGATGATGGGAGTTAAAATATACACTAAGATTGGGACATGCACTGGGGGACAGTTAAATATCGACATAAAGTTAAAAGATCACAGCTGACAAATCAAATTGCACTTAAAAACCACTGGAGGCAAACACAAGTTAAAAGTCGGCAAGACACTTAAAAGAAAAAGAAAAACCCTCTGGAAACGACGGAGCATTCATGAAGAATAAAAAACCGCTAGAAGGGACCTGCTGAGGGACTGGAGGCTAGAGAGGAGGGAAAAAGAGGGGAGGAAGGTGCGGTGGGGTGGCTGGGGGGGGGGGGGTTGGGAGGAAGAGGAAAAAGGGGCAGGAGGCGCACCAAGAGGCAGGAGATAGGCAGGGCGGGAGATGAAGAGGGAGAGCTAGTGGTAATGTACGAAATGTATTAAAAGATTTTGTCAAAAGTAAATGCGAGAACATTTGTGTAAGAGGCTTATTTACTTTAAATTAAAATTTTATTGGAATTAATGCTATTTGAATGAGAAGATCTTATCCAGTCATGCTGGTGCCAAGGGCTCTGAGGACACAGCCTATTTCACAATTGTCGTCGAATTAACTTTTCACAAAATTGGTTTGTATAACCGAAGACACGTGTTTTGACGATGACTTGTGTTCTGTTTAAGTCCAATGATTTTCTAATGCCTGTAACACTGAAAATGGTACAAGGCCGAAATGTAGATTGTGGATTAAAACATGCTGTACAGCTGAATGGCTGTTACGTCTTTTAAAAAGTTTAAAGTGACAGCGGGTCCACAAGAAAGTAAAATCATTAAGGCCTTGGCAGCTTTTGGGGTGCATGTGGTTCAAATGGTTCAAATGGCTCTGAGCACTATGTGACTTAACTTCTTAAAACTAATTAAACCTAACTAACCTAAGGACATCACACACATCCTTGCCCGAGGCAGGATTCGAACCTCCGACAGTAGGGGTGCATGTGGCACGAGATGTCTATCCACAGGTCGCACATTTCCCGTAAATTACTGGCTGGTAGTTCATGAGTGTGCAGCTAGCGTCCGATTACATACTGGTCAGATCAGATGAATTTGCTGGCCAAGACATAACGCGAGTTCACTAACGCATACTTTAAACCACTGTAGCATGATTCTGGCCTTGTGATACGGGTAGTGAAAGAACGCAGCAGCATTCGCGTAGTCCACAACTATCAGAGGCACAGTGCAGGTGTGCAGGTTTCGACCAGTCATGACTGCGTATCTGGCCACAATCATCGACTTGGTGTAACAAGGTGACAGATGGCACGCTACTCTCTCACTTTAACAACTTTGTCAGTCAGATTAACGTTCATATTTTAGGTCATTATCTCGGTGTTCTCCAGTACTACATTTGGTATGTGTGGTTTACGACTTTTTTACATGAGGTAACTGTGGGCAAAATGTTCTTATAACTGCATGTGTAACCTGTAGAGGAACTGTTCCCTAGGCACCATAGTGGAGGTGACGGAGAACAGGGAGAGAGAGATGGATTGCGGGCCATAAATTCTGAGTGCAGCGACCAGGCTGTGTGAGTAATTCTGGGAAGCAGCACTCAGTGGATCTTACATGGAGAAGGACTTCTGGCCGATGCTCTCTCCTCCTTCCACTTAGGTGAAAAGGGGAAGTACTGTTACACCAGCGTAGGGCTGTTAAAATGATATTCACAGCTCCCTGTTCCTAGACGAATCATAGTTTGCGGTGTAGTTGGTTGTAGTTGATTCCATGAGAACAGAGCTGGGCCTCAGAGTGGACTCATGCAAAGTCAGATTGCGTTGTAAAAGCGATTAACTCAGGGGAGAATCTGTATAGTTTCCATCCCAATGTACACTCTGGCAATCAAACACCATCGCTTTTCTGACTTGTGTTCGTCATTTTTTTGTGTAAGATTTATCAGCTTGTTGTAGTTATAGAAGAATTAATCAAACTTGTCATTGTGTAAGGTATCAAACAAGTAACACACCTTACATTAAATTCCTGAAACAATTCCAGTGACGCTACACAGTTACGTGAAATTGTTCGAATTTTATTGATACGCATATCGAATAAACAAGCCAGTATTTCGTGACTATAAACCACTAACACTCACACTAGTAACTGCATGCAAGTAATTTCCCAGATCTGAGCTGCGAGACGCAGTTCTGAGGGAAGAAGAATTTTACGATGGCAACGCCCGTCCCATGTAGGCCAAAAACTTCACAGTGGCACAACTAACGGACACATTGAGACGCCGGAGCAACTGCGTAGACCGCCGCCGGTCAAAGCCGCCCTCGTTCGTGCTTTTAACGACGACCCTTTCGAAAGCCTTTCTACAGGAACACGGCCGGAGACGGCAGATGAACGTCGGGAGAAACCCAACTCAAATAAAAAGCTGTTTATCTCAGTATTGTGTAGCAATAGTTAAACTCCGTCCTATGAGAGAAACGACGCCTGTGATAGGCTACAGAAACTCTATTGGGTGGCGTACGAACGCTCTGACTGGCCAGAAAGAAAACCAGCTTTGATATAGGCAAATTGAAGACTAAATTTCGCTCTTTCTCTTGCAGCAATTCGTCGAGTGTTTGAGCAGAGCGACTCGCGCCGCACCGAGACGATTGCGAGAGTCATTATGTGAACATTTATTCACAGGCTCGTCTTAACTCGTAACGAGTTAAACTGCAAACTCTCCTAGTACGGAGAATCGCACCGAGCACTGACAGTTAACGCTTGCGAGCGATTTGAGGGCAACGACGTACGTGCTATTCCAACCAAATCGTGTGTACCATGCCAATTAACTTAGCTAGGGAACAAATAGGACTCTCGGCTTCACCGAAGACGTAGGAAATGTATCAGACTGGGATTTTGCAATCGAGAGAGATTTTGAATAGATTCTCAGGTTCACAACCTGCGCCGACAGCCGCCACTATCACAACCGACGAAAGGTAAACATGCGCGCTCGCGCCACGCCAGCAAGTGATATTCAATTGACACTCAAAACTGCGGTCGTCTCCGTCTCTCCTATTTTTTTCGTACACTCAACCATGACCTGTAGTTAAACATATTCACGATTGTCAGGCTTAATTGAAGAAGAAACGCGAGATATCCGATTTAACGAAAAGCATTGATCAGCCACTGTAGAGTGCTTTATAACCCAATGGTAATGAATTAAATGTGTACTTCTTTCTGAGTGCTCTTTACCGATTCCCATCCAATAATTGGTTATTTTAATTCTGCATTTTTAAAATTGATATCTCTGGCCCCAATTGTACACTCCTGGAAATGGAAAAAAGAACACATTGACACCGGTGTGTCAGACCCACCATACTTGCTCCGGACACTGCGAGAGGGCTGTACAAGCAATGATCACTCGCACGGCACAGCGGACACACTAGGAACCGCGGTGTTGGCCGTCGAATGGCGCTAGCTGCGCAGCATTTGTGCACCGCCGCCGTCAGTGTCAGCCAGTTTGCCGTGGCATACGGAGCTCCATCGCAGTCTTTAACACTGGTAGCATGCCGCGACACTGAATAGTGCACGGTACATCCAAACCGTCATCGAACCCATCGTTCTACCATTCCTAGACCGGCAAGGGAACTTGCTGTTCCAACAGGACAATGCACGTCCGCATGTATCCCGTGCCACCCAACGTGCTCTAGAAGGTGTAAGTCAACTACCCTGGCCAGCAAGATCTCCGGATCTGTCCCCCATTGAGCATGTTTGGGACTGGATGAAGCGTCGTCTCACGCGGTCTGCACGTCCAGCACGAACGCTGGTCCAATTGAGGCGCCAGGTGGAAATGGCATGGCAAGCCGTTCCACAGGACTACATCCAGCATCTCTACGATCGTCTCCATGGGAGAATAGCAGCCTGCATTGCTGCGAAAGGTGGATATACACTGTACTAGTGCCGACATTGTGCATGCTCTGTTGCCTGTGTCTATGTGCCTGTGGTTCTGTCAGTGTGATCATGTGATGTATCTGACCCCAGGAATGTGTCAATAAAGTTTCCCCTTCCTGGGAAAATGAATTCACGGTGTTCTTAAATGGAATGGTTCAAATGGATCTGAGCACTATGGGACTTAACATCTATGGTCATCAGTCCCCTAGAACTTAGAACTACTTAAACCTAACTAACCTAAGGACATCACACAACACCCAGCCATCACGAGGCAGAGAAAATCCCTGACCCCGCCGGGAATCGAACCCGGGAACCCGGGCGTGGGAAGCGAGAACGCTACCGCACGACCACGAGATGTGGGCCACGGTGGTCTTATTTCAATTTCCAGGAGTGTATTTAATTTGTTTGTATTTTATCGACCCCCAGACATGGTCATCAACCATCTTGCTATTAAAAAACCTTAGAATATTTAGGAATTTCGCTTCACAGTTGTGAACACCCCATACCTATATTTTACCACCCTGTACGTATTGTAATATGTCATGAAGTCATACTTAGAGTAAAAATAAACCTTAATAACGATAATCTAGCATTTTCATTTGTTGCTAACATATAGTTGCGCATGAATAAGTAGACTAATTTCTATTAGCGATAGCGATTCCTTCACAGGGAGTGTGGTGGCACCGATACTGGATCATTGTCTGATTACACCACTGCCAGTACGGCTGCACCCTCCTGAACTCTGCCTTGTAGGCCGTAGGTTCAACACCAAATTCCTGAAACACTCACAGCGCGTTCTTGCGCAACTGTGGTAGGAAGATAGATCAGAACCAGTCTCACTTGTGTTAGAATTGTTTTGTAAACATAAATACGCCAACTGTTCTGATTCATACTTCCTCAGTTAATCAATATTTTTATTTTATTCTGGTGGTACATGGATACACCAACAATTTAAGATTCTATCTTACTAAATTAATTAATCTGGTTGTTAATTTGACTTCTGAAAGTAACTGAAGGGTAGCCAACAAATGTTCCATGATTAAATTCACTTTCATATACAGACATAAAACAAATTTTGGGTCACCTGGGTTCCGAGAGTTCCGAAACCCGTACAGAAAAATTGGAATAGAGAACAACATAAACATCATTTCCGCCCCTTTTATTCCTCATGAAAACCACGCATTGCATGTTGTACCACCATACAGAGCGACCTTCAGAAGTAGTGGTCCAGATTGCTGTACACACTGATACCTCTAATACCCAGCAGCAAGTCCTCTTGCATTGGTGCATGCCTGTATTTGTCGTGGCATGCTATTCACAAGTTCATCAAGGCGCTGTTGGTCCAGATTGTCCCACTCCGCAACGGCAATTCGGCGTAGATCCCTCAGAGTGATTGGTGGGTCACGTCGTCCATAAACAGCTGTTTTCAATCTATCCCAGACATGTTCGATAGGGATCATATCTGGAGAACATGCTGGCCATTCTAGTCGAGTCATGTGGTTATCCTGAAGGATGTCATTCACAAGATTTGCACGATGGGGGCGCGAACTGTCGTCCATGAAGACGAATGCCTCGCTAATACGCTGCGGACATGGTTGCACAGTCGGTCGGAGGATGCCATTCATGTATCATACAGCCGTTACGGCGCCTTCCATGACCACCAGCGGCGTACATCTGCCTCACACAATGCCACCCCAAAACAGCAGGTAACCTCCACCTTGCTGCACTCGCTGGACAGTGCGTCTAAGGCGTTCAGTACGACTGCGTTTTGTCCAAACACGTCTCCGACGATTGTCTGCTTGAAGGAATATGCCAATCCTGAGCGGTCCATTCGGCATGTTGTTGGGGCCCCTCTGTACCACGTTGCATGGTGTCGTGGTTGCAAAGATGGACCTCAGCATGGACGTCGGGAGTGAAGTTGCGCATCATGCAGCCTGTTGCGCGCTGTTTGAGTCATAACACGACGTCCTGTGGCTGCACGAAAAGCGTTATTCAACATGGTGGCGTTGCTGTCATGGTTTCCCCGAGCCATAAGCCGTAGGTAGCGTTCATCCAATGCATTAGTAGCCCTTGGGCGGCCTCAGCGATGCATGTTGCGAGGTGCTGGGGTGGAGAAGAGTTTGTACCTCTTTAATTCAGACGAATTTTGCATGAGAACGAGACATGCACTGGTCCCCCTCCTTATCTACCAGCTAATTAATTATGAGCACAACGGTAACGGAAGGAAATGATGGTGGACCCTGCTAGTTGGTAAAATCAGGAGTGCACACTCACAATAATTTAATAAAAATTGTAATTTACTAAAAAAAAGAAAACTTTATCATAATAAACAGGAAACGGGATTCTGCATATCTACGAAGTGATATGCTGATTAAATATTACAATGAGATTTACTATACATGAGGACATAAATGCACATGATTGTCGACACACACAGTAAGTTAAAGGATAGGGTATACTGAAATATTATGAGAATAAGAGTTGGGTAGAGAACAAGGGATTCCTACTCTCTGTGATGCAATAGATTGACGATAATGACTGGAGGTCCTAATGAATCAAATATTAATGTCCCGGTTATGTAGCAGTATCGCAATTAGTAGTGAGAGCTCAAATGGGATCACATGGAGAAACAAGCAATGTGGACTTGCAGCAAAGAGAACGCGCGTGCTGCTGAGGGATTCAGTATAAAATTGATAAGGTCCCACAATGCTGGAGCCGCAAAATACTGTACCAGTACTGAAATCTGCAGCACGTCATCGGTAGGCAGCGTCCTGATGATGTAGGCGCCGACTTCTGCCGTGCAACAACTCTGTGTCAACTCCTGGCCTCGAAGGCTGTCCAAGAATTCTAAGTTCTTCCGAAAACGAGTGACCAAGTCGCAAGACGGTGCGACTCCGAGGAAGATCAGATCCCGAATCCCCTCTCTGTGATGCGATGCAAGAGCGAAGCCAGCATTGCTCAACTCCCTACTCTCCTCGAAAACTGCGAATCAGCATTCAGTTCTGGTTCCAAAATTCCCCCACACTGTCTCAGAACATCATTCGCGCCAATAGCGACCGTTCCCTCTAACTTCGAGCAGGGCTTTATGACGTCAACTAGCCTCAGTTTAAGTTGACCAATCATGCCTCTGCCATTCAGCTGAGGGCACTGAACTTGCCGTTTGACCGGCTACGAAAACAACCTGCCTAGACCACCGGCCATCCGGCGCCAGACAGTTGCACCCAGCACGGCACGGTCCACAAGTATTCTCAGAATTATGCGGACAATGCAGTCAGGCGGTGCCAGGAAACTTCGTTCTGGACGCGCCGGAGCGGTAAACACATAAACTGCGGCGACACTCAGACGTCTCGCAGGTCGTTTCGCCCTGCATACAATAGGCGGAACTCGACCGACGTCCCGCCGGGCGCTTAAGCCTGTTGTACGAACTCCACAGAATACAGGGAAGTGCAGCCCCGAACCGGAAATGCCGTGTGCCGCGCCCTCCGATGCTTGCCTCGCACAGGCCACCCGTGGAACTAACCCAACATGTATAGGAATAAAGTGAAAAGTATTTTTTGAGCTCTCAGTACAAATACTCTCATTACAATAACCTTATTCGGTCTGTTACTACCGTGCTATGACATAGAACATTAAAATTGATGAAAATGAGAGGAGACATGCAAAAGAGGGCATGGAACCTCTCAATGTCATCGACAGTTCCTGTCTGTCTGTAATTCCTCCATGTCCAAACAACTTCGCTTTGGTTCACTCCGAGATGCGGTATTGACCGTCTAGGCATGGTTGAACTACAGACAACACGAGCCGTGTACCTCCTTCCAGGTAGAATGACTGGAACTGATCGGCTGTCGGACCCCCTCCATCTAACAGGCGCTGCTAATGCATGGTTATTTACGTTTTTGGGCAGATTTAGTGACATCTCTGAACAGTCAAAGTGACTGTGATAAAATATTAACAGTCAACGTCTATCTTCAGGAGTTCTGGGAACCGGGGTGATGCAAAACGTTTTTTGATGCGTGCATAAAAATGAACTCACGATTTGAAGATTATTGAGAAGATAAAACTTTTTTTTTGCCTGAAGATAATAACATTTAGCATCACATATATTTATGATTGCCTGACGGGGTGGCCGACCGGTTCTAGGCGCTTCAGTCTGGAACCGCGCGACCGCTACGGTCGTAGGTTCGAATCCTGCCTCGGGCATGAATGTGTGTGATGTCCTTACGTTAGTTAGGTTTAAGTAGTTATAATTTCTAGGGGACTGATGACCTCCGCTGTTAAGTCCCATAGTGCTCAGAGCCATTTGAGCCATTTTTTTTATTTATGATTAAAGCAAAGGAACGTGATTCGCCTGACCAGGCGACACGTTTCCAATAAACCACGGTCCACTTTCGATGACACTGTGTCCACTGCTATCGGAATTAACAATACCATTTCGTCGACTTGAGAACACGTAAGGTGTTCTGCCGTGGAGCACCATGTTACACACTGAGCGCTGAGCGGTGCGCTCCGAAACAGTTGCGGCTGCACCAGCGCTGCGCTCTGTCGTCGTATCTGCCACAGATCGCTCCACATCGTGCGAGCCTCCGAGCCGCACATTTTGTGACGACACGTGCCGCGGTCTCAAGGTTTCTCCGTCCTTCAGATGCTCACGACCAGTAGGACGCCAGTAGCCGACCAGTTTGCCCGCTTCCGAGTCGCTCGTTTGCGGGCGTCACGGCGTAACAATCTGCCCTTCGTCAAAGTCGATTATGTGAGTGCGTTTGTGGGCCGTACCGTGACTGCAATGATTCACCTATTCGGTTACGTAGGTTTTCCCGGCGTAATAAGTCTTGAAAGTCTCTTCGGGTTTGCTGCCGGATCCTGAAATCAACTTGACTCGATATTTCGGCGATCCAACTGGTCGCCATCTTCAGGAAAATGCTGGTTCTGCTGATGAGTCCCGCTGAGAACTGACGCCAGGTTGCAAATCGACACGGCGCATGCCCCGCCCATCACGTTTCTGCCTTCCAAGACAGGGAGGTGGCGCCGCCCTTAGTGAAACACTGCTGGCAACGATATATCGCAATCAAGGCCGCACCGAAGAACGTTCGATTTTGATGCGAAATAATGCAGGATTCCACGTCTTGCTAAGAGGAAACCCATTGTCTCTGTTGATTAAATTATCAGCCAACATAAATTCAATCTCCTCTTTATAGACACTGTTCCAAAAACCGGAAATGTTGGCAACCACCACAGTTTCATCAAATTTCATACTGTGTCCCTCATTTAGGCAGTGTTCTGCTATTGCCGATTTTTCCGGCTGTTGTAGCCTTGTATGACGGCGATGTTCCACGCACCTGTCATGCACTTAGCGAATCAAGATTCACCTATTCGTCTCTGCTCTGCTTATACAGAGTGCTCCGGAGAAAGTGCCGATATTCAGGAATATGACAGGAACGACCTTCTGAAACAAAAAAGTCTAGTAAACATGGAGTCTAAAATGCGCAGTTTAAGAGTTACGAGCCCTCCTCCTTCTTGGATATTGTGAAGCAAATCTCTTCTGCTGGAAGCTCTCTGCGATCCGTATTTTGGGAGGAGGTAGTAGCGACGAAAGAAGAAAAAATTGTCCCGTAAATATGAACTCTAAAATGTATACTTTACGGGGACTTGTTCGTGAACACAAGCGGAATTTTTGAAAAACTGGTCAGTTTTTTAAATAGTTTAGATCGAAAATAAGAGCTGTAAGCCCACGTAATGCAGACCATCTTTTAACAGATATTTTGGGAACAATTTTATGTATGAAGCACGTCTTTTGGTCTCACACTTTTCTCTCAGCTATATTTTGTGTTGCAAGTGAAATTTGTCATGTTAATTGACTATGTACAGCATAGGTACAGATAACTAGAAACAAAACAAACTAGAAGCTTGATTTTTTTTCTGCATGTTCTTTATACTACACTACTGGCCATTAAAATTGCTACACTAAGAAGAAATGCAGATTATAAACGGATATTCACTGGACAAATGTATTATACTAGAACTGACATGTGATTACATTTTCATGCAATTTGGGTGCATAGATCCTGAGAAATCAGTGGCCAGAACATCCACCTCTGGCCGTAATAACGGCCTTGATACGCCTGGACACTGAGTCGAAATGAGTTTGGGTGACGTGTACAGGTACTGCTGCCCATCCAGCTTCAACACGATACCACAGCTCATCAAGAGTAGTGACTGGCGTATTGGGACGAGCCAGTTGCTCGGCCACCATTGACCAGACGTTTTCAGTTGGTGAGAGATCTGGAGAATGTGCTGGCCAGGGCAGCAGTCGAACATTTTCTGTATCCAGAAAGGCCTGCAACATGCGGTTGTGCACTATCCTGCTGAAATGTGGGGTTTCGCAGAGATCGAATGAAGGGTAGCGGCACGGGTCATAACACATCTGACATGTAACGACCACTGTTCAAAGTGCTGTCAATGCGAACAAGAGGTGACCGAGACGTGTAACCAATGGCACCCCATACCATCACGACGGGTGATACGCTTCCAATGTGCGTTCACCGCGATGTCGCCAAACACGGATGCGACCAACATCATGCTGTAAAGAGAACCTGGATTCACCCGAAGGAATGACGATTTGCCATTCGTGCACCCAGGTTCGTCGTTGAGTACACAATCGCAGGAGTTCCTGTCTGTGATGCAGCGTCAAGAGTAACCACATCTATGGTCTCCGAGCTGATAGTCCATGCTGCTGAAAACGTCGTCGAACTGTTCGTGCAGATGGTTGTTATCTTGCAAACGTCCCCATCTGTTGACTCTGGGATCGAGACGTGGCTGCACGATCCGTTACAGCCATGCGGATAAGGTGCCTGTCATCTCGACTTCTAGTGATACGAAGCCGTTGGGATCCAGCACGGCGTTCCGTATTACCCTCCTGAACCCACCGATTCCATATTCTGCTAACAGTCATTGGATCTCGACCAACGCGAGCAGCAATGTCGCGATACGATAAACCGAAACGTGAAGTCGGAAACGTGATGGTACGCATTTGTCCTCCTTACACGAGGCATCACAACAACGTTTCACCTGGCAACGCCGGTCAACTGCTGTTTGCGTATGAGAAATCGGTTGGAAACTTTCCTCATGTCGGCACGTTGTAGGTGTCGCCACCGGCGCCAACCTTGTGTGAATGTTCTGAAAAGCTAAGCATTTGCATATTACAGCATCTTCTTCCTGTCGGTTAAATTTCGAGTCTGTAGCACGTAATCTTCGTGGTGTAGCAATTTTAGTGGCCAGTAGTGTATTATGTTTAAAGCAGACTTCTAAAAAGGTGTGCTGTCATAAATTACGGTTTAAAAGTTTTTAAATAGTGACTATCAAAAATTTCCGTAATTAATTCATAGTTTCTCGTTAATAAAGTAATTTTGAAGTTTAAGGCATAAGAATAGTCTACTTTTTAGTTACGTATGTTTTCAGAGAGCATACAGAAATTTCACCTCTTTATCGTTAATAGCTTTTAAAGAATGTGTACCCCAACATAAAAAAGTGAACTTCCTTGAAATTCAAGTTAAGGTTACAGCTTGTTTCTCTATCTACGCTACATAACACTAATACATCCCAGGCCGATATTCATCTCAGCAGCTACTTGCAAGATCTCGGCCTGTATTCGTCTGACAGCCCCACGCTGCAATGCGGACCACCTGTTCTGCGCAGCATCTAATGCCAGTGCTCTGCCCGTAGCGAGAGCCACTCGTTGCCTCTCAGCTGTAGCATCGATCACGTACCGCAGTGAGAACTTGTTAGCTGCCCGCGTGTGCTAGCCCTGTTCACTACTGTAGTCAGCTGCGGCAATATCCGGCTGCAGGCAGAAGGAGGTGTCATTGGTTATGCGTTATCAGTTATGTGTTAGAGGTTATTAGTTCCAGGTTATGTGTTGCACGTAACTGGTTATGTTTTATGAGTTGCAGGTTATGAGTTATGGATTATGTGCAGCCGGCCGGTGTGGCCGTGCGGTTCTAGGCGCTTCCGTCTGGAACCGCGTGACCGCTACGGTCGCAGGTTCGAATCCTGCCTCGGGCTAGGATGTGTGTCATGTACTTAGGTTAGTTAGGTTTAAGTAGTTCTAAGTTCTAGGGGACTGATGACCACAGATGTTAAGTCTCATAGTGCTCAGAGCCATTTGAACCATTTGATTATGTGCAGAGTCTGGATTTCATGTAATAACAAATTCTGTTCCTTTGACACAGGGTGTTTCCCTAAGAGTAATAATTTGCCAGCCGGGGTAGGAACCGATGGCCCTAGCAGTCTGGTCCCTTCAATCCCACAAACCAACCAACCAACCGGCCGGGGTGGCCGAGCGGTTCTAGGCGCTTCAGTCTGGAACCGCGAGACCGCTATGGTCGCAGGTTCGAGTCCTGCCTCGGGCATGGATGTGTGTGATGTCCTTAGGTTGCTTAGGTTTAAGTAGTTCTAAGTTCTAGGGGACTGATGACCTCAGATGTTCAGTCCCATAGTGCTCAGAGCCATTTGAACCATTTGAAGTAACAATGTAACAAAACAGAGAATGTTCCACCGAACAATCTGAGGTAGAGTACCTGGGGTCGGAGAAGCCAGCTTAAGGAGATATGGAGGTAAACTTGTCTACCGCTTTGTCTAGCATTATTGATTCCCAGATTATTCACAACTAACATGTGTACGAGTTTACACATACTGTGCTGTTTATTTACATGTTGTAGTGTGAACTTGAGAGATATAATTGTGTGACATCAGATACCGGTCGCCTCATGTTGGGCGCGAAAACAGTAGTGAATTGGAGAAATTAAATGAAATCAAACACAAAGGGTACAAAATTTAGGGATTCCTGAATGAATATAAAAGATTGCTTGTATGTTCGAAGCATGAAAGAAATGTATTTATTTTCGTGCTGTTTACACAAAACAAAACAAAATTATAAATCTCAGGGCCGATTTGACTGGGCGTGGACACGTCTCATTTATTAAGGGGAAGGAGGAGGTACGAATCGTCTCACCATTCTTGTTACCGTTCGTCGTATACTGCTGTCAGCGGCAGGCGCTGCGTCGGTGCGGCGTGTCGCATCGGAGCTGTGCTGCACGGGTTGCCTACCGTCCTCAGGAATCGCGGCGGGCCCTAGGTACGATCTCCCCGTTGTCTGCCCGTTGTCGGTTGCGTGGCCGAAGCTCTGCTCTCACGGCGTCGGAAGGCTGATGTTGGCGATGGGTGGAATAGCGTCTACGTCATCTCGCTTCCGTGGTGTCTCCACGACTCCTCCTTTCGCTTCTCATCCATCTCTCGGCCCAACTCCTCTTCGAAACACTGTTCCTTTCGGCGTTGTCATTGGCGTTCGAAATTTTCAATGTAGTCCCATGGCAGGTCGCCGTTTCATTGCCACGCCTCTCCGTGCAGGGTGGAAATTTTTTATCTGGCGTGGGCTGGCGTGTGCCTCGTGAATTGGCATATTTCTCAAGATTTCACATTCTTAAGATGTTTTCCTGCACTCCGAGGCTGTTGGAAGAGCAGCTACACAACACTTCTTTATAACCGCTCTCTCTGGGTGAGCCCTGGACAATGTTTGGGCTCCATATCAAAATCTGCCTCGCTAGAGATGGGCAAACTCGTTCATCCTTGGGAACTAGTTCACTGCTGATCGTTCTTTTTGGGGAACTGTTCATTTTTACTCGTTCACCGTTCATTTGTGCTTGGTATATGGTTCTTATGAAAAACTGAAAACTAGTAGTGTAGGTGACTGAAGGATGGAAGGCACTAAGAGGGGGCACTTGCCTCCCCCCTGGAGTATAGAGTTTTTATTCATTACAGAAATCTTACACACTTTTAAAAGTAATTTCTGTGATTCTGCCAACTGTAGGGTTGTGTGGCTGATCGCAGGGAAATAATATAGGGTGGCGCACGGAAAACCGACCCCGAGTACAGACTGCTCGCCAATTACGGACGATGTGTTGCCCGTTACGAGCAGATACAACAAACAGACAAACATGTAATAATTAGGCAGTGAAGAAATAACAAGCTAATGCAAGCAACAGTGGCGAAATATTCGATGTCGATGTGTAGAGAGCTGGAGAAGAGAACATGAAAATCTCACGCGACGCGCAGGGGCTATAGCACATGTAGTCTTGTAAACCTGTTGGTGACTGTTTCCCAAGTTAATAGACCACAAGTGTCTTGTATAAAATTCTTTGTTTCGATTTCCACTACATAGCTATGCTACGTTGTAAACAATAATCGTTTACACCCTATATATACTTCACGCTGTCTCTGAGTTCGTAGGCGAAGTAGACTTTATGGAAGCATAAAATAAAATGTGGTTTTCTCATCATACTTGCGTCACGCGCTTAGTAAAAATTAGGTTTTTATGTTGCATTATTAAAGCTAATGCGGCAATAATAATAATAATTAAGCAGTAATAATGTTTTTGGTTTGAAAGCTGCTCGTGAACAAATGTTTTTGAGATAATAAGTAAATACGATTTTATGGCAATCTGTCTTTTCAAATGGAGACGCACCGCTTTTCCTGCTGAGCTAAAATGACCCACAACCCACTTTTTTTTTTCAAAGAAACCAAACTAGCAGGTAATGCAAATTGGAAACAACCAAACTTAAAAATAATTAGAGCCTTCCTAAATGTAATGTTTTGTATATGAAAGATACAACAAAATTGTTTTATATGAATTTTCTTACACTAAAAATTAAGTAAATAATTGAAAGTTTGTTGATAAATCAAGTAGATCAAACCAAAAATATATGAATAACAAAAAGAACTTGCCTTATTATAAATATGTCTTCTGGTGTTCATCGATATAATGAAGTGAGCTGATATGCCCTTTTGTTACCTGAAAGACGTATCTATTACATAGAACGTAATTTTTATGTAATTTACGTGACTATAAAATACCGGCCGTCGACGGTGAATAACCAGACTCAAGTGCAAAAACAGTTTGAAACACATGTAAAATGGGCGAGCGCAGTGAACGATACGAACAACTGGATACTGAACTAACTAGGAGCAGTCGGCAGTGGAACTGAGACAGGTGGTCATGCGAAGGACGACGAGTGCGGCCGGGGGAGACCGAGACTGAGACGAGCACGCGACCGAGGCTGGAACGAGAACTGCCGAAGTGACCGCCGCGACCGAAGTGAACTATGAAACGATCGTTCCTCGTTCCCGGGAACTATAAGTAGACCGAATTATGAACCGTTCGTTCCTCGTTCCCGGGAACTATAAGTAGACTGCCGCGACCGAAGTGAACTATGAACCGATCGTTCCTTGGAATCCGTTCCTCGGTCCTTTCGTTCATCTTGGTGAACCGTTCCTTTGCACCCCTTCGTTCGCGAACTACCCATCTCTAGTCCTCACTGTCGAGAAAAACATTTTCTTAAGAATGCTGGCTTCTTTCACAGGCCTCCCTGCACGAATTCCCCGAGATTTTTGTACGCTGCTCCCTCTGCCCGTGGGGTGCTGGAATTGTCGGCAGTCCCTGCATTCTGAGGCAGCTAAAATGACTGCCGCCAGGCTAGAAGAACTCCTTTCGCTCGTGCATTCTTGGCGTTCCGTCCTAATGCCTGCAGATGTCCATCAGTTCTCAACACGGCATGCTTCTCATTGTCAGACAGACCCTTCACATCGTATCCGTCCTTGAGCGAGGCACGGACTTCGGCCCGGCTTCCCCCCGTGTGCTTGCAGAATGACTGCATCCGGGGGCTCGCCCCAGGGATTCTGGCCTTTTCCTCCTCCACGGCCGCTCGCGGCGACTTGTCGAAAGTGGCTGCGTTATTACAATGTACATTCTTTAGTTCATGCAAGAAAACAAGATGGACAAGCCCGATTACTAGAAAGTCATGGCGCAGGTTTTGTTTACTTTAAGTGGCTCTGTTGTATCGTATTGCCATTGTCCCGTGACAGAACTTGCTATGAATCAACGACAGACCCATTCGTTACTCAGTGCTATTCGGAGATGTACAGTACAATACGATGGAGCAGTAAGACATACGAGGGTCACTCCAAAAGAAATGCATACTATTTTCTTTAAATCCATCTTTCATTCTACACGTTTGAAAGTTTTACAGTGTGTAGATACATCCTTTAGGAACAATATTTTCATTTCTCCACACAATTTCCATCCCTCTCAACTGCCTTACTCCATCTTGGAACTAGTGCCTGTATACTTGCACGGTAAAACTCTGGACCAATCTTTGGAGCCACTGTTTGGCAGCGTGCACAAGGGAGTCATCATCTTCAATCCTTGTTCCACGAAGAGAGTCTTTCAGTTGCCCACAGAGATGATAGTCACATGGAGCCAGGTAAGGACTGTAACGCGGGTGTTTCAGTGTTGTCCATCCGAGTTTTGTGATCGCTTCTATGGTTTTCTGACTCACATCTGACAGTGCATTGTCGTGCAACAGCAAAATATCCTGCTTTTCCCGATGTGGTCGAACACGACTCAGTCGAGCTTGACGTTTCTTCAGTGTCGTCACATATGCATCAGAATTTATGTTGGTTCCACTTGGCATGATGTCCAGAAGCAAGGGTCCTTCGGAATCGAAAAACACCGTAGCCATAACTTTTCCAACAGAAGATGTGGTTTTGAATTTTTTTTTCTTGGGTGAATTTTAATGATGCCAATCCATTGATTGCCTCTTCGTCTCTGGTGAAAAATTATGGAGCCATGTTTCATCACCTGTCACAATTCTTCCAAGAAATTCATTTCCTCCTATCTCGTACTGTTCCAAAAGTTCGCTGTATACCGTTTTTCTTGTTTCTCTGTGAGCCACTGTCAACATCCTGAGAACCCACCCGACACAAACCATTTCTAACGTCAACAATTTCAGTATTCTGCAAACACTTCCTTCCCCTATCCCAACGTAGCGTGACAATTCGTTCACTGTGATGCGTCTGTCAGCAGTCACGAATTCGTTAACTCTCTGCACATTGTCTGGAGTGTGTGCAGTACGAGGCTTGCCACTGCGAGGACAATCCTCAATATTGCCGTGCCCGCTTTCATCACTTAACCTGCTTGCCCACCGAGTAACTGTACTGCGATCGACAGCAGCATCTCCATACACCTTTTTCAACCTCTTGTGGATGTTTCCCACTGTCTCGTTTTCACAGCACAGGAATTCTATGACAGCACGTTGCTTCTGACGAACGTCAAGTGTAGCAGCCATCTTGAAGGCATGCTGTGACGGCGCCACTCACGGGAACAGGTTGAACTAAGTTTGAAAACAAGCGGGAAGGATGTATCTACACACTAAAACTTTCACACATGCACAATGAAAACTGTATTTTTACAAAAATAGTGTGCATTTCTTTTGGAGTGACCCTCGTACATCTTGTGTACGGGGGAAGTACGCTGCAATATTCCCGCTGCTCAAAGGCTGCACAGGGAACGATTTCGTAACAGGCGTCATCCGTCACCACGAATGTTTATTGCCCTCAATCGGCGAATGCGAGAGACTCGCTCATTGGAAAGAAAAAAGGAGGGATCTGGCAACATGAGGACCACTCGCACAGGCGATTTTGAAGAGGAGGTGCTGCAACGTGTTGCAGCGGAGCTCACTACAAGTACTCGTCGTATTGCACGTGATGGTGGTGGTGGTTAGTGTTTAACGTCCCGTCGACAACGAGGTCATTAGAGACGGAGCGCAAGCTCGGGTTAGGGAAGGATTGGGAAGGAAATCGGCCGTGCCCTTTCAAAGGAACCATTCCGGCATTTGCCTGAAACGATTTAGGGAAATCACGGAAAACCTAAATCAGGATGGCTGGAGACGGGATTGAACCGTCGTCCTCCCGAATGCGAGTCCAGTGTGCTAACCACTGCGCCACGTCGC